>NW_027466517.1:3852500-4210000 GCF_050575085.1 Anarhichas minor
TATACCTGCATCTTGGTTTCCTCGTATTGTATTTTGTTTTTGTTGTATTTGTTTTTGTTGAATATGGACTCATGTGTCTGGAAATAAAGTTTAATTATACATATACAGTATAAAAGCCCATGCCATAGGTAACTACAGAAGGACAGGCATTCATCCCTTGCATATAGACAAAGTCACCAGCTGACTGACTGGTTTAAATGGATGCTCTAGAGCAGGGGTCTCAACCTCAAGGCCCGCGGGCCGAATCCGGCCTGCAACGTCATTTTATGTGGCCCGCGAATCCCCCAGCAAAAAAAAAAGAAAAAGTTTAAAAAAAAGAAATGTAAGTTAGACTTGATAATAAATATATCCACATAGTCGAAATTATGAGATAGAAAGTTGAAGTTATGATAGAAAGTCATAATTCTGAGATACTTAAACACAGTCATAGAAGCAGCTCTTTGGCTGGTTACTGTACACTTGAAATGGAAATTTGTGAGTACATTGAAGACTACTTTAAACGTGGCTTTAAAATACATGAAATACTTCACGTGGGATTGTGCAAACGCACCCTTGAAAGGATTTTAAGCTTTGAACAAAGTTATTGTAATAACTTGTGTTTGATATTTGTCTTTGCTATTTTCTTTAAAAGTTTTATCTTTGATAGAGTAATGTGGGTTTCTTAACCCTAAATTAAAAGGATTTAAGTTATAATAACAGAAATGTGCTTAAATATATTTTTACATTTATATAACTGCATTTACAATATGTTTACACTTGAATAAACAATAATCAAATGCAGAGTTATTTAACAATATGTTAGTGTCAGGATCCCTGTCTGACCCATTGTGTGTTAACCTCTGTTTCCCCCCCCAATCTCCTCTCCTCATGTGTCTGTCATTCCCCTGTTTGTTTTGTTATGCCATGTGCTTGGTGTTTTTTTCTGGGGGCTGCCTCCAGACACCTCCCATTGCCACAGCCCTGATTGATGCACAGTTGCGGACAATCTGGCTCGTTACCCGGCAGTATATCTACCCTGGTCTTGCAGGCCTGGGTCGTCAGTCCGTATTGTCTTCTGCCTCGGTAGCCTCCGCCGCCGGTCCATAAATTGAACCCCATTGTCTATTCCCGGACTAACCTCTCTCCTCTCTGCTACGGGTGTAGAGTACTGGTCGATCTGCGTACTCTCCGGTGTCGAGCCACGGGACATCACACTGTCGATCTGCCTGCCCTCTGGTGTCGGACCACGGGCTCCACACCTTCCTGACCTCTTACTCTGGCTAAATAAAATCTGTTATACCGGATTCTGTCTCCTGTGGTCTTGCTATTGGGTCCTACCCGTGAACTCCCGTGACAGTTAGGAGTAGTTACATTTACAACCGGCCCTTTGTGGGCAACCATAATGCTGATGTGGCCCGGGGTGAAAATGAGTTTGAGACCCCTGGTGTAATATTAAATGATAATTAGGTTGCTAAAACGAAACTGGACTGTAAAAAAGTAAAGAAAGCAATGTGGGTGAAAATGAAAAGAGGAAAAGGAGAGTGCGTTCTTTGAAGTTCACCAGAGCATTTTCAAGTTTTAGTTTGGGAGGACTCCTGTTTTTATTTTTCATCCAGGATGGGGGGGTTTTATTTTTCACTTTCTGATGTCATGGGCCTTGCTCTCGCAGCCACAGACAACACAGACCGGATTGCTGCCTTTCAGTCTGGGCTTACTCTAATACTGAGGTGGGATACAAGGGGCAAGGGCGAAGGTTTGCATAGGGACGGCAGGGACATATCCCTACCAATAGTTTGGGAGGACAGAATTGTTCCGACCAATATTTGAGCATACTAATTTGTATTATCTTTGGACTGAACAGACACACACACAGAAGGAGAAGCAGAATCACTTGTTGACCGGTGTGAACAGCATGGCCGTAGTTATGAGGTCATTATTTTCTAAAAAGCCCACAGTCTCTCTGCATCTGAATGATGGGAAACTGCTTGAAAGTGGCAGCTGTCTATAAGACAGAGGTGACAGGAGGAGTGTGTGTGGTGACCACAGGGTCTCAATTGTGCTCTGTGAGCAATTTTACACATTTAAATATATTTTAGTGCTGGGCAAGTTAACGCATTCATTAATTAACGTCGACAATTATTTTATGCAGATTTTTTTATTTATTATTAAGTGGATATTTTTAACACAAGAACCGGCAGCGAGCGGTGAACAGCTGTTTGTGTGGCGTCTCTTCCTGTTTCCTTCACTTATATTCCCCTGGGTCCTAAGTGCCTCCATGTACAGGTTCTTATCACCCTCTATGTACCAACGTATATTTATAACAAATACCACACATATTACGGTAATCAGCGTTGCATATGTGTCTGACCAAAATACCAAAAAAAGCAAATAAGAAATTATTCATTTAAATTATTTTTTTAGTTTTGAAAGTGTTTTTGTTTGGAATATGTATAATATGCATATCATTTAGTTATTGCTGCTGAGAAAAAAAAAAGAAGACATGACAGGTTTGCAGTTTTCAAGGTGTATATTTCAAATTGCATCTATTACACACATGAAGATAAAGTTGTGAACACCGGCTGAATATCTATTATCAGAATCATAACTGTATTTTAACTGCTACTGCTACCCTTAATCAGCGACTCCTGAGACATTCCAAGAAGAATTGGAGAAAGCTTGTCTTTACATTTTTTTTAAAACTCTGCCGTAAAGCCATCAGGCCCCGGAGTTTTGCCACTTTGCATAGTTGTAATTGCTGCTTGGAGGTTCAGATAATTTTCATCATAAATATGGTAAATGGTAAAAGTACTTTTACTTGAATAGCTAGTCTTCCGACTACCCAAAGCCAGCTCGCTAGCCGGCTAACTACTTACTTTAGAAGTAAATGAAGCCAGGTGACCAAAGCTAAATTATCAATTGTTAGGCTAAACATGTTGGTTTTAGAAATGCTACATATTAGATACCATTTACTTACATTTGGACACGTAAGTTGTGCCAACATTTGCTCTTTTCGATAAAGGGTCTGCCATGTTTTTTGTTTAGTTCAGATTTTTCTATATGCAGTTGAAAGACCAGAGGTCTGTACCACAGAGCAAGTTCAACATACCCTGGTTATCTTTTGGTTATCTGGTTTAACTAACCCTAACAATCGCTATCCCCCTAAGTGGGCCCACAAAGCTGGTTATCAACTTGGTGAATAAACCCAGGGTTTCTCAATCTGGTTATGAGCCTGCCCACATGAAGGGGCGGAGTTTGCAGCATCTGACCAATCACAAACATAGACAAGTATGCTGTCAGCAGAGCGGTGCATTTTACAAATTAAGATAAAACGTTAATATCAGACGAATACGTAGAAGTTAAACGTAATTCAGGCTGAAAGTAAAACAGTTTCAACTGAAAAATGCAGGAAGGACAGCTGGCAAGAAATCGACAACTGTGTGGGTGTGTAAATTAACAGATCTATAACATCACTGCTTGAACGTCTTTTCAACAGAAAAGTGCTGACTGTGAGAACACGAGTAGAGCTGACTATAATTACCTTTGTGTATTCCGTTAAGTTAATGTGTTGCTTGGATGTATTCTGATGGTATGTATGACAATATTTTAGCCCTATTCTTTCAGCTACAACCCTGATGGTGTAAAACTTGGGAGCAAATAAAAAGTTCATAAAAAAATAAGGTTTCCTTCCATAATTTATAATCACCCACAGCAAACATTAAAGTAACCTGAGCAAAGTAACGCTGCATCCAGTCTGTGACTGTAAGACACGACTCCAACACACAGTTCAACAAGATGACACACGTTATGAATATATGATAAGAGAATATATACGGGTTATTTTTTATTCATTGCTCCCAAGTCCGTTTCTCACCGCCCGGGTTACAGCAGAATAACGCAAAAATATTATCACACATGCCATAAGAATAGATCTGCAACATATTAATTTACCAGGATACACACATGTAATTATAGTCAGATGTATCGGACTCTAGATGAAGTGGTGATCTGTTAATTTTCGCATTCACGCAGTCAACGATTTGTTGCCAACTATTTTTTTTTGCATGTCTGTTTGAACTGTGTTGCTTTTAGTCTGGATTATGACTTTTACGTCTTCGTAATTGCTAACACATTACCTGCTCAGGAGCAGGTTAGATGTTCAGCATAAGTTACCATGGCAATCTATCCTGATAAGAAATATACCTCTGTCGTCGAACTGAAAACCCAAAGTTAACTCTGATGTTACCTCGCTAACCCCAAATCCTGCTTCATAGTACAGGCCCCTGGCAAGCTCTTGCAGGCAGAGTTTTGAATAAAGTTCAAGTCAAGTCTTAGTGACAACTGGAAAAAAAAAAAGTAGCTTTTATCTCAAGCACAATCCACATTAGTAGGCCACTTAAAAGCTGTAAAGTCATTTTGAGCCCAAAATTAAATAATTATAATAAACCCACACTCCTTTAAACTTTAACACTTTTTAATTAGGGCCAGAGCACCGACGTAGTAGAACCTTGACGTGTTTTGGCAGCCATTTTGTCTCATTCGGCATGAACAATAAAGTTGTTATAACTCCAAGGTACATTATTCAATCTGCAAAAAATAACATATGCATGATGCTACTTTAACCCTCCTGTTATGTTCGTTTCTTAGGTACAGCCATGATGTTCCCGGGTCAATGTGACCCAGTGCATGTTTAATAATCCAAAAGTTGTCAGAAACCAAAAAATCCTAATAAATATAGTTTGTACCTCATCACCAACACCATTACTAACAATTCAATCAGTATTTATTGGAATGGAGTTATTCACCCCTCCATAGATCATAGTTCAATTCGGATAACTCACTCGTTTTCATGAAAAATACATCTTCAAACTATTTTTTAGGTACATAAAATTAAACCTAGATATAAATTGCATTAGTCTACCATAACATGTATTTTTTTCTAATTGTTTTTTACATTTTGAAACTTTTTTTCATGGGGTGATGTAGATAAATAGAGATGAGACACCTCTGATGCTCACGGTCATATTGACCCGCTCACTCAAAATCAAGCCAAATGAGTCATAAGGATTTGTATTGAAAGTAAACTTTATTTGTTTATTTATAGTGTTAAGAAACAGACATTTACAAAAGTTAACAAGATATGAACACAATGAACAACGTGTGTGTGTTTGTATGCGTTTGTCTGTGTATCTGTGTCTACACAGCACACGAGTGACATGTCGTCACGGATGGTGTGCTTTGTGCAAATACATTTTGCACATGTGCTCGTCTTGATGTCATCAGATGGCTGGCAGACCTGGCACCTCTTCCTTTTTCCCCCAGCAGCAACCTAGAAATCTAAAGTTAATGATTACTTTAGTATGTCTTTCTCCTGATCCCCTGAAACGCACACATGTATGCACATGTAGCGAGGCCTTAAGGGGTGGGGGGAAATTGAAGGGGACCAACAACGCCACCTGGGGACTTACACCCCGGGAAATATAAACTTTAAACGACCCTAATATGTTACTTGAGAATTTATTAAGGGCACACAGATTCACTACCGGTATTTGGACAGAGACGCGGTTTGTAAAATAAACATTTGTTGTAGAATTCAATGTAAATCACTAAAACGACTAAAACAGGCAGAACAAAGGAAAAACAGCCAAAACATGCAAAGCAAAAGGAAAACAAGAAAAAGAGGCAAACCAATCAAACAAAATGGAGGCGGCAAAACAGCAGCAGGTGAACCTACAAATGATAAACAGAGATTAAAAGGGCACACCATGCTGCAAAATAATACAAATTAAGATGTGACTACTTACCACCTCAAACAAGGGGTAAGTAGTCAGAAGGCAACAAGAGGAGGAATATATGTGACACTCACCACCAGAACAGGGGCCAAGAAGGAGTGAGGCCAGGACCACAGGTGCCTTATAAATGCTGGCACTAATTGAGGGGAGGAGCCTAGCCTGAGGGCTGCGTTCACAACACTTCCTATTCTGAGGAGCGTTCCCCACTACACACACACACATTTACATACTTACACACACACAATTACTTACCTCAGACACTGGTGTACTGGGTGCACTTCTCTCCCGGATCTCCCTCACTGTGGCTGCAGCAACTGGGCTCCTCGGTATGTGCTCTCTCCGTTGTATGTGCGGCAACACGAGTCCCTTCCCAAGTTCCTCGAGAAAGATGTGCGTCTTGTACAGCTTCGACACGTTCCACTCAGGAAAAATCCAGATGACGAACGCATTGTAGGCTGATACATCAATTATATTATAAAAGATGACCAAAGGCCAGCGCGCAGTCATTCTCTTGGTGCTGTAGGACCCCGTTACTTTGTCCAAATTGTCCACCCCACCTTTGGTAGCATTGTAATCTAGAATCATGCTTGGTTTCTTGTCGTCTCTGGTGCTGATATCAGCATTTCTGTGGAGAGTGCTCATGAGCACAACATTCTTTCCCCTTTTGGGCCAGTAAGACACTAGGGCTGTAGTGTCTGTGAAGACAAACTTGGGACGACTGGGGAGCCCTGTTCTTCATCTCCAACAGTTCAGCAGGGAGCTCAGATCTGTTTTTTTCGGACATTCCCGAACATTGTGAGCTTTCTCTTTAGAAGTTCCCAGGTTTTAGGATGTGAAAAAATTGTCACACATAATGTTGTGCCCACTGAGACCCTCTGCCATGTTGAGCACAACCCTCATGCCCTGATTCTTCTCTGGGGCTCCTCCAATTGGCTTTCCAGTGTAACCCTGCATGTTCAATGCATAGCTGGAGTTTGCATCACATGCAGTGTTGCCAACTTGGCGACTTTCTCGCTAAATCTGGCGACTTTCCAAACCCTCATGGCGACTTTTTTGTCAAAAGCTACTAGCGACAAATCTAGCTACTTTTTCTGGTGTTGTTGGAGACTTTTCTGGTGTTTTGACTCTGACGTGAAAGCACGTACCGTTCGGCACGCGGGAGCTGCCGTGAGTCCCTCCGCCGCCCCAAAGCACTCAAAGGTGGTTAGTGTCACATTAGCCCCTCGCGCAGCAGTCCCAGCTGCAGAAAGAGGAGACCCACACTCTCCGTGTCCAGACTGCAAATGAATCGCGCTTGCGCAAAGCCGCCGCTGTTCCCGCCTCTTTCCTACAGCGCTCCTTACAATTATGCAAATTAGGCGATGACGTCATTTAGCGACTTCTAGCTACTTTTAGGACAGCCAATAGCTACTTTCCTTACTGAGGAGTTGGCAACACTGATCACATGCTGCCCAGATTCCTATGCCATATTTTGCCGGCTTGGAAGGCATGTATTGTCTAAATGGGCAGCGACCTGTGAATGCCACCAACCTTTCATCCACTGTGACATCAGGACCTGAGTTATAGAGTAGGGGAAGACCCTCTACCCACTTGTCCCACACTGTCCTAATAGCTGCCAGCTTGTCTCTCTCCCGTCTGCCAGCTCTTGTCTCCCGATTATCAAATCGGATTACTCTGGAGAAAATGTGAAGTCTCCAGAGACATGGTGGCTCGAAATATGGCCCTGCCTGTCTCTGCATCCCACAGGCTGGCTGCCGATTCATCCTTTGACTTATAGACCCGAGCAAGGATAAGGAGCCCCACATATGCATGTAAATGCGTTTCATCCAGCTCCTTCCACTTCTCCCCCAAAACACGTCTCCCTTCTAGATTAGTCATTTCTAGAATTACTTTCTGTATTGAGTTTGGAATGACCAGCTCAAACGCTGACTTGATGTCTGTGACACGAGTCACTGCCATCCTGGTGGGGCCTGGCACTGTCTTTATAATATTTTCGGCAGACAGTCTTGGCTGACGTCTGTTGGGTGAGGATGACGAGTGTATTTCACCCGCGGGAGTGTCAGTCGATCCCCGTCTCCTCCAGCCGTCCTTGAGCCACCGTTGAGGATCACGTCAGAGTCACCAATTTTGCCGCTCCGGACTTTTTCCCAAGAGAGAGAGCCCCCTCTGGCTCGAGGTCTGTCAACAAAATAAGGCCGAATAGCTGGTTCAAGTTAAAAATCAAAAGATATTTATTCTCTAACAAAAGCAAGTACAGTTACATATTGAATCCCACTATGAAATACAAAAAATATATTCCATGGAATAGAGGTCTAATGCGTTCCACCCGACAGACTGGCGTATTCCAGTTAGCTGCCCGACAGTCCGCGAAAGATCTGTCGATTTCCGGAAAGTCCTGGTTCTTATACTTTCAGAAAAGTCCAGCTATTTTCCATACATCGCCACAAGCTCAACCCAGGGATTGGTTGAGTTCTCGATCTGCACTTCCTTGTTGTTGTGATCTGCTGGACTTTGGTCAGCCACATCTTTCAGCAGCTGCACCCTTTGTCCTTGAGTTATGTGTTATCTTTTTCAGTAAACTGCTCCTTTGACCTTGAGTTAATCATTAATTTATTTGGTGGTGACGTAATACATTCAGTAATTTTCCATTTGGTCTAAGCCAGGGGTCACTAATAAGCGGACCGTTGTATCCGGACCCAGGACCTAAAACCGATTTTATTTTTGACGGAGCGCTTCTATTTTAACCGGCGCACCTTTTTCAGCCTTCTCGGCACTTGTTCAGCAGTGCAAGAAACACGCCGACCAATGCATTGTAAATCACATCACGTGATGCAGCTCAGCCAATCAAAAATGGGTATTCTGACATGTTTCCTGACTCGAGTGAGATGTTCACACATTGTAACACAGGGGGGAGAGACGAGGAAAGAGAATGAAGACTACGAAAATTTCGTTGGTCATAGAAGTTATTTCACATGACGTTCTCCAAAAAGAGAAAAGCGGTCACAGAGTCCAGAGTATTTAATCATTAATGAACAGGCTCTTATAGGTTAATTCTTCCCACGGGCAATTTTAAACCAGTGTGTCTCACATGGTCAGAGACCGTGACGATTATTCAAAGACAAAGCACAACTCTTTTGAGCAGACGTACCCACTCACATCTGAAATGAAGTCACAGAAAATAAACTTAAGAGCCCAATATGATCAGAATCCTAACACATGAATTCACTGACCAACAATGATGATGACAGAGAGAATAGAGCTGAAACAAGTGGTTTAATAACCACAGATAAAGTCAATGCTCCCTAATCTCTCTTGTTAGAAGATGAGAAAAATATAATATTGATTTTTGATTGACATCACTTCACACCTGAATGAACTAAATTTAAAGCTGCATAGCAATTCAGTGAAATTCATTTTTCTAAAATGAATTACTTTATTTTAAGATGCACATTTTTCAAAAGCTTTCTGTTATGTCAGTTATTCTTTAATCCAGCCCTTATTTTACTTGAAATGAGAAGAACATTTATTTATGTATTTCTATGTATTATTTATAATCCATCTAGTTAAATTTGAAAACACAATAATAATTGTTCAAATATAATTGATGTGCACTTTCTTTATTTGATTTGACAGTTGTTGACGACACAGAGACGTTGTTACTACTACTAGGCTTCTTGAATATATATATGGCACAAATAGCGCAAGTTAGATATTATTGTAATGATCCGGACCTTTGCTCGAGGAGATTTTCTCAATCTGGACCTTTTGGAATTTTAATTGAATACCCCTGGTCTAAGCCTTCAACAAGTGAACATATTGTAACACATAATAGCCATCACAAGGAGTGCTTTTAAACATAGTTTTCTCACATTAGGTCCACTCACTTGCACTTGTTCCCTTCCAGATTGTCTTGTGTGTTATTGCCAAGTTCTCCAGCATATCTTGATATTGTTCCTGATCTGCCTGTTCCGACCCTGTCTGACTGTTTTTGACCTTGGATCTTTGCCTGCCCCTTATTGGATTTGTTCGCCTGTTTGACTGACCTCCCTGTTTTGACCCTGCCTAGTAAAAAGAACTAGACTTGTATTTTGTCTCCGAGTTGTCCGAGTCCTTTTGGGTTCAAGTATCTGTAACCCTTACAGTTCATTTGTAATTCCCCAATGTGTAAAGACCTTTAGAGAAACGGAAAAATTGTCTTATTCTTTGGCGGTTATATTAACAAGCCGTGTCCAAAAAACTCTAATGTATCCAAAGAGCCTAGAGAGCTGAAGTCCTGATGCCATTACTGGGCTACCTGATGTTTCTCTAGCTTCTGTAACTAGGCTTGTGTAAATAAGTCATGTTCCAGGGGATAACTATCCATTTTCTAAGATAAATGAATATTACAACACTTAGATGAGCCGATTCCAGCTGACATTGGGCGAAGGCAGGGTTCCCCTGGACAGGTCTCAAGACTATCCCAGGACACATGGAGGCAGACAAAACCATTCATGCTCACATTCACACATACGGGCAGTTTAGAGTCATCAATAACTTCAGCTGCATGTCTTTGGACTGTGGGCGGAAGCCGGAGAACCCGGACAAAACCCACGCTGCCACGGGGAGAACATGCATGGGAAAACTCAAAATGTCATAATAACAAATAAATAAATTGAACGTAAAAGTATGTGTTTTTGAAGTAGAGATGTATGCACTAACAATAGTTATGCACTAATACAAATGCACTAACAATAGTTTGTGTATGTGTGTGGTCACTTTCAACCATTTGTCAGATGCCTGTATCTGATTTCAAACCATTCATCACTACAAGTAGTCTCAGAGAAACACAGCTAGACCACAGAGACCGACAGCTGCAGAAATCTCTTGGGTTTAAATTGAAGCCTTGGCTTGGTGAGAGAGCACCACAGATGTGACCATGTATTTGTCTCCTCTGAATGTAGATAGTGGAGCTTCTTTTGGAGGAATGCTGCACATATTCAGCTTGACACCCACAACAGGGGCATATTTTGAGGCAGATGTGCTCAATAATTCACATATTTATTCAGAGGCAGCACAGAAAGAGGCTTCATAATAACGTATTGCTTGTGCTTGCATGGAACATGTAAATATGTGAATTATTAAGTCAAAATTCTATTCCCCATATGTGCCCATACTGTGGCTGCCATGTTGCCTGGTTGAGATTGTTGGTGAGGTCATCGCACATTTTAGCTGCTTTTCCTGGCCAAGTTATTTCATTAAAATCAAAGTGTTTTTCCTCCAGCAACCTCATGATTCTTTTTCATACTGAATGACTTTTTTCAAAGAAACTTATGAGATCATCTCAGGTTTAAAGTGGTGCATTTGCATGATTCTTTTTTTTTTGTTATTGTGTACAGAAGTGAGTACAAAACAAGTGCAGACAAGTACATGAACACATAAACAACTCTTGAAATTATACAAAGTAAGACCGGAACAAAAAACAAACCAAAACCAGGAGAATAACATGAGCAATGAAAAACGGAGGTCAAACTAAATGTATATAGATGGATGTGTGTGTGCGCTTTTTTGTCCATCTTATGTGTGAACTGGTTAATGGGTGAGTGACTGGTGTCGAATGAGGCCAGGTAATAATATGGGACACTTTTAAATATACACATAAATAAACACATACTGTACATATACACAAATTATCCTATAAATATATATATACACATGTTAAAAAAAAATACATCTAGTAAGGGGGAGGAGTATGAGGGAAGAGAAGAAAAGAAGAGTATCGTTATAAAAGAATAGAAAAACAATTGAAATAGAACTAAAATAAGTCCAGCGGCCTTGCTCTCTCATGAGAAGATTCAGCCTTAACAAGACTGATTGGTGCATTTTGGAGGCTCAATCATGCTATTCATCTTCTCCTCAAAAAAAGAGGACTGAAGTGTTTCAGGGATCTTTATGACGATGACCACTTCCCTAGCTTCGACTCTCTTTGTAAGAGATATGGCCTGGACCATTCAAATTTCTTCAGATACTTTCAGGTCCGCCACTTTGTAGTGAACACTTCCCGTCATATCCTGACCTCCCATTCAAAACACTTTGGGAAAGCCTACTGGACACACATCCAACTCAGAAGGGACTGATCTCTAAAGTTTACAACTAGATCATAACTACAATAGATACCTTTTCTACAATCAAAACCAAATGGGAAAGTGAGTTGAATATGAACCTGACAGAGAATTGGTGGGTGCACTGAAAAAGGTGAGCACATCTACGTCTTGTGCCAGATTTGGTCTCATTCAGTTTAAAGTGGTCCATAGGATGCACTTTAGTAACAGCAGACCAGCTAAAATATTCCCAGGTCATGACCCAGTTTGTAACCTCAAGCAGATTTACTACACACGTTTTGGGCGTTTCCTAAACTTGAACATTTCTGGTGCTATGTTTTTGATATTTTAACTATAGTTTTAGGGATCAAGGTACAACCGTGCCCTCTTCTGGCAGTCTTTGGACTCCCAGCCAAAGCCATCCTATATGGTACCAAAGAGAAGGATATTATTGCCTTTACCACTCTTCTGGCGTGTCGTAGAATACTTCTTGCTTGGAAATCTCCAAATTCAACATCTCAGTCTGCCTGGCTTAAGGATGTGATGTTTTTCTTAAGTCTTGAAAAAAATAAATATGCACTTAGAGGCTGTAATGACCATTTCACTAAGAAATGGTCATTAACCTTTCATTTCATATTTTCATAATCTATCAGTGTTGCCCACTGAATGAGACACGTCTGGTAATTTGTACTGATTTATCTGGTCCTCTGTCCTTCCCTTATCTGTCTGATTAACTGTAACTTAACTTAACTACAGTCTTACAATACTGTACTACACAAACTTTATGTAAATGAATGTGAAGGTGGGTGGGTCTGTGGGTATGTGTTTTGATTTAATTTGTTTTTTTGGTTTGTTTGCTTTTACTCTCCTGTTCTTTTCTTCTTCACTACTGTAAGCTGAGTAACACATACACAAAAAATGAAAATACTTGCTCTTTGATTCTTGTGTGTCATATTGTGCATTACCATTAATAAAGTACATATATATATATATTAGTGCTGGGCAAGTTAACGCGTTAATTTCGCGTTAACGCATTCATTAATTAACGCCGACAATTATTTTATCGCGCGTTAACGCAATTTTTAAATTTATTATAATTATTTTTTTTTTTTATTATTATTTTTTAATTGAAAGACAAGAGACAATACATAACAACAAGAGAATGACAAGAACAGTGGGATAAAAGCCAGCAAACATCCTATAGTCAGTTGTGTATGTGTGTGTGTGTGTGTGTGTGTGTGTGTGTGAACGTGTGTGTGTATGTCCTTGAGCCTTTTGAGATGGGAAAAAAAATAAATAATAATAATTAAAAAACAACAACAAAAAAAAACAGGTAAGTATTTTTTATTTATTATTATTGTAACAGACTGTCTTATGTTTATCGTTTTGTATTGGAGATATGATGTCCCTTCAGGGTTGCCGTAGAGAAAAGGCGACTTCCGCTTCTGGTCGAGGGGGGGGCAGAAATAAAGAGAGAAGCTGCACCAGCTGTTGCTCTAATATTATCAACATAATATGAAGAGGTCTGTCCTGTCTTGTAGTACCACTTGTACCTTGAGAAGCATTAGTGAGTCACTGTATTGTCCAGTCAGTCCTCAGTCCAACATTAGAGGACAAAGAAGTAGAGCTGGCCTGAGGGCTTGTCATCACATTGAAAGTAGGTTTGATTATTGGATTAAATCCAAATAGGCAGAAAAGAGAAAACGTTTGTTTTCATGTCAATGTTTTCATGTTGTCCTTTGCCAGGAAGACAAGAGGGCGCGGCAGCTCGGGGAGATGGACCTTCATCGGATTCAGCCAGCGGTGCAGACCACAGAGACAGGGGCTTGATCCCAGGGCATTGCCCCGACTTCACGCAGGTTGGATCCTGGCGACGGGGTTTGTGCTGGCTGAATTCGGTCCATCTGCCGGAGCAGCCGCCCCCTCTGCTCCCAGCTGGGTGGTCTCCTTGCCATAGGGAGGATGTGACGGAGGTGCGTTGGATTTGATCCAATAAACAAACTATCAAAATGTAGATGGCTAACCTAAACTATAAGCCGGCGCCACACGTGAAGATCAATTTGGTTGATTTTTTTGTATTCTTGCCCTGCTGTTTGCTAGTAGTTTTTTGGACCCAGTAGTATAAGTGTAATTCTGAGCACTATTTATTTGAGCCTGTGTACAGATCTTAGACAGAGCTCCTTCAGAGGTTGTGTTGTACTGGACTACATTATGTTGAGAGATGTTTCTATTTTTTTGTCCTTCCCATGAGTGCGGCAGAATATTAGAACACTTTTGAATATAATGCAGTCCAGTACAACAACATCACTAACTATGACTTCAATGCTAAACATGTAAGTGTGGTACGAATAGACGACAGAAAAGACTAAAAACCAAAGACTGAAAAATCCCTAACTCCGATCTCAAACCCTAAACCCAGTGACTAACCCCTCGAGGGGCTTTCTATTTCTGAGAGGACATTAGGTAAAAGAGCATGCTCACGTGCACACATGTACTAAGCTGCATGCCAGTTCCTGATCCACTTCATCTCTGTTGCAGTTATTTGATTATACCCATGGGCACCATATGAGCACGAGACAATGTGTGCAAGCAAGGGAGAGAGGGAGGAGAAAATGGGACTAATTTGAATTTGACAGCGAGAGAGAGAAAGATGGAGAGACTGGGAGCGGGAGGTGGAAGGGCTGAGATAAAGAATAGTAGTGACAGTGTCTAGATCAATAGTTTGTGAGATATTCATTTGTACTCTGCTGGGGTTCCCAAAGTAAGCTCACACTCTGTTTTCTCTATCTTGCTCTCTTTATACCCACATCTTGTCCTCTCCCTCTCTCGTCTGTCCAGAGAGTTCACCACTGAGTGTCACTTTTTAATTAGGGCAATGTTGTAAATGGAGGCTGTACCATTAGCAAGCAATCGTCTGGTTCAATCTGCATTTGGAGTTGAGTGGGTGGGAAATAATGTGATCCCATCGATGGTAACAATGTACTTGTTGTCCAATCTCACTATTTAATACATTAATTGCACATCTGCAAATCCAGTCAGCATTGCTGCAGGATAGGAGCCCTCCCCATACTGCCATGACTTTACCTCACCATGGTACATTATCCAGTGACTCAGAGTCAGGAAAAAAGACATCAGCACTGTGGCATTAAACATTTTAAGAGGAAGATTCTTTGTGGATTTGGGAGTCAGTCATGTTTGTGTCTGCACCTTGCAAAGGTAGGTGTGTAACTGACGTCCACAAAAAGATATATTTCAACCTTCAACTTCTGTGTTGATTTTGTCAGCTATTTTTTCTTAGCTTGTGTTCAATTTCAATGTTAGTTTTTGTCATATTTAGTCAATGGTACAGCTAACAGCTCCATAGATGCTAAATCACAGCCTACTGAAGCTGTCCAAATTGCAGGAGGAAATGATCAAAACACACTGTAAAATTTGAACAACTCACCACAGTCACAGATATGAAGATAACCAAAGCATCAACAAAGGAGCTAACCAACAGACAAATGAACACGGCCTCTGCAGAGGGAGTGGGCTCTCCATCTGCAAAATAAGTCTCCACATAAACAGCTGCATGCAACAGCAACTCCACTTTCACACTTGCTTTGCATGTGAATGTTATTTATTACATTTTAATTTTTAATTTTTTAATTTTATTATACTATATTTATCCCGTTAAGGGGGAAATTTGTCTCTGCATTTGACCCATCCCTGTATATAGGGAGCAGTGGGCTGCCAATGACAGGTGCCCGGAGAGTGGTCCTTAAGCTTGAGCGAACAGACCTTGAAAAAAAGGCTTGATGGTGGGTGTGTGGAGTGTCTGTTTGAGCGTCATGATTGTATCGCGAAACAGACTCAAAGGTGTTCAATGAATGAACCCAAACCCAAGACAGCTCATCAAAACATTTGCTTTGTGGTCAGCGGCCAGAGGGAGATATATAATCAGGAAATCTTGGCCTACAAACCTTGTAACAAACTTTAATTCCAGGTTGATTGCAGAACATGTGAACTGCCAAAAGATGAACCGCAAATTAGATTGATGGGGTGGGCTTTAAAAGATTTTAATTTTGTTGAAGTTAAAAGAATAATTCTTACAATAATTTTTCATAGTCAGTGTACCACCTACAGTAGATGGAGGTCTGTACGCCCCCCCCGTTTGGAGAAACAGACAGGAGTTCAGGGAGCAAAGCGATGTACTGAGTTGGATGAGGCAGATATCAATGTCAGTTTAAGTGTATGCTTTATGAAAACTATTTGCATCGATGTACCTTACATGCAGACAACCTTTTCCAAAGGAGAACTAAATGTTGGGATTTGGTGGTCGGTAACCCCCATCAGAATGGATTTTGTTTTGAGAAGACAGATGTTAATTAGGAAAACTTCATTTTCGTCCTCCTGACAATATAATTAATGAACATGCAAACCCCACCCCCATATCAATTTGGATTTTTCCTGATAAGCGAGTTATTGTTAATGATGATATCAAAGTCACAGACTGAGGTCTCTAACCATGTCTCAGAAAAGCAAAACACCGCCCTGCAGCAGGCATCCACACTCGGACAGAGAAATAGATGGGAAAGTAACTCATGCAACCCCACTTAGAATCCTAAATATCACTTTAAGGAATTAGTTCAGTGTTAACCTTTAGAAAATATTTTTCAAAAGGGACATTGAGATAGGAAACATAACTGATTTCCATGCTTTTCAATGTGATCTACTCTTAGCTGGGAACAATAGTGTTCCATGCCCTTTGACTCTGTTATATACAATTTGAACAATCATACACATTAAAATGGTCCTTTCTGGGTGACATTAATCAAAGGTTTGCTGATATCCTGACAGTTAAATGGAGGAGAAATTGCAGCTGTCTTCCAAATTTGACAGCGTGGAATCTGTGAGTATTTTGTTTATTTACTCTTGATGTCAGCGGAGCGCATCAAAGAGCACTTTACGTTTTTTTCTGAAATGCTCTGCTGTTTTCTTTTCAACACCTTTGTTTATGTGATTTGTGTTCATTCAGTGCACCTTTTTGCCTATGCTCTGCAACCACATGGTTTGATACAGGTTCACCCAGAGAGAGTCAGATAGATAACAGTTACTGAGACAGCCGTTAGATAAAGTCATAGAAGCGGCTCATCAACGGGAAAAAAACCACAACACAAGAAAAAAACTAATGCTCTAGCATAAGTTCAGTCAGGAAGACAATAGCTTGCATGCTTAAGTCTGTAGTTTATTTCTCATACATTGCCATTCACCCCCTCATTATTTCATTGCTGTCATTGTTCGGGGCTGTCCAGTGTTTCCCCTACCATTATATTAGGGGGGCACCCTGATCTGATTGGGTTTTTGTGAGTGGTAGACCCCAAACGTAGGGAGATACCGGCACTCCTCATCTTCTCTCAGTGGCGGTGCTACCTCGGCATGTCAATTAGCAAAGATTATCTCCATGAATGCCACATACTGTTCCTGCATGTGAGGTTTCCTTTTCAAGGTTCGTTGTAGGGATGCGAACCGGTTTACTACCTGCGCCCTGTTGTTCGGTAGCAGCTGGCGTGGTTCTTTAAATGGCAGTGGGGCGACCCAACTGTTAGTGTTGTCCCTGTAGACATTTGTGTCCATTATCTTTAAGAAGATAAGGTCTTCTTCTATTGATGGAGCCAGTTTGTTGTCGTGCTCATTTAGATTAAACACTGTGCCACCCAGCATCCTCTTTGTTATCTTGTCAGGCCTGTTAACGTTCTGCTGTGTCTCCTTGACATGCATGAAGTTTGTGCAGGGTTGAAGAATTGAATGACGCCCATTGTCCAGCACATTGGTTTTGAACGTGTTGACTGTTGGCTTATGTGTATTACCCAGGCACACCTCTCCTATTACTACCCAACCCAGGTCCAGACGTTGAGCAAAGGGGGCGTTGTGTGGTCCGTTGACTTGTTGCCTGACCTTGTGTGCTCGAAGGACATCTCTTCCAAGTAGGAGGAGTATTTGTGCTTCTGGATCCAATTGTGGTATGTGCTTGGCAATGTGATGAAGGTGAGGCTGATGTAGGACGGCGTTTGGTGTTGGAATCTCGGACCGATTGTTCGGTATTTCATGGCACTCAATGAGTGGTGGGAGAGAGATGAGAACCTTTCCATCCAGCGACTCGATCTGGACTCCTTCTGCCTTCTTGCCAGATATTTCTACAATGCCAGAGCAGGTTCTAAGGTAGTACGAGAATGGCTTGTTCTTCACACTCAAAAGTTCGAAAAACTGATCTAGCTAGTGAGCGATTGCTCTGGTCGCCTAGAATTACATAGGCTTTCACAGCCATGTCCTTGGAACCCTTTGGATATATCTTTGCGAGGCAAGTCTTTGAACATGAGTGGCTCCACTGACCACAAACTTCTGTGAAGCTTGTTCTAATAACAGCCGTGTTAGAATGATCTTCTCCCTCCCCGCCATCCTCTTGTGATAGTGAAGGAGCCCTGATGTTTTGAGGTGATGGATGCATGGCTGCATCATGATAGGGGCTGACACATTCAGAGCACTTTACAGAGAACTTGCAGTCTTTTGCAAGGTGTGAGACCGAAGAACAGCATTTGAAACATATTCCCTTCT
Source organism: Anarhichas minor (assembly GCF_050575085.1). Classification (NCBI taxonomy): domain Eukaryota; kingdom Metazoa; phylum Chordata; class Actinopteri; order Perciformes; family Anarhichadidae; genus Anarhichas; species Anarhichas minor. Next base: position 3,870,940 of record NW_027466517.1, read on the forward strand.
CCTTAAGGAAAGTCTTCCTGTCGTAGAAGAGTTTGTTTCTGAATGTTATGCATTTTTTGAGCAGATAAGGCTTGTTGTGCAATGGAGAGCTCCTGTTAGGGTCATCATTGGTCGGAGAAACATCGGTTTTGTTCACTGAGATGGGTTTGTTGGCATTAAAATTTGTTACAATGAATTTATCTGGTTTTGTTGATGTTATGATGCTACTTTGATATATGAAGCTGGGGTCGTTGCGCTTCTTTGCCTCCTGGCACACACAATTGCAAAAATACTCAAAGGGAGGGAACTGCCCACGGTTCTCTTCTTTGTACCATGACCCAGTGGACATCCACTTCTCCTGAAGTCCAAATGGAAGTTTGTCCACGATTGGTCCAACTTCACGTGAAGTGTCCAGATATGACAGGCCTGTGAGGTAACCATCTTCTTTAGCGCCTTGGATTTCCATGAGCAAATCCCCAAATTCACGTCATTTGGAAGGATCCTTGGCTGAAATCCTAGGGACTGCGTCCAATCGCTGAAAAAGAGACCTCTCAATTATTTCGGGATCGGCATAGCACTCACGTAGTTTCTCCCATGCTTTGCGTAAAGCGAGATTGGGGTTGCTTACATGCACTGAGCATGTTGATGCACTTTCATCTGTTCACTCGATTCCCTCCCCAGCAGTGGCGGGCCGTGCATTTTATACCTGGACTGTCCTGCAGCTGAAACACAGCTACGGTTATTATGTGTTTCGTGTAAAAATGAAGCCAACACCTATAAATACACTAACTGCAGAGAATACGCCGAGAGTGTGTCTCCTCTCTGCTCTGACTGCAGCTGGGACTGCTGTGCGAGGCTACTGTGAGAGTTACCGCCTGTGAGTGTTTTGGGGCGGCAAAGGGGCTCACAGCAGCACCCGCTGCTCATTCACGACAGTGCAGAACGGTACGTGCTTTCACGTAAGAGAAAACACGTACAAAAAACAAGAAAAGTCTCCAACAACACCAGAACAAGTTGCTAGATTTGTCACTAGTAGCTTTTGACAAAAAAAGTCGCCAAGAGGGTTCGGAAAGTTGCCAGATTTAGCGAGAAAGTTAGCAACACTGGCACCGGCTAAATATGTCCCCAGAGCAACATTGGACGTAACAATAGTTCCTATCACATATAAAACCAAACAAAAATCCATCTTCATAAAAACAAGTTGTACAAATAATAATATATAAACAAGCATATTAAAGCTACTGCAGATGTAAAAACAAAAGCAGTTAACTTACCAAAGCTGCTGTTCACTATTGACTATTTAAATCCCAAATCAAAACCCACCTTTTCAAAACTGTGTTTTATGTTTTTAGTGTATCGCTTTTATATATGATGATTTTAATGTAAAGTGTCTTTGAGTACTCTGAAAAGCGTTTATATATATATATAGTCCAAATCAATGTAATTAACACAATGACAAGAACAAACTCACAAGAACCAGTCACATATATTTATATGACAACAAAGCAACAAATCAATCCAGCAACACTGCAGCGCTAGAGCACGAGCCATTCATATTATTCATAAAAACGACACGATAGACAAATGAACAGAGTAGAAACGCTACTGTAGATGTAAAAACGCAAAAGCAGTTGACTTACCACAGCTGCCTTCACTTAAAGTCAAAGTCCATCCTCCTGTCTTTGTTAACTTAACAAAGAGTTTAAAACCGCGGTTGTACAGAACATGGGTGCGGGTCAGTTTCAGCCAGAGTCCTCCTGCGAACATGTTCGTTGAGTTGTAAATCCACTCAGGTTGCACATTATATGGCTAAGAATGCGTTTCATTTGCAACTGAGCTCTTGGTGTTTGGAGCTGTTTGGAGCTACGCTATGCTAATAACCAAGGCAGCTACACGACAGGACACGCACAAGCTCCTCTGAGATCCCTCCTCGATCCTTGCTCCTCCGAGCTAAATAAGCACTTTGGGACGGCCGTCAATATTGCGGCGCAGAACAACTTCCGGTTCAAGCGAGGAAATGACAATTAAGAGACTTGGGATGTACCCATAGTGTGTGCTGCATCTATGTGTGTGTCCTTCACAATTGCTGACAGAGACCCCGACCCTCCTGATAGCGTGTGGTACTTTAAAACAGGACCCATGGCAAACATGAACTCAATAAATAGTTCCATAAAGCTGCATATAGGAGGAATTAGGTACTTTTGACTTCCAGGAGCCCCGATACATTGATATGTTTAAAAACTCTCATCAAACCAGAAACAAAAAAACAATAACATTTAGGAACAAAATGACCGCTATGATAGTTAGCCCACGGACTATAGCCACCTCGCCCAGACCAGGGAAACCGGGGCACCCTCCCGGAGCCAGACCCAGGAGGGGACCTCGTAGGCGAGCGTCTGGTGGCCGGGCCTTTGCCCATGGTGCCCGGTCGGGCTCAGCCCGAATAAACACCATGGAGCAGCCACCCTGTGGACCCACCACCCGCAGGGACAAGCATCGGGGTCGGGTGCTATGCAGACCGGGCGGTGGGACGGGCGGGAGGCCCGGGCATGCCAATCGCCGGCGGCATAGACTAGCTCTAGGGACGTGGAACGTCACCTCGCTAGCGGGGAAAGAGCCAGAGCTGGTGCAGGAGGTGGAGCTAGAAATAGTTGGACTCACCTCCACACACAGCGTTGGCTCTGGAACCAAGCTCCTGGAGAGGGGTTGGACTTTGTCCTTTTCCGGAGTTGCCCAGGGTGAGAGGCGCCGGGCGGGAGTGGGGATACTCACGAGCCCCCGGCTGAGCGCCGCTGTGTTGGAGTTCTCCCCGGAGAGCGAGAGGGTCGCCTCCATGCGCCTACGGGTTGCGGGGAGCAAGGCTCTGACTGTGGTTTGTGCTTATGCACCAAACAGCAGTTCAGAGTATCCGGCGTTCTTGGAGTCGGTGGGAGGGGTCCTGGAAAGGGCGCCGCCTACCGACTCCATAGTTCTCCTGGGGGACTTCAACGCTTACGTGGGCAATGACGGAGAAACCTGGCGGGGGGTGATTGGGAGGAACGGCTTGCCCGATCTGAACCCGAATGGTGTTTCGTTATTGGACTTCTGTGCTTGCCACGGTTTGGCCATAACGAACACTATGTTCGAACATAAGGTGGCTCATAAGTGTACCTGGTACCAGAACACCTTAGGCCGGAGATCAATGATCGACTTTGTAATCGTATCATTTCATTTGCGGCCGTATGTCTTGGACACTCGGGTGAAGAGAGGAGCAGAGCTGTCAACTGATCACCACCTGGTGGTGAGTTGGATCAGATGGCAGGGGAACCGGTTGGAAAGACCCGGCAAACCCAAACGTGTAGTGAGGGTAAACTGGGAACGTCTGGCGGAGGACCCTGTCCGGGAGGTCTTTAACTCCCACCTCCGGAAGAACTTCTCACACATCCCGAGGGAGGTTGGGGACACGGAATCCGAGTGGACCATGTTCAAAGCCTCTATTGTGGACGCGGCCGCTACGAGCTGTGGCCGGAAGGTCATCGGTGCCTGTCGTGGCGGCAACCAGAGAACCCAATGGTGGACACTGGAGGTGAGGGAAGCCATCAAGCTGAAGAAGGAGACCTTCAAGGCCTGGTTAGCCCAGGGGTCTCCTGAAGCAGCTGAGGTCTCCTGAAGCAGCTGACAGGTACCGGCAGGCCAGAAGGGCTGCAGCTGCGGTGGTCGCGAATGCTAAAACTCGGGCATGGGAGGAGTTCGGGGAGGCCATGGAGAAGGACTTTCGGTTGGCCTCAAGGAGGTTCTGGCAAACCATCCGACAGCTCAGGAAGGGAAAGCAGGGCTTACCCCAGGCTGTTCTCAGCAGGAGACATCGGACATCGTCGGGCGGTGGAAAGAGCCCTTTAAGGAACTCCTAAACCCGACCAACATGTCCTCTGCAGAGGAGGCAGCGCCTGAGGACCTAGGGGGAGGCTCACCCATATCCCTGGCAGAGGTCGCTGAGGTAGTTAAAAAGCTACTTGGTGGCAAGGCGCCGGGGGTGGATGAGATCCGCCCTGAGATGCTGAAGGCGTTGGACATAGTTGGGCTGTCCTGGCTGACACGCCTCTTCAATGTCGCATGGGGGTCGGGATCAGTGCCCATGGAATGGCAGACCGGGGTAGTGGTTCCCATCTTCAAAAAGGGGGACCGGAGAGTGTGCTCCAATTACCGGGGTATCACACTACTCAGCCTCCCGGGGAAGGCTTATGCCAGGGTGCTGGAAAGGAGGCTCCGACCGCTTGTCGAACCTCAGATTCAAGAGGAGCAGTGCGGATTCCATCCCGGCCGTGGAACAGTGGACCAGCTCTTTACCCTCGCAAGACTACTGGAGGGGCTCTGGGAGTTTGCCCAACCAGTCTACATGTGCTTTGTGGACTTGGAGAAGGCTTTCGACCGGGTCCCTCGGGGGGTCTTGTGGGGGGTGCTGCGGGAGTATGGGGTGCCGGACCCGTTACAACGGGCGATACGGTCTCTGTACGACTGCAGTAGGAGCTGTGTCCGCATTCTCGGCAATAAGTCAGACACGTTCCCGGTGGGTGTTGGCCTCTGCCAGGGCTGCCCTTTGTCACCGGTCCTGTTCGTGATTTTCATGGACAGGATATCTAGGGGCAGCCTGGGGGCGGAGAACGTCAGTTTCGGGGGTCTCGGGATCGCCTCTCTGCTATTTGCAGATGTGGTCCTGTTAGCCTCCTCGGATCATGACCTCCAGCATTCACTGGGCGGTTTGCAGCCGAGTGTGAAGCGGCGGGGATGAGAGTTAGCACCTCCAAATCTGAGGCCATGGTTCTCTGCCGGAAACCGGTGGATTGCTCCCTCCAGGTGGGGACGGAGTGCCTACCTCAAGCGAAGAAGTTTAAGTATCTCGGGGTCTTGTTCACGAGTGAGGGTAAGATGGAGCGGGAGATCGACAGGCGGATCGGTGTGGCTGCAGCAGTAAAGCAGGCGCTGCACCGGACCGTCTTGGTGAAGAGGGAGCTGAGCCGGAAGGCAAAGCTCTCAATTTACCACTCGGTCTACGTTCCTACCCTCACCTATGGTCACGAACTCTGGGTCGTGACCGAAAGGACAAGGTCGCGGCTACAAGCGGCCGAAATGAGTTTCCTCCGTAGCGTGGCTGGGCTCAGCCTTAGAGATAGGGTAAGGAGCTCGGTCATCAGGAGGGAGCTTGGAGTCGAGCCGCTACTCCTTCGCGTCGAAAGGAGTCAGCTGAGGTGGTTCGGGCATCTAATTAGGATGCCTCCTGGACGCCTCCCACTGGAGGTTTTCCAGGCACGTCGAACTAGGAAGAGACCCCGGGGAAGACCCAGAACACGCTGGAGAGATTACATCTCACAGCTGGCCTGGGAACGCCTCGGGATCCCCCAGAATGAGCTGGAACATGTTGCCGGTGAGAGGGAGGTCTGGGTCGGCCTGCTTGGCCTGCTGCCACCGCGACCCGACCCCGGATAAGCGGTGGAAAATGGATGGATGGATGGATTTAGGAACAAACTGTTGTGAAAAATTGGAATGATAGAATAAAGCTCCTGTGAGATATGACAAAAAGTAAACGTCTGGGGTCTGCAGGGACCACAGTTGGTAGGATGAGGGTTAAGCACATCCACAGTTGTTGAATGTTTTCCCATGAGTTTAGTCACATTTGAAGCATTATTCTGTTGTTTCTGCAATTTTGCCACAAATATTTGATGCTCTTGTTGATAAAATCATCAGACCGGCAGTGATGTTGCGCGAAAAACGTGCTTTTGAGCAACGTATCCAACATATGATATCTACGTTTTTCATGCGATTTACTGCAAAAGCCAGCAACAAGTGTCAATCGCTGCTGTTTACATGTTTACATGATAAACTTCCGTCTTCACAGGAAACTCATTTATGTTAAGGAAACAGAACCACCTAGTTATAAAGTTCTATTTCTACTAAAGTACGCTCTATCTATCACATAGTGAGAACACAGATTATACTCTGAAAAAAACCTTATTATATCCCCTCTCACAAAATGGTTCAGTAACCCTGAAATGAGAAATATGTATTTATAAAATAAGAGGACACAAAAATTGTCTTCTTTCATCCCCATACTCCAGAGATAGGAATTTGGCTTGGGACAATTTTGGCACTGTCTGTTCCTGAGGAGGTAATTGATACCGATACTAAACCCTCTAATCCAGTTGATTGGACTCAACATCTGTTGAGGGTGTGTATTAGTGTGTGTATGTGTGTGAGAGAGAGACAGTTGGGTGCTGCTGAGGCTGGAGAGAGATGGAGAAAAGCTATCATTTCCTATTAAAGTGATGTGGATGACACACAAAGAGGGAAGATAGAGAGGAGTGAGAACAGTGAGAAAAAGAGTGATGAACATTAATAACTTAGGGGTGCAGTGGAGGGTGAACCCTTAAATCAGTTCATTTACCAATTTCTATTTTCAGATTTCTGTGATTTACTTGCCTTATTGGAATGACATTAATCTTCATGAAATGAAAATCATAGCATAACTTAGGAGGATACTGTATTTCAAAAGGATTCTCTTTATAAATGGATATTCCTTTGAAAATCGACTTGAGTTTTGTCTAAATTTAAGGTCACAGATTGTTTATTCTAATGGTTGAGAGAGAATAAAAGCAAGGAGAGAATAAGAAAGAGAAGAACACACTGAGGATTAAGATAAAGAAGACTGGATGCCAGAAAGGAAAGGACTAGAGAACAAACCCCCAAAAACAGAAGATGGAATTGAGTAGGAGAAAGGAAGGTTGAGAAGACCTAAAAAACACAGAGAGGCAGAAGTTTTGGATTTCTTTTCATGGTTCTAGATTAGAGAGTATTAGGGAATGGGACCCCTACTTTGTACCTGGTATTAACATGAGATCTATATTTGAATAATGACGTCTGATCAGGTGGCCTTTGCTTCCACATCTGGTATGACTAAGAGTTTTTGTCGTCTCAGTTCTACTTCTATTGTGATCAGATCTTTAAATGCATAATAGGCGGAGCTGGAAGACTCGTCAACACACATATCGGAAGCCAGTAAACTCTTGAGGGACCACGAAAACATGCAAATCGTGGGACAGACACAGCTGGAAGCATCTGTAAGCTGCTTTCTCTATTAACCAAAGAAGGCCCCGACTGTAGCTTTTATTTGGGCTTACTTGAAAACGTGTTGCCTCTGCTTTTTCTTAGGAATGTGGCCAAATTGTCGAGGTTGCTTTTTCAACTGAGATATAGTCTTGAAAAAAGTATTCCGAGCCTTTATTTGAAACCAAAAAGTTGTCTTAGCAACGCTTTTAAGCGCTGTCCTCTGGGACTTCTGTGTCATACTCAACTCTTTTGAGTTGTTGTGCTTTTTAATTCCTAATGAAAATCAATAAAGTAAAAATACGCTGCTAAAGGTAAACAGCCTGCATTCAAATCTCACATAAGTAAAAGAGTGTAATACCACCAAATGTACTTTACGCATCAGTAGGAAGTTGAAAGTGTTGTCCCCCTTCAGTTCCTGGTTTACAAAATACCAGCAGCTGTTGTCATGTTCCTCACAGATGACTCAAAAAGGAATCCCGCTTGCTCCCGTTCAGATTTTGGTTTGTGCCTATTCTGAGCCAAAGGCCAAGAATTTGATGCCAATTTCTCTAAGCGGTTGCAAATGGCAACCTGGCATTCCTTGCTGTCGAGCCCTGACAAGGAGGGAAAGGGATGTCAATACTTGCGTCATCATAAAATAGTACTTGAGCTGCTGTGGGATTCAAGGGTCAGTCAGGGAATTTAGACAACCGTGTAGGTCACATGGCACTTTTACTGGGTAAATCAGTAAACTGCAACTTGTTTTTTGGGCCATCATTCCGATTATTAGTGTTGGAATCTGACTATATGGCTTCGACATGTGCTGTGGAACAAAGAGAGAGTCAGGCCTTTCCTTTTGCAAGCAAAGGTTTCATCCTGATTGTAGTTTGATGAGCACCAAACCCCCAACTCTGAAGAAATTCACATTAGGGTGTGAGTTTCCTAGCCCCAAATGCAACGCTGCTCTCATTGGACGAGAGCAGGGATGCCGAGGCGGGACCTCCGGTAAGACGACCCTGCTCCCCCAAAAACGATGCGTTCCTGAAGTTACCTGAAAGCACCGCTGCAATCTAATTGGCCAAGACACCCCAGGACCCCTGTGGTTCAGCCACCTTTCTACAAAACCACCAGCAACCCCCACCTCAACGCTTTTCCTTCGACCTCCGTCGAGCTAGGGAGCACACGCAACGTTGTTCCCCTTTTTAACCAAAACCTAGGTTTAACAGTTTATATTCGCTGGCCGAATTCACCAAACTGTCTATTTTATCTTTGTTTGTATCCATGAAGCGAACCCCTTTTTGTTCCTGCAGAAAGTGAAGAAGCAAGACTTCTTCAGAGAGAGAGAGAGAACTTCCACTCTCCACCAAGCGCCTCGTTTGCTCCGGTCATAAGGACGCGAAATTCCCTTATCCAGACGAAGAGATTCTCTCCCACCGAGAGAATACCTCTCGCAGCCGCGCTGCCTGAGCCCACCGAAGCTCAGAAGGACCCCCCTCAATCACCACGATTGCATCGTACCGTAAGGCGAAATAGATTCTGGGCAGAGTTAGAGAGAGTTTCATTTGTGTTTTATATTATCTTGTTTGTGTGCTTAAAGTACTGTATATTTTTATAACGTGGTGTATGCTTAATAATCGCCGACACTAACGGTCGCTGAGATCGTTGGGGTTGTGGAGAAGTTAGTGTATTTCATGCTACCGTGATTTGTGTTGAGATAGCCGCCGAGTGAGGTCGGAGTTGCTCCTCATCAGTTCAGGAGGTCAAAACCGCCGACTGAGACAAAGAGTTCTTGCTCCCCTGGCTGAGAGAGCAATCTTCTGTACTCCGGCTACCGGCATGTATAGACGCCGGGTCGCCTGTTGGCTATCCGCCATTTTGAGTCTTGCGCATGAGAGATGTCACCACGTCCCAACTACGTCATACGTCGCTGAGCACACACACACACACACAGATATTGAGCTTCTGTTCCTATCTTCAAACACAATCTTACTATTAACTAAAGTATCTCTGTCTCTCTTTATCTGTGTAGGAATGGACAAGTCCACAAGCTTCCAGAAAGTTTCTCTTCTTTCAACTCGGCTGCTCCTCCACCGAACACCGTTAAGACAAAGTAAGCTCTGCTGCTTTGGTCAAAGTGTACTTTTTTATGACTGGCTCATGATCTTTGGCAGTGCTCACCAACTCTTAAACAAACCACATTCACCTTTTATTATTTTTTCAGCTGTTGTTTGTTTGATTGAAATGTTATTTGTTGACCAAGATTCCTGCATGAATATTATAATAATCCGTCTTTCTCAATGAACAACACAGCACAGACCATGATGCATTTCACCCATGTCTTGTACTATTCTGCTCGCTTTAGTGTTTCTTCCTAAAATGCTTCTGTTTTGTTCTGTATTCCCACAGAGAGAGAAAGCGTGAAGGCCAGCACTACGATGGGCCGTATGTCAAGAAGCCGCTAAACGCCTACATGCTGTTCATAAAGGAGCAGAGGCCAAACTTTGTGGCCGAAATGAACACCAGCGGGATGGCAGGTGTCAACACCATCCTGGGACAGAAGGTAAGTGTGTTTGCTCTGAGAGACACTCGATGTTACACAACCTTCATGACAGTTTGGTAAAAGATTATCTGATGTGCTTATTTTTTATTGATCAGTGTCCAAGAAAACTCTTTCCTCTAAATCTAAATCTTTACATCTGGACAGCAACTTTTGATGATTTTCAGTTATTGTCTCATAACTATTGAACACGTCTAAATGCAAACTGTTCTGACACAAATGCATTGTGGGAGTTTGTGGAAGCCCGCTCTCATTAATGTTGTCCTCTTTCCACAGTGGAAGTCTCTGTCCAACAAAGAGCAGGCCAAATACTACCAACAGGCAGACATAGAGAGACGTCTACATGCTGAGCGCCACCCTGACTGGTCAAACAGCAACAATTACGTATGTACAACTCATGTTAACACCAGAACACTAGAGCTTATGAAACCAAGTCACAAAAACAGTCTTGTTTTTATCAGCTCATGTCAGATGGAAAGTCTAACGTGTTTGTTTTTGTGTAGGGAGTAAAGAGAAAGAGGGCCAGGAGCCAGGCCGCCAAGATGGCTGAAGGTAAGACAATATTTTTGAGGATCACAGCTTGTTTTCAGGTGAAATGGGATGAAAACTCCATGACAGGCGCATATTGGACTATGATAGATCATCGAGAGTCAAAATACATAGAAGAAGAAGCTTTTACCACCTTTTACCAAGTCTTAGAGGATTGATCAGTGTTTCGTTTGTTTGTACTGCAGCATCTACATCTGGAGAGGTCACCCAGCAGACAAAGAAGTGGTGTGTGACCTCAGTGTACATAGGCGTGGTGGAGGCTCCTCCCACACACACATATGTGACGGAGCCATCCACCCAAAAGGCAAGTGAGATTGAGACCATCCAGTTGCAGTGTCCTTATATGGAAACTTTAGCCACTGTGGACGTCAGCAGCTTCACTCACCTGCTCGATGAGTATGAGTCCTTCTGCTTGGACTCCACAACGACAGCGTCCACAGCGATGGAGTCCCCCGCTGCACCAGCAGCGTCCTCAGTCCTCAGCTAACTCCTCTTACCTTTGTTTTATTATTGAAATGCCTAGGGTTTTTGATCACCCCGTTAGCGGTAAAGACGCTTCCTTAAGCCTACTTTCCCTACGTCAGGGCTCCTACAGCGTAGTTGAATTCTCTATTGATTTTAGGACAATGGCGCAAGGTTCAGGGTGAACTGTTGTATCTCTCCAAGGGTTTTTTCTCAGAGGACTTAATAACCCTGTGAGAGACAAGTTAGTTGTTAGGAGTGACTCAGAGAGTCTTGATGCTTTAATCACCCTTGCTATCAGACTAGATAATCTTCTTGGTAAATTAAGGAGAGAGAGACCTAGCCGCTCTTTAGGTTCGCCATTCCCTTGCTCAGCCCCTCCTCCCCGTGAGAGCCAGCCACGGCCCAGCCTCTAGTTTCCATGCCCTTCCTGGCTCCCCTGTTCCCCGCTCCCCAGCAGAAGAGCCCATGCAGCTGGGCAGAGCATGCCATTCAGTGGAAGAGCGCCTCCGGAGGATCAAAGCGGGATTGTGTATTTACTGTGGCCAAGCTGGTCATTTCCTGGTCTCCTATCCCCAGCGGCCAAAAGAGGAGGCTCATCAGTAGAGGTGAGCCAAACAACTCCCTCTTCAGTTCACCGGACCAGAATGCAGCTTGACGCTACCCTCATGGAACCAACAATCCCTTCTCTTACATGCCTTAGTGGATTGTAGAGTGGATGAGAGCTTCATCGAATCTTGTTTCCCATGCCAGAATCTCCATCTAGCCACTTGACACTCCTATCTGGGCCCATGCTCTAAATGGGAAGCTTCTCGCTCATGTTACCCACGTCACGGAACCTCTGCACCTGGTGTTGTCTGATAATCACCATCAGTCCATTCAATTCCGATTCCGTGTGTGCATAACATCAAACAATCAACAACAATCAACACAGTGCATAAAATAGAAACATTAAAATTTACAACAAAATATAAACTATAGTGCACAAACAAACAAGTATAATGTAAGTGTAATGTAAAAGTGTCAAGTGTTATTTATATAAAGAAACATAGAAGGGATGCGCAGGGAAGTGTACCGCTCGGAAATTGTCCTGGGGATCACAGAGTCATGAACCCAACTGCAGATGGGAAAAAAATGTTTGTGGCGTGAGGTCTTGGTCCTGATGGACCGCAGCCTCCTGCCAGATGGAAGAGGCTCAAACTGTTTGTGTCCAGGGTGAGAGGGGTCGGCTACAATCTTTCACTCGCTTCAGGGTCCTTGAAGCGAACAAGTCTTGGAGGGAATGTAGATTGCAGCCAATCACCCTCTCGGCAGAGCGAATGATGCGCTGGAGTCTGCCCTTGTCCTTGGCAGTGGCTGCAGCGTATCAGACCGCGATGGAGGAGGATGGACTCAATGATGGCTGTGTAGAAGGGCACCATTATTGTCTTTGGCAGGTTGAATTTCTTCAGCTGCCTCAAGAAGTACATCCTCTGCTCAGCCCTCTTGGTGATGGAGCTGATGTTAGGCTCCCACTATTACCTCCTCCCCTCACACCCCTTTGGTACTCGGTCAGACCTGGTTAAGGCTCCACAATCCCATATTGATTGGTCGGTAAATAAGGTTCAGAGCTGGAGCTTTTTTTGTCATTCATCTTGCCTGAGATCTGCCCTAGCCCCTACAGAGGGCGCTGCCCCCTCACTTGACACTGAACCCCCTGATCTGTCAGCTATTCCCTCTATTTATTAGGATCTAGGAGAAGCCTTCAGCAGGAAGCAGGCTCGCTCTCTCTCTCTCTACCCCCACACCGACCCTATGATTGTGCCATTGACCTGCTGCCTGATAACCCATTACCATCCAGCCTGTCTTGCACTGAGCGGGAGGCCATGGAGACATACATACAAGACTCCCTAGCAGCAGGTATAATTAGGCCGTCACCCTCCCCGGTTGGTGCTGGGTTTTTGTTTATGTCCAAGAAGGACCGCACTCTCCGCCCCTGAATCGACTAATGTGGTTTGACTAACATAACAGTTAAGAACAAGTATCCCTTTCCTCTTATAAACTCAGTCTTCGAACCATTACAGGGAGCCAACATCTTCTCAAAAACTCCCCTTACTGTCATGCGGCGTCCTTGGAGACACATTGGTCTCGGTTTTGTCACCGGACTTCCACCGTCTGAGGGTAAGACCACCATACTCACCATCGTTGACAGATTTTCAAAGACTGTACATTTTTTGCCCCTACCTTAACTCCCCACAGCCTCTTAGACTGCCGATCTCCTGGTCCAAAACGTTGCCTGGCTCCATCCGGCATCGTCTCTGACCGTGGGCTGCAATTACCATCCCAGGTATGGAGGGCCTTCTGTCGAGCTATTGGAGCAAGAGCTGTCTCTTGCCAGGATATCGCCCACAGACTAACTGAAAGGCAGAGCAGGCCAACCAAGACCTGGGAGCTGCGCTTCGCTGTGTCACAGCCTGGAATCCCTTGTTCTGGTGTGATCCTCTTCCATGGATTGAATATGCCCATAACTCCTTGTATAGTGCTGCAACAGGGTTGCCGCCTTTTGAATGCTCCTTGGGTTATTAGCCACCTCTGTTCTCAGTCCAGGACGAGATGACAGTACCTTCAGTCCAAGCCCATCTTCGCCGTTGTCGCAGGGTGTGGAAGGAGACGCGCTCTGAACCCGGCACCAAGCTACCAGCCAGGTCAGAAAGTTTTGACTTTCTTCCAAGGAAGACTGTGTCAAAAAAGCTATCGCCCTGTTACATCGGGCATTTTGAAATAGACTCCATCATCAACCCTTCTGCCATTAAGCTCAAGTTACCTTCTTCTTTGAAGATTCATACCACATTCCATGTCTCTCAGTTGAAGCCTGAGTCCACTATGCCCTCCAGCTGTTCCCCCTCCACCCACCTGGATCAGTGACGACCACCCTGCCTACACTGTCTGGGGGATCCTGGACGTGCGTCGTCGGGGACACCAGTATCTCGTGGACTGGGAGGGATATGGTCCTAAGGAGCGTAGCTGGATATCCCGCCATCTCATCTTGGACCCCTCCTTCATTCGGAACTTCCATAGGGACCACCCTGGCAAACCTGGTGGATCGCTTGGAGACTCGTTGAGGGGGAGGTACTGTCACGGCCAGGCTGTGCCTCCTGTTTTCTCCTGTGTCTGTGTGTGGTATGGGCGTGGCTCCGACCTGGTCTACTCCCAGCTCCAACCTGATTGCGAGTCATTCACCTCACCTGGAAAGTCATCCCAGCTGCCTTCCATCAACTCATCTACTCAAGAGCTTATATACCCCAGTTTTACATCCACCGTGGTATCTTGTTTGTTCTCAGTATATTTAGATTCTGAGTTTATCTAACTGTTTTATCTTTTGTACTTACCTTGTCTTCCTGTGCGCGCAGTTTGGATCATCTTCTCCGGCTCCCCAGTCTGCCTGCCCTGCTTTGTTCTGCCCGGTTCCCCACCCTTGTCCTCATTTCCCCGCTGTTCCATTACATTTTTCCCTTTGTGTCCTCCCGGAATAAAACCCTTACGCTCTCTTACTTCTTGGTCTGCGTTTTGGTTGGCCACCACACCCCATGACACCTGTAGGAATACAAATAGTGTTGCCCACGTTTCAGTGGAGTCAACACCGTTACCAAGCCTGCATAATCCCTTATGTCTTCTTTTATTATTATTATTGTTAATATTACAAATAATAATAATAGTAAAACATATGTATCCTGTTCTAACCTAGACTTCAAACCATGGCTTTGATCAAATTTACATTTTCAGACATCAATACCAGACAAAGCAGCAAGCAGCTCATCCAATCCAAGTTTCACTATGACAATGCAGACATCTGTAGACTTCATCAACATCAGAACAACATCATTGACCTGGATTTGATATTGATTGATGATTTTTTTACGGACGTTATTTTGTAATTTGCCCTCTCATTTATGTACTTTCTTATGGTCTTTTCTTTCATTTCAAAAGGATCAGGCACACAAACACACACACTCCAAAAACACACCGTTCTCCCATGCACTGACTATATGATTGTAACACGTCGCTGTCACCGCTGTGGATCCTGTTAGCACAAAGAGTCTGCACACACTCAAATGGCGTTAGCAATGTCCTTTATTTAGTAGCAATGCAGTTACTCAAGCTCTCGGCCGTGCGCTCTCCTGCCGTGCCCCCGAGCGCACCGCCCTGTACGCGTCCGTCAGGCTCGTCTTTCGTCCTGCCGTCGCTCCGTCAGCTCCTGACTCCTGCTTACTCCTTTCTCTCTCTCGCGTCTCCGTCCCTACTACTATTCATATAGGGAGAGAGACAATCAAGGCCCAGTTTCAGCTGCGGCTAATCAAAGCTCTTCCCAGCACCGTTCCCTGAACCACTCCTCCCCACTCTGCCCCCTCTGCAGCTGCGCCCAACCACGCCCAGCCACCACAATGATGTTTGCTGGTTTGTATCTCACTGTTCTTGTTGTCCTCTTGTTGTTATGTTTATGTATTGTCTCTTGTCTTGCAACTTCTGTCTTTACAGAAGTTTTCGAAAGTCGGAGAAAAACAACCCTGTTTACCTGGCGCATGTCCTGCAGAATACATGTAAAATTGCAGTGTAGAGGACTAGAAACAGTCTGAAAGTGTATGATTCATTGATGTTCAATGAAATTTTTTTTGTATAGCCCAAAATCACAATTTTGCATCTGAGGGCTTTACAATCTGTACACATGCGACATGCTCTGTCCAGGTGTAACAGGCCAAATTAACCCCCGCCCAGATTAAACCTGGGTATACTTTGGCCCAGGCCAGAGTATACCCCGGAGATAAACTGTCCTAGGCCAAACTATACCCGGGGGTGTAAAATAGCCTAGGCCAGACTATACCCCTCCAGGCAGGGCCGGTCCTTCCTATAGGGATCATAATGTCAGGTAATCTTGATAGTTAGCTAACGTTAACGTTAATTTGTACTATTTATTTATTTGTTTGTTTATTTTGCATATTCTATTTTGATTTTTTAATACATGTAACATATTTTACAATATATAATTTTAATTGAAAGCAAACTTGCATATATTCTTTTATTGTTTGTTTATTATTGTTTGCTAGCTAAGTTGTCATTTGTTTTGATTCTTTAGTGTGCACTTTGCATTTCTTCTTAGCTCTTGTTCTTGTGATAAATAAAGGTGCAGTACTTTACTGTAGAACTGTTAAGAAGTTATGAAATTTTTCTTTTTTGGGGGGAGGCGCCAGGGGTGAAGCTTGCCTATATAAGCCCCGCTTAATGCAAGCAGAGGAGTAGAGTTTGCTGAGGCGAGGTGGGATAGCTGCTTCCTCTAACACCAAACTCAACCATGGAAGACCAACTGCATGACCAGATTTTGAGATTCTACACTGCAACACAACAAAAGTATCCCCAGTGGATCTACGATCTACCTCCAGAGAAACGTGTAAATGCCAAGTCCCAGTTCAGACAAACAGCTAAGCCATATCGAGCAGAAGGAGGGATTCTTTACCATGGGGAAAAGGAGGTTCTCACTAAAAGCCGACTGCCAAATATCCTGAAGGCCTGTCATGACAACCCAATTACTGGTGGCCATTTTGGCAGAGATAAAACGTTAGCCAAAATCTCTGACCGTTATTACTGGAGGGGAATGAAGAACGACGTTCACCAACATGTCAGAGCTTGTCAAAAATGTTTTGTCATGATTCAGCTTTTTGATATCTTTTAAACTTTTTGAACTGTCCCATTTTAACTTTTATGATTTTTTCAGTCCTTTTCTGACTTTATAATGGTTGTGTATTGCGCAGCTTACACACCCATAGGTTGTTGCTAGAGTGAAGAGCAGCTTCAGAATCTTGTGAAAAAAACATTTGTCTTTTGCCACTGACTCCACAATTTTCACTCTTCATGCATCATTTTTGGATGGAAAAGTAGCTAATCGTGTCCTTGTCGTAGACAAATGACTGTGGAATCCAACAGACTTACACATTTGGCTCAAAGAGCCGCAGAGTGACATGAACTCCAACCAACTGCTCCATTAGACTCCATGTTCAATCTGACCACTCATTTCTCAAAGAAAGCAGACAGTACCAGCTTTGTATATTGCTCTGGCAATAGCGGGTTAGAGGAGAGCAGGGTCCCCCAAAGCATGTTGGAGGCTCCACACCCAGGAGTACGACACTGTATGATTGCCGATGGCTGGCACTCTGCCATGGGCACGGACCCCGCAGACCTCCTGCCCTCCTCTTGGTTCTCCAACATGCTCTGCGGACCCGGCTTGACTCAGACGCATATAATAAACATCGATAGAAAATAAGTCACGGCATTTAAAATTAAAAAAATTAAGTTTACGTGAAACAATGCACACCATTACAAAGGCAGAGTTTGACTTTAAACATTTTAATTTAATGCGATTTTACAGAGAACACTTAAACACATAAAAACATTTGAATATTAAGGGTAAAAAATAACAATGAAAAGCTGAATACATAATAACTAATACTTTACAAATATGAATACAAATAAAGGAACATGTGAACAACAACAGTGAACTATTCTACAGTTTCTATTTTAGTGACGTGGTTCCCCGTCAACTTAATCCTAACTTTCAGTGGGGGATTGATTAACAATGGTTCTATGATCTATGAGGGTCCACAGAACCTCTGCAATGATGACGGTCTGGCCGTCATCCAGCAGGAGGTTCATGCTGCCTGGCTCTCCCTCGACGTCCATCACCCCAAAAGCGCCCACCACGTCCTCTGAGCTGACCTCCTGTCGAGAGAAACGTAGACATCACATCCTTCTGTTAGATATCCTCCCTCTGTCACCAATCACCCAAACATCAATGTACTCCTTACCATTTTTTAAAATCCAAATAAACTACCTAGCCCATGCGTTGCTTATTAATTTTAAACATCATCCTTTGTTCATATTTGTTTTTTTAATGTCACTTCAAATATATTTTCTTTCCATAGAATAAATTCACAACATCACTTCAGCAGACTTCGCTGTGTGTATTTTGAAGATGTGATTATGTAAAAAAATTAGTCTAAAAAAATGTAATAATGAATACAACAGCAACCACCAAGTAGGGCTACCTCGATTTTTGAGAAATTGGTGGACTGCAGCTGCATCCCATAATGCGACTGCGTAGCTTTCAGGTGAGACACTTTCATCTGTGCCCCAATCTGCAGCTTTTTGTCCACCGAAGCCTCCCTCCAAAGGCACAGCGACAGCTGTGTATCCCCCTGTAGAAGGTCATGTGAAATAATATTTTAATTTTTAATTTTTAATGTATATATACATATACATATATATATATATATATACATATATATACATATATATATATATATATATATATATACATATATATACATATATATATATATATATATATATATACATATATATACATATATATATATATATATATATATATACATATATATACATATATATATATATATATATATATATACATATATATACATATATATATATATATATATATATATATATATATATACATATATATATATATATATATATATATATATATATATATATATATATATATATAGAGAGAGAGAGAGAGAGAGAGAGATAGATAAAAGTGGATTGCCTACCTGCTGCAGTTTTATATTTCTCATGGGACATACTTTGCCCTTGGTAATCTTTATCAGCGTGGACAGCTGAAAAATATGGAATTGTGAGTTAATTCACATTTTATACCAACTCTTTTTTCCTTATATATACCACCATAGGTTAAAACTGAACTTACTTCGATCACCTCCCCCTCCACGGTCACTAGGCCCTTTGCGTCACTGCAGCTGCTGAGTGGGGTCAGCAGAGAGATGGGACGGATCAAAGCCTCCGCCTGCTGTTTCAGCTCCTCGGTCATTTGGATTGGTGCGCTTCTAAAGAACATCGTCTCTTTATTTATATTAAGTAAATATGGTGGAGACTGCCTTCTTAAGGAGTGTCCCCTTAAAACGTAGCTCCTACCCTCCTGAAATATTGACGAAGACTCTTCGTAGATAGTGACTTTGGCCACCGACTTTCCGTCTGAAATGGTGGCCAGCACATTATGTTTGGTGGACGCTGGTCTCGCACCAGAAGCATCAAACTCCCAGGCCACCACCCTGGGCTGCTCCTCTACCATCACTACGCATAGGACTACGCAATATAGGATTGGTGGTGGCCTGAAATAGGGTGTGGGAGAATTTCTCCAGAGTAGAGTGTGTAACGCCATTCTGAAATAATAGAATTAACACGAAGTTATAGGATAAGTAGGCCAGTACACATTTTTATCTCTAACGTTTTTTTTAATTTCACAGTGTGTTGCCTCTTTCGCAAATTATTATTAGAAATGAGAGTATTTTTCGTATTAAAGAGTGCTTACAGTTTACCTAGAACAAGAGATAGATGCCCGCTATTTGAAAATAACGACAGCTAGCAATGTTTAAAACATGTTAGCAATTTAATTTCATTAAGAGTATATCTATATATATCTATATATAAAAACCTGGACTCAATTCATGTCAGGTATTCTTAATATCATTCAAATTATTATCACATTTGAGAGGAACAACACTTACCTCTCTCTCAACTTTTCAGGCAGGACAGACAACTTTAGTGAAAATCAGTCACTGCTATAATGTCGGAGATCTTCTGAGCCTCAGTAAATTCGTTTCATCTCACCGCTTTAGACAGCAACCAGGGAATGAATACTTTTTATTGGAGAGAAACACACAATACAGACAGTGATTAGCAAACAAACAAAAACAAACGCACAGATGTTCTCTGTGGTACAATGGCTGATAATTATTTGTCCAGACTGATACAAGTTGTAAGAGCTGACTGTTGCTCTTTTCAAAATGTGATGATTCAAATCGTAAGCTAACCTATAAATTATCGAGTGATATTAAGAAAACATGTCACAAATTAGCCTACGTCTCAGAGTTAAAAAATGAATGAAATTGTCAACATTTTTTGAAACATTATGGCTATATATCTTGCTTAGCAATCGGTATTTCCAAACAGAAGTCATCCCTCTTCCGGTGAACTGAAAGCACACTTTAATAGAAAAAAATAGTTTCTAATATTAATACGCCGAATAAAGTACACATATAATAATGAATAAACATTACAGGGAAAAAAGTCTAATGGTAAACCCATAGGGCTCATCCTATATCCTATTGTAGCCAACCCCTCTCACCCTGGACATGATCTGTTCGTGCCCCTTCCATCTGGCAGGAGGCTGAGGTCCATCAGAACCAAGACCTCACGCCACACAAACAGTTTCTTCCCGCCCGCAGTCGGGCTCATTAACAAAGCCCGGGTCCCCCACTGACTCTGTCATCCCCAGGACATTTCCTTCTGGTCTCTCCCCTGCACATCCCTGTTTCTTTATTTAAACACACTCGTCACTTCACTTGTTTTACAGTCCTGTTATGTTTTGTTGTGCACTTTATTTTATATTTTATTGTAAATTTTAACATGTTTCTATTTCATGCACTGTTGATTGTTGTTGATAGTTTAATGTTATTGTTTATTGTTAAATGTTACGCACCACCCGCCACGACAAATTCCTTGTAGGTGCAAACTTCCTTGGCAATAAACGGTTCTGATTCTGATTGGCATAGTTTATATGTGTTATGTGTATTATTTCATCACTGGAGGACAAAGCCTCCAATGCTATATTTTAAACCCTCGCCAATCCACTTATGTGTGGAGGTGGTTATACTATACAGAGCAGCCCAGGGTGGTGGCCTGGGTGTTTGACTGTACTGGTGTGAGACCAGCGTCAACCAAAAAGAACGTACTGGCCGCAATTTCGGACGGGAGGTCGGTGGCCAACATTACAATTTTTGAGGAGTTTGACACTCAATTTAAGGAGGGGCAGTATGCAGATGCGCTGCATACAGATGTATTCCGTGACCTCCAAGATAGATGCTGTTCTGGTTTTTGTTGTTGTTTTGAACAATAGTAAGTATTGGAACACAGACTGAGGATTTTGATAGCGACATGCTTACCTGTCAATGTTTAAAGAAAACATTTCACACAATCACATTTTAAGAATTAACCAATTGTATTAACAAATCAAGTGGCTGTGTGACAAGTTGGAAAACATGCACTTTTATAAGTTAAGGAAAATAGTAATTTCATGGTCTATTGTGTGGAATGTAATGTGATTGAGAGGATCATTCATAGATAACTTTACGATTTACTGAAACCAGGAGTTAAAACACATCACACATGAATACGTGGTTGAGATAATAAGATTGTGTTTTCTTGCATCGTTTGTTTTGTTCTGAATTGTGTAGTTGGAGATACGTAGTGTTAAACTGTGATCTACATAGTGGTCTTGATCTTGAGTCTGAGATTGATTGCTTTGGTCTCCACCCACATATCTGGGGGAAATCGCGATCTTTTCCTCATTGCAGTAAAGTTCTTGCTGAGGAAAAACATCATATCACTCTCGCGATTATTTATCCCCCTTTTTCAGGGGTACAACATTTTGGAGGCACCGCTGGGATGGCTGTTCAGATGTCCAGTGTCCACGACCTGTTCGCTGAATTCCGAGCTAGCTAAATCCCCACATTACAACCCAGGCAGGCGGCAGTGAAGAACGTGTTGCTGTACAAGGAGAGCTGGAAGCTGGAGGTTGAGTACACGTCACCTGAGGCCAGTTAGAGATCATCAGGGACAGAAAAGACCTTCCAGTTCAGAGTTGACTCCTTTACAGTTGAAACCCATCCTGCCCTGTCAACATTATGGCAGCCCTGGAAGAGCTACAGGAAGAGGTAGTAGGTGCATTACACACCCTGTCCAAAGACAATTTACTGGAAATCTGTGATTTTCTCAACATGTCAGACAAACAAAGAGCAAATGTTAAAGGAAAATCCCGCATATCATTGTTGACTCATATATTGAACCACCTTGAAAGAGAGGAGGTGGCAGATCTAGAAGATGACGGCATGTCCGAACAGTACAAACCATTCTGACTGTGATGCCTGCTCAGACCTTTGAAAAAGTTACAACACCAGCTACAGTGAATCACACTAGCACTCAAACCTCCTGTAAAGCTAGTGAACAGTGGGATCCACCTGTAGACTTAAGTCACCTGGATGAAGGTCAGAGACAGGTAGTGAGACAGATGCTTAGAGAAGAGTGTCATTCCTTTTCAAGATCAGACAATGATATCGGCTGCATTGAAAGGTTGCAAATGACCATCTCTCGACCCTGAACCTGTCAAACGCACGTACATATCGGTGCCAAAACCCCTGTACCAGGAGATGAAGGGTTACCTCCATGACCTAATAGCACAGGGTTGGGTGAGAAAGTTTAATTCTTCATACTCCTCACCTGTCGTGTGTGTTAGAAAAAAGGATGGCACCCTCCGGTTGTGTATAGACTATAGAGATCTGAACAGGAAGACACATCCCGACCGCCAGCCTATCCCTCGGGTCCAAGACATCATGGACAGTTTAGGTGGTAATTCCTGGTTCTCCCTCCTAGACCAGGGAAAAGCTTATCACCAGGGATTTATCTCCGAAGAGAGCAGAACAGTGACAGCTTTTGTTACACCGTGGGGACTTTATGAGTGGATACGCATTCCTTTTGGCCTCATGAACGCCCCTGCTGCCTTCCAATGTTGTATGGAGGAATGTTTGGAAGGGCTCCGGGATAACATCTGCATCCCTTATCTGGACGACACCCTGGTGTCCGAATTGTTGATACTGAAAGACTACATTGTTGAAGTGTTACAAAACAAGCACGATGAGATGTCAGGAACACAGAAAGGAATGGAGGAGCTAAGAACTGTAAACCAACAACAAGGATTGGAATTCAACCAGACTACTAATGTCAATGCCATTGCTAATGGTTCTCTGCACCTACCTCAAACCCCTGTCGGCCCACAAGTGAGCATGCAGCCCATAGCCAGTGCTCAGTCGCAGCCAAGCCCATGCTGGCGCAAAGATTTCAAAATTTCTGGTCAAATCGGTGAACCAAGCCAGAGAGATAAACTGACATTTTCCAGTCTTGTTCACCAGATTGAGAATGGACTAAGCAGAGGTTATCCTGAGATAGAAATAGTAGATGCGGTAATCAGAGCTATTTCTCCAGGCGCACAGCTACGCAGCTACTTGGAGGGAAAATCCCACCTTACCCTTCCCACTCTTAGGTGCATCCTACGCTCGCACTTTCAAGAAAAGAGTGCCACAGAGCTTTACAAGCAGCTAACTTCAGAAGCACAGCATAGCAAAGAGACCCCTCAAAGTTTCCTGATGCGAGTCTTCGGTCTAAGGCAGAAAGTACTATTTGCGTCCCAAGAGTCAGAATCAGGGCTTAAGTATGACCCAGCTCTAGTTCAGCGCATGTGCTTACACACAGTACTTACTGGTCTCCAGAATGACAGTATCAGGATAGACATGCAGCCCCTCTTGTTAGATACTAACACCTCAGATGAGCTTTTGCTAGAGAGGTTAAACATTGCCTGTGCCAATGAGACTGAAAGAAGAAACAAGAAGAGGTTCAGCTCCCCATAGCCAGCTACAAGTGTAAGCGTAGTCCAGTCAGAAGACCCGCCATCTGAAAAATGCCCTGTGAAGGAAGCTAAAGCAAAAGTGCCCCCTGAGTGGTTAACAGAGTTAGCAGAACTTAAGACAGGTGTTGCTTCTCTTAAAGGCCTCAGTGCAGAAATAGCTCAGATTAAAGAGACATTGCAGCAGCCTATGTTCCAGTCACAACCCTATGCCCCACCTTTAGCTAGAAGGCCAGATAGGGACCCCCAGGCCCATATTTCACAACAGCAGTATCATAGCAGCCACAGCCAGCCGCAAACACCAAATCCAACTCACCCCCAGCATGCACCTCACCGGTACACCAACGGCCCTGTTTATGTTCCAAGGAGGTGTTTTGTCTGCCAGCAGACTGGATCAGAAGAACGTTGCATGCACTGCTACCACTGTGGGAGTGGAGAACATTTTCAAGCTGGATATAAAACTAGAGGAGTCAGAACATCAAGAGAGGCCCCTTTAAACGGGAGATGGTTACCCCTGCGGGACGAGTGTTAACCATAGCCAATGAAATGTCCCAGAAATGTGCAAATTGTGGCAGTATGAGTTCACCAAAGAAGCTGAAACAGTGCTCATCCTGTAAAGAGGCACTGTATTGTTCCATTGCATGTCAAAAACAACATTGGACTGAACATAGGATAAAATGCACTCACCCGACAACTAAAAGTGAAAAGCCTCCCTGCAATGAAAATAAAGCCCACTATTTGCCACCCCTTCCTCCAGTTTGCCACCCCCACAAAGTCACTTCACTAGTTGGCAGGCGGTGTCTTGTTGAATGTTACCTGAACGGTCACCAGCTCCAAGCTTTATGGGACACAGGCTCTCAGGTATCGATCATTGATGAAAGATGGAAAACTGAATATTTACCAGATGTAAGACTGAGAGATGTTTCAGAAATTCTGGACACACCAGATGGATTAACATTGACTGCTGCAAATGGAATTAAAATGCCTTACCTGGGATGGGTTGAGACAACTTTCCGGCTAGCCTCTGAAACCGACCAAACAAAAGAACTGATAGTTCCCGTGCTTGTGATGAAAGGCTGTCACCTGTCCCATCCCATCATAGGTTTCAATATTGTTGAACACATACTGGCAAAGACTGAGAAGACCAAACAGTACAGTGCTGTGAGGAAAGCTTTCCCAAGTCTCAAAAGAAATAAGGTGAGAGCTTTTATACAGGCTGTGAGTGTCGAGCAGATAGACGAGTATACAGTGAAAACAAAGAAAGAGATGGTTACAGTGCCAAAACACAGCAGTATTCAGATTGAGTGTCGTGTAGCTGTCCAGCCTTTCAAGCAAGACATGACCATGCTATTTCAGCCAGACCTGAACCCTGGATGGCCAGATGGTCTTGAGTTCTATGACACACTAGTCAGAGTCAGGAAAGGAGTGGTACCAGTCATCATAATTGATGTCTCTAACCCAACTGACCATGACATTGTTTTGCTAGGGCGCACTGTAATTGGAACAGTACAAACCATTCTGACTGTGATGCCTGCTCAGACCTTTGAAAAAGTTACAACACCAGCTACAGTGAATCACACTAGCACCCAAACCTCCTGTAAAGCTAGTGAACAGTGGGATCCACCTGTAGACTTAAGTCACCTGGATGAAGGTCAGAGACAGGTAGTGAGACAGATGCTTAGAGAAGAGTGTCATTCCTTTTCAAGATCAGACAATGATATCGGCTGCATTGAAAGGTTGCAAATGACCATCTCTCTCAAAGACCCTGAACCAGTCAAACGCACGTACATATCGGTGCCAAAACCCCTTTACCAGGAGATGAAGGGTTACCTCCATGACCTAATAGCACAGGGTTGGGTGAGAAAGTCTAATTCTTCATACTCCTCACCTGTCGTGTGTGTTAGAAAAAAGGATGGCACACTCCGGTTGTGTATAGACTATAGAGATCTGAACAGGAAGACACATCCCGACCGCCAGCCTATCCCTCGGGTCCAAGACATCATGGACAGTTTAGGTGGTAATTCCTGGTTCTCCCTCTTAGACCAGGGAAAAGCTTATCACCAGGGATTTATCTCCGAAGAGAGCAGAACAGTGACAGCTTTTGTTACACCGTGGGGACTTTATGAGTGGATACGCATTCCTTTTGGCCTCATGAACGCCCCTGCTGCCTTCCAATGTTGTATGGAGGAATGTTTGGAAGGGCTCCGGGATAACATCTGCATCCCTTATCTGGACGACACCCTGGTTTTCAGTAAGACCTTTGAAAGTCATGTGGATGATGTGCGAAAAGTGCTGAAATGCCTCAGGGAGTATGGCATCAAACTCAAACCAAGTAAGTGTGATCTCTTAAAACCTGAGGTCCGTTATTTGGGAAGAATAGTGTCTGCAGAGGGCAGCAAAGTTGATCCAGCTGATTTCGAAGCAGTCCGGGCATTGAAAGACATCAGGCTGCAGAATGTGGGTCAGCTCAGAAAAATGCTTGGTCTACTCACCTACTACAGACAATACATCAAAGACTTCTCCAGGAAAGCGAGTTGTCTGTATGACCTCCTGAAAGCAGACCCAAACGAGGTCCCTGACAAAACAAATAAAATCTAAAACAAAGAAAGTGAGTCATGTCGTGCCCTCTAACAAGCCAATCACATGGACTGATCAGCACCAACTGGTACTTGAACAACTAATTGACTGTTTGCTCCATCCACCAGTGTTGGGTTTCCCTGATTTCACTCAGCCATTCGTTGTGTGGAGAATTTCAGTATTAAACGCATTATTAGTAGGATTTAATAACACCCCTAGTGGTGAGTAGAAGTGTCACAATAATAAATATGTTAGTCACAATATGTTTCCATATGGAATGTATTATAGGTTTACAATATTCTTACTTATAGAGGATATTATATGTTACAGTATATTAACTCATTGAATGTATTAAATCATAGAAGTATAGTCACTGTAGGTATTAAAACACTAAGAATAGTTTTGAGGGTCAGATAGGGATTCTGAGTGAGGTGTCAGACATGCAGCAGCAAATGGAGGCGACCTCATCGATGGAGGATGGGGCCAGTGGGACGGTCAAATGCCAAGCTGACCAGCAGGACAGAGAGGAGGAGTCCAAGATGTTTTGCGAAGAGCCAAGATGTTTTGCTAAGGGATCGATAATGGGAGGGGACAGAATTCAAATGAAGCCAATCACTAATCGCCACGGAGGGTCATTCACACGTTTTATGACAGTATCGGACACTTTCCGACTCTCAGGGGATACAAAAGACAATGTTTTAGGGAGTTTACCTCAGATCACTGCAGCTCTCATTTTCAGCTAACTGGCCGCGCCGGACTGTGAGGAGATGCGTGTATGTGGTCTCTGCTCTCGAGAACATTACTATTGATAGTTAATTCAGTTTGTAAGTGAACTTTGTGTAGTACATTAAATATTGTTTTTAATTTTGGACCGGGTCCAGCTCATTCTTCTGATGCGCGTGCGCAGTAAGAAGCTCGCAGCAGAAGAGTACCTGCGGCCTGCAGGCTCCTTCATCCTTTGTTCTAACCCTAACAGTTGTGCACACAGATGCGTCACACCAAGGCTTGGGAGCAGTACTGTATCAAAAACAAGATGGCAAGCTGAGAGTCATTGCCTATGGCTCCCGCTCATTAACAGCAGCTGAGAAGAACTATCACTACCATGCAGGCAAGTTAGAATTTCTAGCTTTAAAATGGGCAATCACTGACAAATTCCGTGATTATTTGTATTATGCTCCAACCTTCACTGTGTATAGTGATAACAACCCGCTCACATACGTTCTGTCCACTGCAAAACTGAACCCGACCACTTCCAGGTGGGTTGCAGAGTTGGCTGATTTCCACTTTACAATAAAGTACAGGCCAGGGAAAGAGAACAGTGATGCAGATGCTTTGTCGAGGATGCCACTGGATGCAGAGTCATTGATGAGAAAATGTTCTGAGGAGCTGCCACCCGACACCATCGCTGCCACGATCCAAGCAGTTGAGGTACAAGCAAAGTCTCCTGAAATGTTGTCATTTTCCACTGCATCCATGTCGGTCTCAGTTGCAGATGAGTTAGCCACAGCATCAGTCAGCCCCATTCCAAAAGAACAGTTAAGAGAGGCACAAAAATCAGATCCGTACATCAGTCCATTGCTAGACTGTAAACTGTCAGGTTCCAGACCACCAGTTAAACAGCTAAAGACATTCAGTCTAAAAACAGAATGCCTGTTCAGAGAACGGGACAAATTGACAATTGACAGTGATGGTATTTTGTACAGGACTACCACAGGCCGTAGGCAGTTGGTCCTACCAGACCAGTACAAAGGAAAGGTGCTGGAAGGGCTACACAATAACATGGGACACCAAGGTGCAGATCGCACAGTATCGCTTGTACGAGACCGCTTCTTCTGGCCATATATGCAATCTGACATTGAGCATTATGTGACTAAAGCTTGCACCTGTCTCAAACAGAAAAAGCCATGCCATGAAACAAGAGCTCCCCTCACAAATATTGTGACAACACAGCCCTTTGAACTGGTATGTATTGATTTCCTACATCTCGACCGATGCAAAGGTGGATATGAGTACATCCTTGTGATTGTGGACCATTTCACACGTTTTGTTCAAACATATGCCACCACGTCAAAGTCAGGAAAAACTGCTGCAAATCTCATCTTCAACGACTTTTCTCTGAAGTTTGGGTTCACCTCTCGCATCCACCATGACCAAGGAAGAGAATTTGAAAATCAGTTGTTCACTCAGTTAAAAAAACTCAGTGGCATGGCCGGGTCTAGGACAACACCCTATCACCCGATGGGAAATGGTAAAGTGGAGCGTATGAACAGGACTTTGTTGCAGATGCTTAAGACACTGACTGAAACACAGAAATCAAACTGGAAGGAGTCTCTTAACAAACTGGTGTATGCCTACAACTGTACCCGATGTGATGTGACAGGTTATTCACCATTCTACCTTCTGTTTGGGAGATCACCCAGGCTTCCAGTTGACTTGCTGTTTGGACTGTACACAGAGTCAGGTTCCAGTGACCAGCGTGACTATGTGGAGAAATGGAAAAGAGGTATGGAGGAAGCATATGCCATTGCAAATGAGAATGCTCAAAAAGCTGCCGAAAGGAGTAAAGAGCATTATGACACAAAAGTTAGGAGTTCAGTGCTACAGCCTGGTGAGCGGGTTCTGATCAAAAACCTGACGCCAAGAGGAGGACCAGGAAAACTCCGTGACTATTGGGAAGACACAGTTCACACAGTAGTGAGACAAATGGGTTCTGACCTGCCGATTTATGAACTAAGACCAGAAAGGGGTAAGGGACGCTTCAGGGTCCTGCACAGAAATTTGCTCATGTCCTGTGACTACCTACCTTTTGAGACACAACCAGAAGTGACCAAAAATGACAAAAGCAACCAGAAACAAAGACACCAGCTTCAAGAGTCTGATGAAGACAGTGGAGATGAATATGACCGTCAGTATGAGCCATTTCAGGTTTCCACGTTGCCTGCCGAACCAGAGATGGAGCCTGAACATGGGCCCCCGTCAGTGGAACAGAGAGTTGGAGTGACAGTCCCTGTGGCCACGCCAGCACAGCCTCCTGAGGGAGATCAGCTGGATGAGGCCAGCACACCTGTTGCAAACTTGCCTGATGAGGAGATAAACGTACCTGCTGGAAATCTGCCTGATGATCGCTCACAAGATACCCCTCCATCATCAAGTGCTGCTGCTGAACCTGTAGAGCCGGCCTACCAGTTGCCACAAAGAGAGAGACATCCGCCAAGACGCCTCATCTATGATCAGCTTGGTATCCCTTCATGCTACAATATCCAGTCAACACCACAGCTGTTACCTTTCTACCATAAGAGACTGTTTAATTGCAGGAAAATGTTTGAGTTAATGTCGGGACGACATTTATTTTGGAGGAGAGAGTGTGACAAGTTGGAAAACATGCACTTTTATAAGTTAAGGAAAATAGTAATTTCATGGTCTATTGTGTGGAATGTAATGTGATTGAGAGGATCATTCATAGATAACTTTACGATTTACTGAAACCAGGAGTTAAAACACATCACACATGAATACGTGGTTGAGATAATAAGATTGTGTTTTCTTGCATCGTTTGTTTTGTTCTGAATTGTGTAGTTGGAGATACGTAGTGTTAAACTGTGATCTACATAGTGGTCTTGATCTTGAGTCTGAGATCGATTGCTTTGGTCTCCACCCACATATCTGGGGGAAATCGCGATCTTTTCCTCATTGTAGTAAAGTTCTTGCTGAGGAAAAACATCATATCACTCTCGTGATTATTTATCCCCCTTTTTCAGGGGTACAACAGCTGCACCCGTGATTCTTGCAGGGGATAACATGTAGCCAATATATTCAGTTCATTTTTATTTTGTTAGGATCAGCTGTCAGTTGGCTTTAACAGCTGGAGAGATTTTTGAGAAGTTTGTGTGTGTACACATGATCACTGTGCTTAATAATAGTAACTAATATTACTAATAACTAATAACTACACACAGTAATTATCACTGCCAGAGTAGAGGTGTTTTCTCTCTGTACTCTGTTAACTCTTTAACAAACTGTGTCGATTTCTACCGGCAGAATGCGTTTGTCAGATTTGTGGTATGTGCACTATCTAAGACAGGATTCATGATTTTCTTTTGCGTTTGACAACAGAATTTTTGATTGCTCCTGAACGCCTCAATGAAACAGTTTTACAGTTGAGAAAAGGAAAGCCTCTGACTAGAGATGGACGAAGAACAACTTCTGGTATGCTGCAAAATAAACGAGAGGTCGAGAGATTGGTGACAAATAAAGATGCAGTCAGATTCATGCAGCCGCTGAGAGGAACACCAGCTGATTGGGAGAAAACTACAAGAGATCTTTTTGCCATGATCAGACAGTTGGGAACCCCCACATTCTTTTGTACGTTTTCTGCAGCTGAGATGCGTTGGCTTGAAGTGATTGAGGCAATAAAAGGACAGCAAGGTGAAGAAGTAAATGTTGAAGGGCTCGACTGGTCAGCAAAGTGTGACATACTGAGAAGCAATCCAGTGACAACAATGCGCATGTTTGATAAGCGCGTTGAGGCGTTATTCAGAGATTTGCTCTTATCTCCGGCACAGCCTCTTGGCATAGTTGTTGACTACTTTTACCGAGTTGAGTTTCAGCACAGAGGAAGCCCACATATACACTGTCTCATATGGGTAGAAGGTGCACCTGTGTGCAAATACACAGCAAAAAACACTCAAGGACATGTTTCAGAAGTCCTAGCTTGGGTTGCAGATTTGGATTTCCCAAACCACCTGCCAGAAACACAATCATAACAAGACCTGGTGAGAACGTTGATCCACTGCAAGTTCAAATGGCAAAGTTAAAGCTCCAACCACTGAACTTGTTGCTGAATGAACCTGAAACTGCCTCACTCAGTTTGCACAGCTCCTAGCTCAATGCGACTTAACACTCCATGAGTATGAACGATGCCTCAATATGATCAACAAATCCTGTGCGGTGATACTGAAACGTGAGCCAAAAGACTGCTGGGTAAATGGATATAATCCACATCTACTTGAAGCCTGGGATGCCAATATTGATGTAGGTTATATTCTCAATGCATATTCATGCATCATGTATCTCACCAGCTACATAACCAAAAAGGAATCTGGACTTTCTGAGTACCTTAAAACAGTCATTGAAAACTCCACCAGAGACAACATCAATAAATGTGATGAAAGGAGGGAAATCATGCAAGCTTACTCTAAAAAGAGAGAGGTCAGTGCTCAGGAGTGTGTGACTCGTGCCTGTGGCATTAACATGAAGAAGTGTTCACGTGGTGTCATATTCATACCGACAGATGACAACGCACTGAAAATGAGTCGCCCCATGTCTTACCTAGAGAACACAACATCAAAAAGTGTAAATGTGTGGATGACATCTTTGACTGACAAATACAAAGCCAGACCTGAAACACCAGAGTTTGAGGAGATGTGTGTGGCTGATTTTGCAGCTACTTGCAGAATTGTCTATGGACAGCAGAAAAAGGGTAAAGATGTGTTGCCTCTCCTCAATGAGATGGGATTTGTGCAAAAGAGGAAAAATTATAAACATGCTATCATCAGATTTTACCGCTGCTCACAGGAAAAATATCCTGAGAAGTTCTATGGAACATTAGTGAAACTGTACCTTCCTCACCGATCAGACCAGGAACTGAAAGGACCGTTTTTCCCCACGTACGAGTCCTTCTACAACAGTTGTCTTGTTCAACTACGAGGTTCTGAACATCCTGAGTATGTCAAACACATTGTGAAACGAAACAGAGACAAATATGAGAAAAACACTGAGGAGATTGAGAATGCAGTCGAAGAATTTGAACAGAACAGTGAGGAGTGATTGACGAATGGTGTAATCTGGCGCCAGAATCTGAAGTGGTCAGGTTGGAATGTATAGAAGAACTGGAGGCACGAGAGCCAGATCATGAAAATGTACAAGAGAATGTCCCACAATACAGTAATCAGGATAATGCTGTAACAGAAGTCAGAGCCGTCAGAGAGCCTCCTGTCTTAGACCCCTCACTGTTACGACAGATTATCATAACCTGAACCAGAAACAAGCATGTGTATTCTATGCAGTTAGAGACTGGTGCATAAAGCGTGTCTGTGGCCTAAATTCTGAGCAGTTTTTCTATTAAAAAACTGTGGTGGTGCCGGAACAGGAAAATCACATCTCATTAAATGCATCTACTCAGAGGCATCTAAGATACTGTGCAAACTTCCGAGACATTCTGAGGAGGCTGACATATCAAACCCCACTGTCCTGTTGACTGCATTCACTGGAACTGCAGCATTTAATAGATCAGGTACAACACTGCACTCTCTGCTCAAGCTACCACGAAGTCTGAAACCTCCATTTCAAGGACTTGGCAACAAACTGGATGAAGTCCGATCAGAACTTTTAAATGCTGAAATCATCATCATTGATGAAGTGTCCATGGTGTCAAAGCCCCTGTTTGCTTATGTGGATGCGAGACTGAAACAGATCAAAGGCAGTCACAGACTCTTTGGAGGAATGTCAGTAATAGCTGTAGGAGACTTTTATCAGCTACCACCAGTGCGACAGTCCAAGACCCTCTGTATGTATGAGCCATGTGAGATTGACCTATGGCAGGAAAACTTTCAGATGATCACTCTAACTGAGATAATGCGTCAGAAGGATGATGTTAACTTTGCAGAGATGTTGAGATGTTGAGATGATCCGTGTGAAAGGAAAGTCAGATGAGTTGTCTGAAGCAGACAGAGCTTTGTTGTCACAGACCATCACTGAACCAGCACTTTGTCCAACTAATGTACATCTTTGCAACTAATAAACAGGTTGATTCACACAACTCAGCAACATTAGCTCTGCTCCATTCTCATATCACCAAGATCGATGCAGATGACTACAAGAAGGACCCACAAACTGGAAGAACGGCCCGACAAACCAAACCATATAAAGGAAACAGAAATTAGTTACCGGATACACTGAATGTAGCTTAAGGTGCTTGAATCATGCTCACCAGAAACATAGACGTGTCTCAAGGATTGGTGAATGGATCGTTCGCTACACTAGTCAGGGTAATAACCTCAGAACAAAGTGGTGTTGCACATGTCACTATGCTTGGGCTCAAGATGGATGATGAAACCGCTGGAATAAATTACCGTAATAGAGCACCAGGCAGACCTGATGATCTAGTGTACGTAGAGAGAGCAGAGGACAATCTGAAACAGAAAGG
This sequence comes from Anarhichas minor, assembly GCF_050575085.1. Lineage (NCBI taxonomy): Eukaryota > Metazoa > Chordata > Actinopteri > Perciformes > Anarhichadidae > Anarhichas > Anarhichas minor. The sequence continues at coordinate 3,903,853 of NW_027466517.1, forward strand.
AGTGGTAGCAGACAGTTTTCTGTTAGACTTGCCTTTGCTTGTACAATACACAAGGTTCAAGGTGTGACAAGGACATCAGCTGTAGTCTCACTAAAATATATTGTTGAACCTGGCATGGCTTATGTAGCTGTCAGTAGAGTGACCTCTCAGTGGACTGCACATGCTAGATCTGGATGAGAGTAAAATATATGCCAACCCAGAAATCACTGGAGCCCTACAGACCATGAGACAAGTCAGATTGGACGACATGATGCCTCTTCTTCAAATCCAACAGACATCGAGCAGACATGACACTCTGACCATTGTTCACCATAACACAGAAGGTTTGCCATCTCATGTCAATGACATCAGGAGCCATCATGAACTGTGTCTTGCAGATGTTTTGTGTCTCACAGAAACTCACCTTCAAGGCTCTTTTGTTGCAGACAGTCTCCATATAGAGGGCTACAATATGTTAAAACGCAACAGACACCTGTCCTACATAAATGTTCCAGAAATGGCCAACAGATGTGGTGGTGGAGTTGCTGTTTATGTGAAAAGCCACATTCAAGTGTGTGAAAAACAGTACATCCATAATGTAACTGATCTTGAGTTTGTGGCTCTGAAGGTTGAAGCCCCAGTGAGTGCACTGATTGCAGCTGTATACAGACCACCAGACTACAGTGTGAGATCATTCCTGTCAAACCTGGGAAGCCTTCTGGACTCATTGGAGATCATGGACTGTCACCCCATCATCGTCTGTGGTGATTTCAACGAGAATCTCTTAACCAACACAAGTAAGCCAATACTTGAGCTCTTTCAGTCCAGGGGATATGCACAAGTCATCACTACTGCAACCACAGAGAAGAGCACACTGCTGGACCTCATTTTCATCTCTCAACCACAACATTGTCTCCACTCTGGTGTGATGAAAACCTATTACAGTTATAGATAGATAGATAGATAGATAGGTACTTTATTCATCCCCAGGGGGAAATTTGTATGTTACAGCAGCAAGACACACCAAGAAGCAAAGTAGCAGAGTAACCAAAAATATTAAGTATTAAAAAATGCAAAATAGAATAACAGAGTAGGACAAATTAAATATCAGAATATAGAATATATAAGATAAAACAAAAATGCACAGTATATACAATGAAATAGAATAGTGTTAAATTAACTAACTAGGTGAAAAACAGTAGTGCAAAAGTCAACCCGCAAACACCAGTGTAGCAGTGTGTAATTATGTGGAGGATGATTTGGCCATAGGCGATCTATTGTAAAGTGTTATTGCAGAGGGAAGGAATGTTCTCCTGTATCTTTCCTTGTGACAGCGGAGCTGGATCAGTCTGTTGGAGAAAGTGCTCCGCTGTCCCTGCAGTAGGTGGTGGAGAGGGTGGTCCGGGTTATCCAATATGGATAATAGTTTCTTCAGTGTCCTCCTCTCCACCACCTCTTCCAGATAGTCTTGTTTGCAGCCAATGATGGAGCCGGCCTTCTTAACCAGTTTGTTAAGTCTGTTGGTGTCTCCGGCTCCAATGCTGCTCCCCCAGCAGACTACGGCGAAGTAAAGTTATCACAACCCTGTCTACTGTGTCATGTCCTCTAACAGTCCATGAAGGTATCAGCTAAGTTTTAAAGATCAAGAAAAATGCAAAGTACCTGTAGCTAAACTTAAACTAATATTTTCAGTGCAGAGATTAAGAAAATAGTTTATTATAATGTAGTGTATAAATAATACAGCATAACAGTGTGTTAATAAAACATAACTCAATGAAGTATAGACGAATCAAGATGAACAAAAGTGATATATGTATTAATGACACATTCTGATAAAAACATTATTGAAAGACACAATAATAAATTCAAAAGGAGTATATTGTGATGACTATGTTTACTGAGAATGATGTATAGAATATAACAGACTTGCAGAGATTTACTTTATCAAGAGTAATGTTCACGTAAAGGAAACCTAATTATGCGGTCACAAGACATGTTGGACTTTATTTAGTAAGTTGAATGGAATTGTGTTTGGTAAATCATCTTTTCACAGTATTGGACAATATTATGGGTAACATTCTTTCCAGGTAACCATATTGTTTTGAGCTATATTTCCAACACATTTTGGCCTGTGCATTTATCAGGGTTGGTTTGGGTCAGGGTTGATAAATGCACAGGCCAAAACTCGTTCAGCAGCTGTATACAGCATTGTACACAGCTGCAAACATTTAGCGTAGCAGACATACATCAGAAAGTATGTGTTCTAGATGTAACACATACTTTCTGGTGTAATGATACCTACCAGCTGAAACCCCACATTTCCATCCCAATCAATTTCACACTCTAGCAGGGCGGGTGGCCTTGCTAGAGACTGTTACTCATTTAAGTTTTCTTTCCCCTGGACCGGAGACACAGTTCTCATGCGTTCTCGGTAATGCTAAGTTTCCTTTCTGATGGACAGAAGACACAGTTCTCCTGTGTTCTCTGCAATGACACCTGCCAGCCTTGGCCTCACCTCCTTCAGCATTGTGAGGATCAGCTCACAGCAACCAAGACATGCTGCTAAAGGCCAGAGACTGCAGCACCAACTGAACTGTCAATCAACAGAGGACTTATCACTGTTGGATCACATAGAGACACATTTTACTTCCTGCTTGTCCCAGTCATTCTTCAAAGCAGAGAATGAGAAAACACCTGCCTGCCTTTGCCTCACCTTCTGTCTGGAGATACTGGATCAGCTCAAAACAACCAAGACATCATGCCACCACAGACTAGATGCTGCAGCACCATCTTAACTGTTCCTCAACAGTGGACCCACCACTGCTGGACCACAGAGACACATGTTCTCCCTGCCAGTGTCGAGGTTTCTTCACAACAGAGAATAAGGTATAGTTTTCTTATTTCATATTTGATTTACAATGTTTTGCTTAAATTGTGTTCATTCATTTATTCCCTTTGTATTAATGCAACAGTTTAAATAACACTGATGTTACAGCTAGTATAACATTGTCATTTATATCAACTTCCTCCTTCAGGTCTTCCTCTTCTGTGATCCCTCCACTTCACAGTGAAGACACTCAGGACTGCACAGAGAGCTAAACATATAGAAGAAGCTGAACATCATGCAGCCTTCCTAAACTGCTCTGTGTGAAATGGCACTGGACATACATGTTGTCCTGCCCTGCAGCAGAATTCAAGGTATTTGATTATTGTGAATTATGTAACTTTTTTACATGTTTTGTTTCAGTCTTCAGTTTATTACAATAACTTTCTGTTTTCTCTTTTCAGGACCAGCTCCGTCCTCCTTCCTCAACATCACCATCTGTGCATCCATTGCTGTGCACAGTTCAGTTCAGTAGAGACTAACTGCAGTTGATCCTTAAGCAAGTGATCAGGTGTACAGCTGCAGGGAACCAAACTGCTGCAGATCCATCATCAGTCAGTCATCACTGTCACAGTGACAGTTCCTCCTTTGTCCAGCATCAAGCTCCTCCCTAAACAAGCTGTAAAGGCAACAGTTTTTGTTACTTCCATAGTACAATATCTCTCTTTGACCACAACAAAAAAAAAATGCTTCGACAGATACTGGACAGGTCAAAGGTCATAATGTTTCCTAATTATTATGCCATATGTGGCATCACACGGGGCCAGGTAGTAGATGGGTGCTACTTCCCCTTTAAGGAGCAGCAGCCACACTACAAGATGGCCACCGAGGCAACAACTCCGTCTCCCAGAAGGCCTTACCACTCACCCAGGTGTAGGTGTTTAGGCCATCTGATTGAGGCTGGACTTAAGGGCTGCAGGAGGAGAGGAGAGGGAAGAGGAGGATAGTAGCCCTGTCATGTGTGGTTGGGGAGCGGGAGAACAGTTGCCATCTGGTCCTGGAGGAGGACGTCCTCAGTGCGCGGCGGACGAGGAAGTAACTCACGGACGGAGAGCTTGTAGAATTAGTATCAGCGGTTTGGGCATAAACTAATCTGTGACTGGACTAAGGATGGGAGGGAATAGTGATGGAGGGGAGAGTGAGGATATGGAGTACAATAACTGGACTGAAGTAGGGAAAAATAAACGATCTAGAAATCGTAATAGTGGATCTGGTAGTAGTTTGGAAGGGAGAGAGGAAGGCAGGGTGATGAGGAGGAAGATTGTTGAGAATGAGGGATTCAAAGTAATTTTGAGATTTAGGGAAGGGAATGATATTAGGAAAGTTAGTCCGGTGGCACTGACTGATTTTGATGGCGAAGGTGCTGGGTGATGGCGGCTTGTTGATTAAATGTAAGGACGAGGAGCAGAGAGAGAAAGCAATGAAGTTGAAAAAAGTGTGCAACATGGTGGTTGAGAACGCTAAGAAGACAAGTGATGGGCCCTTTGTGAGAGGTGTTATATATGGTATCCCAGTGGAGGAAAAGGTGGAGGATTTGAGATCAAGTATAAGAGGGGGAAAAATTATAGGGATTAAACATCTGCAAGCAAGAAGAGGGGGAGAACGGGTTGATAGTTTGTCAGTGTTGCTGGATTTCCAAGAGAGGGTGTTGCCTGCTAAAGTCACTGTGGGATATATGAGTTACAATGTAAGAGCTTATGTCCCACCACCTTTGAGGTGTTTCAAATGCCAAAAATATGGACATATTGCGGCAGCATGCAAAGGGAAACAAAAGTGTGGAAAATGTGGAGGGGAGCATGAGTATGGGAAATGTGAGGACGGGACAGAGCTCAAATGTGCAAATTGCGGGGGTGCACATAGTGTGGCCTATGGTGGGTGTGAAGTGAGAAAGAAGGCAGTGGAAGTGCAGCAGCTAAAAGTGAAAATGAATATATCTTATGCAGAAGCAGCAAAGAAGGTACAGAGGGAGAGTAGAGTAGAGTGGAGAGGGGGGGGGGAGATATATCAAGGAAGGAACCGGCTCAACAGTCAAATGAACAACTTGTGTCAAAGGGGAGATGGGAATGTACTGACAGTAAATAAGGAGAGCTTTGTGTATTTCATGGCGGAAGTAGTTAACTGCACATTCCAAGCAAAAGGGAGATCTGAGAAGATTGAAATAATAGTAAAGAGTGCAGCAAGATATTTAAATATTCATGGAATAACTGGGATGGCTGTTCAGGAGGAGCTTAAAAAACAGGAACAGTTAAACAAAGAAGCATGTTCACAGGACTAGTCATGTTAATTCTACAGTGGAATGCAAGGAGTCTGTTGGCAAATGGCCAAGAGTTTAAAGGGTTTCTTAATGGGTTAGAATATAAACCAGATATAATATGTGTTGAAGAGACATGGCTTAAACCAAATTTAGATTTTGTGATTCAGGGATATGTGTGCATAAGAAGGGATAGAGAAGTAATGGGGGAGGGTGTGCTACCTTTGTTAGGCAAGGAGTTTCTTATCGAGAAATAGAAAAAGGGAAAGACCTAGAATATGTAGTTGTTGAAGTGTGGTTAGGGGATGAAAGTTTGGTTGTGGTAAATTTTTACAATCCATGTCAACGATTGGAATTGGAAGCATTAGAGGCAATAAAGGGACTAGACAGAAGAAGGGTCATTTGGTGTGGTGATTTTAATGCGCATAGCACTCTCTGGGGAGGGGAAAAGACTGATAGGAATGGGTTGATAGTAGAGGAGGTGATGGACTCCTTGGGACTTGTATGTTTAAATGATGGGAGTTTCACAAGAGTGAATTACAAGTCAGGTAATGAGTCAAGTTTAGACCTGACCATAGCATCACGTTCATTGGCAGGTATTGGTGTGTGGGAGGTGTGGAAGCATTCTACTGTTGGAAGTGATCATTACCCGATTTTCTGTAGAGTAGGAATAGGAAGCAGGGTGGGGTCAGAAGATACAGCAGAAAGGTGGGTAGTTGGAAAGGCTCAGTGGGATAAATTTAGAGAAATTAGTGAATCAAGGTTTAAAGAAATAGATAGAGAACAGGATATAGAAATATTTAATGAAAATGTGAGAGATGCAATTATTGGAGCTGCCAATCAGACAATTTTAAGGAAAACCGGTACAAAGAGGCGGAAGTTAGTTCCATGGTGGAATGATGAGTGCAGTGAGGTAATAAAGAAACGGAATAAGGCTTTTAAGGTTTTAAAAAATACCCATAATTTCAAAAATTTAATAGAGTACAAGAGAATGCAAGCAGTAGTACGGAAAACCATCAAAGAAACTAAAAGGAAGTATTGGAGATTATTTTGTAACACAATAGGGAGAAGCACTTCAATTAATCAAGTTTGGGGGATGATAAAGAAAATGAGTGGAGTAAAACGGGAGTGGGGGTATCCCGTTTTGGAAAGTGGCGGAGTGGTGGCTAGCAATGATGAAGCAAAGGCAGAATTGTTAGCTAAAGCACTGATTGAGGTCCATAGTTCTGGTAATATGTCAGAGGAGGGTTTAAATGGAAGACATAGAACAAGTGAAGCAAATAAAGAATTGTTGGAAACAGATGAAGAGAGGGAAGATGCAATTAATGCTCTCTTCACTTTGGAAGAAATAAAAAGGGCCATTAGAAAATCAGGGCTAACTGCTCCAGGTAAAGATCAGATTTGCTACATCATGTTGAACCATTTGTCTGATGTAGCATTAGAGGTTATTTTGCAATTGTTTAACAAAGTGTGGCAGGAAGGAAAATTACCAGGACTTTGGAAACAAGCAGTTATAGTACCCATCAGGAAACCAGGAAAAGATCCCACTAATCCATCTAACTATAGACCAATAGCATTGACTTCCCACATGTGTAAAATCATGGAGCGAATGATCACAGAAAGACTAACATACTATTTGGAAACAAGGAATCTTAGGTCAAAGTATCAAAGTGGATTTAGAAAAGGAAGGGGAACAATGGATCCAATAGCATGTCTAGAAGCAGAGGTGAGGAAGGCACAAGTGAATAAGGAGGTAGTGGTAGCAGTGTTTTTTGATGTGGAGAAAGCGTATGATTTACTGTGGAAAGAGGGATTATTAATCAAAATTAGAAAATTGGGAGTATCGGGTAAAATGTTCAGATGGGTTAGACATTTTTTGTTCGGTCGTTCAATAGAAGTGAGAGTGGGAAGGTGTTTGTCGGCCAGCCATTTGGTGGAAAATGGAGCACCACAAGGAAGTGTGATTAGTCTGTTATTGTTCTCAAAAATGATTGATGATGTATATGAAAATGTTGGACAAAATATAGGAAGATCTTTATTTGCTGATGATGGGGCTCTGGAAAAGAGGTAGGAATGTGGAATATGTTGTGAAACAGATGCAGGAAACAATCAAAAGAGTGGAGCAGTGGGCATTGGAATGGGGATTTAAATTTTCAGTGAAAAAAAAATACCCTTTTCTTTACAAGAAAGAACATTGGAACAGAGGTCAAATTGTATTTATATGGTAAGGAACTGAAAAGGACGGATTCGTACAAATTTTTAGGGATGTGGTTTGATGCTAGGCTTACATGGAATGTCCATATTGATAAAATGGTTAATAAATGTAAAAAGGTGTTGAATGTAATGAGATGTTTGGTGGGAACAGAGTGGGGAGCTGACAGGGCTGCTTTGAAAGCTATATATACAGGTGCTGGTCATATAATTAGAATATCATCAAAAAGTTGATTTATTTCACTAATTCCATTCAAAAAGTGAAACTTGTCTATTATATTCATTCATTACACACAGACTGATATATTTCAAATGTTTATTTCTTTTAATTTTGATGATTATAACTGACAACTAAGGAAAATCCCGAATTCAGTATCTCAGAAAATTAGAATATTGTGAAAAGGTTCAATATTGAAGACCCCTGGTGCCACACTCTAATCAGCTAATTAACTCAAAACACCTGCAAAGGCCTTTAAATGGTCTCTCAGTCTAGTTCTGTAGGCTACACAATCATGGGGAAGACTGCTGACTTGACAGTTGTCCAAAAGACGACCATTGACACCTTGCACAAGGAGGGCAAGACACAAAAGGTCATTGCAAAAGAGGCTGGCTGTTCACAGAGCTCTGTGTCCAAGCACATTAATAGAGAGGCGAAGGGAAGGAAAAGATGTGGTAGAAAAAAAGTGTACAAGCAATAGGGATAACCGCACCCTGGAGAGGATTGTGAAACAAAACCGATTCAAAAATGTGGGGGAGATTCAGAAAGAGTGGACTGCAGCTGGAGTCAGTGCTTCAAGAACCACTACGCACAGACGTATGCAAGACATGGGTTTCAGCTGTCGCATTCCTTGTGCTACTCTTGAACAACAGACAGTGTCAGAAGCGTCTCGCCTGGGCTAAAGACAAAAAGGACTGGACTGCTGCTGAGTGGTCCAAAGTTATGTTCTCTGATGAAAGTAAATTTTGCATTTCCTTTGGAAATCAGGGTCCCAGAGTCTGGAGGAAGAGAGGAGAGACACACAATCCACGTTGCTTGAGGTCCAGTGTAAAGTTTCCACAGTCAGTGATGGTTTGGGGTGCCATGTCATCTGCTGGTGTTGGTCCACTGTGTTTTCTGAGGTCCAAGGTCAACGCAGCCGTATACCAGGAAGTTTTAGAGCACTTCATGCTTCCTGCTGCTGACCAACTTTATGGAGATGCAGATTTCATTTTCCAACAGGACTTGGCACCTGCACACAGTGCCAAAGCAACCAGTACCTGGTTTAAGGACCATGGTATCCCTGTTCTTAATTGGCCAGCAAACTCACCTGACCTTAACCCCATAGAAAATCTATGGGGTATTGTGAAGAGGATGATGCGAAATGCCAGACCCAACAATGCAGAAGAGCTGAAGGCCACTATCAGAGCAACCTGGGCTCTCATAACACCTGAGCAGTGCCACAGACTGATCGACTCCATGCCACGCCGCATTGCTGCAGTAATTCAGGCAAAAGGAGCCCCAACTAAGTATTGAGTGCTGTACATGCTCATACTTTTCATGTTCATACTTTTCAGTTGGCCAAGATTTCTAAAAATCCTTTCTTTGTATTGGTCTTAAGTAATATTCTAATTTTCTGAGATACTGAATTTGGGATTTTCCTTAGTTGTCAGTTATAATCATCAAAATTAAAAGAAATAAACATTTGAAATATATCAGTCTGTGTGTAATGAATGAATATAATAGACAAGTTTCACTTTTTGAATGGAATTAGTGAAATAAATCAACTTTTTGATGATATTCTAATTATATGACCAGCACCTGTATGGGGTTGATAAGATCAGTAATAGACTATGGCTGTGTGGCTTATAGGTCAGCGTCTAAAACATTATTGAGAAAATTAGATGTAATGCAAGCACAAGCATTAAGAATATGTAGTGGGGCTTTTAAAACAACATCTGTGCCAGCATTGCAGGTAGAAATGGGGGAGATGCCATTGGAGCTGAGAAGAGTACAGATAATGATGACCTATTGGGCTAGTTTACAAGGACATAACCATCCAACAGTAAGTGCAATTGAACCATGCTGGGAACATGCAAAAATGCTGACAAAGAGCTTTGGTTGGGTTGCTAAGGAGAAGGCTAGGGAATTGGGTATATTGGATAAGAGTTATTGTCCAGCGGTGGTTCTGCCAGCTATTCCTCCTTGGTTACTGCCACAGCCTGAAGTTGATCTGGGCCTCCTTGAACTAATGAGAGATGAATGTGGGGTAAACTGTGGGATATTCAAGTCATACGTCAGGAGGAATTATCACAATTATATAAAAATGTATACAGATGGATCAAAAGACCCCAATAATGGTAGAACAGCAGCAGCAGCAGTAATACCAGAATTCCAGTATGAGTGTGGGAAGAGACTGAGTGATGACTTGTCGGTGTTTGCATGTGAGATGATGGGCATAGTTATTGCATTACAGTGGGTAGAGGACGTCAGGCCAGAGAGAGTGGTGATTGCATCAGATTCATGTGCAGTACTGATGAGTCTGAAATTTAGCCACTCCAGATGCAGAGAGGATTTACTGTTTGAAATATTACAAGCACTATACAGAATCCATCAAATGCGGATAGTGGTTAAATTTGTGTGGGTCCCTGCCCATGTTGGAGTCGATGGCAACGAGATGGCGGATAAAGCAGCAAAAAAGGCTTTGAAGAGTGGGAGAAATATTGTTAAAGTAAATATAAGTAAGTCAGAAGCTAAAGTGGTGATTAAGGGACAAATCAAAAAGATATGGCAGACGGAATGGAATAAAGGGAACAAAGGAAGATATCTGTTTAAAAATAAACCATTGGTTGGGAGTGCAGGGCCTAGTGGACGAAATAGAAAAGAGGAGAGGGTAATGACAAGATTAAGGAATGGGCATACTGGTCTTAATAGTTCCCTCTGTATTATTGGAAAACATAATAGTGGACTGTGTGGATTTTGTGATGAAGAGGAAACTGTGGACCATGTGTTAGTGTCATGTCAGAGGTACGAGGCAGAGAGAGAAATATTAAAAAGTGGTCTAAGAGAGTTGGGAGAGGAGAATATAACTGATATATTAAAGAAAAGCTTTGGTGAAGAGTGTTGGAAGCCTCTTTTGGAGTTTTTGGAGGCAACAAGACTAGTGAATAGAATTTGAGATTTATATTTGTTTTGTTTTGTTTTATTTTATTTTGTTTTATTTTATGTTTGTTTGTTTGGTTTTCGTATTAGATAATTACAATCCTTAGTCCACACTCCAGATTAGTGGGTGGCGGTAATGCACCTAAAAGTTGTTTGCCAACCGCCATTAAAAACAAAAGAAGAAGAAGAAGGAGAGGGAAGAGAGCACACAGCGTGAAGGAGCACGGAGACCTACCTCGAAACAACTTCCGAACCACAGTGAGGAGGTTTTCAAAGGAAGAAGACCCGGTTGTCGGAGAAAGCAGAGGACACTTTAAGTTGAGTTTTTGTCTAGTACGGTTCTGTTGAATGACGCATTACAATTTCTGTGTCAGAAAAATAACTTCTTGGTCATCCTCTCGGTAGTTGCCATGATTCACCATAAAGACCCACTGATCAGCAGTTTCATTTCTATGCATAAACATTCATGAGATGCTTTGCATTAACCATTTTTGGTTGAATGTGGGCGTGTAGAGGGCGGGATGTGATGTTTATGAATGAAAAAAGCTCACTGGAAGGATTTATAGATCTGAATATTTTTTGGCGTATGTACGTAAACATTTGTGAGGATCCTATGCACTGTTTTATAAATGAGACCCCTGGTCGACTATAATTTACTGGAGGTCGTTGCAGGAAGGGCCTCTGGTCCAAACAGAGTACATGCCAAAGTCAAGCTATAGATCTGTGGCTCTGTGAATCCTTTACTCTCCTCTTTCCATCCCGAATGTACCCTGAACCCAGGAGCAGCAAAGATGACGGGATGTCAAATATTCTTCTCACACCTCACCGGCCTGTCTGAGTTCTCTTCCAGGTCCCCAAAGCCAATATAACTGCTTGATGACAGTTGTCGGAGACAACTCCCACGCGTGGCACCGACAGCATGGAATCTTACTTCCAGATTTCTGTGCACTGTGGTAAAGAAAGATGCACTGGGGTTTTAGTTTTGGTCTGAGTTTTTAGCGAGCATTGTGTTTGATGATAATGATCGATTTGAATGATATGATGGTTATATTGCTCTCTTGGCCAACTTTGCTTAAAGTCATTGGGAATATGTGCTTCTTTCTTTTCGTGCACAAAACAGGTTTAAAATTGCAGATCACTCTCAAATGCAGATGAACTTCTTTGGATTGCCCCAGCCATCTTAAAACAACCGTGCAAACTTTCTCAAACAAACTTTGTAAAATGATTGCAGGGGATGAATAATCACAGGACAGTGTTGGAATCGTTAGTACTGCACAGAGGAGGATTTTCATGTAGTGAGAGGGAAAACAGATGCTAAACGAGAAAACAAATGTTTAACGAACCACACCGCTGCTACACAACATCTGGTAGTTTCCCTACACATTACCGGCACAACAACTCTTGTTTATTGGGCATATGAGGATGAATGAATACGATTACACACAGTAGCTCACATTTAGTGGTCTGTTTGAAATATCGAACAATGCTGAAACACAGATGCAGAAGTTGCCTTGTGTGGTTGGGACCATATGTGTCTGCTTCGATAGATTATCTACCTGTATCTTCTCTCAGATTTTTTTCAGATTTAGTCTCAATACAGCTGAGAAGAATCTTATTTATTTTTCTTTTTTTAAGGAAATGTCCCTCAGATAATCTTAAATGACCACAAATCAATGTGTGATGATGTGTGCACTTCAGGGAGCAAAACCCTAATCTGAAGATTCTAGATTAAAAATCTTTGTGCTCAAACAAAAGCAAAAAATATGCACTTTTTTTTTTCTTTCGTTATGGTTCTGATGGTACGGGGTACGCCACTCCCCACGCAAACGTTGTGATCTATAAAAACAAACTTGTACGGAAACTCTGACCCATGCGTACGAACATTTAGAGACACAGATGGTGAGGTGGTGAATTGGAACTGTAGAAATGATTCCATCATTCCAGGTATAATCTCACATTTAATTTAACTTCATATCACACGTTACTTTGAACTTATATATTCTCTTTATCATTAACAGTCAAACCAGCAGTGTTATTTGTGCTTGTACTAGTGTAGGTTACTAAAGGCACATTTCAATTGTTAAAGACATGAACCAACTCAAACTTCAAATCAAATTTCACTGAATATATAATCAGCACTGTCTGCTCTCCTTAGCGCAGAGAGACTGAACTATTGACACTCGCGGTCAGCTGTGGCGCAGATAACGTCAAATAACATTAAAGAAATGCAGAACAGAGCAATCTTAGTTTTTATTAAGTGTTTGAGTAAAATTGCTGCAGTGAACACGACTTTATTGACTTTATGTCATCAAGTAGCTCGAGAGGAGAGTGCTGTTGGGGAGGGAAGTCCTTGTGATAATGCATGCAGGTCACAGTTCATGATACCTACTTGCTCTATGCCTTCAGGATGTTTGACCTTTCTACTCAGTTGAGTTCATCATCTAAAATACCTCGGCCCATATTCAACAGGTGTCCGAGAGTAGATCATCTGCTCAAACTGGCCAGAAATGATCAGAGTGATGTACTTTTGGTCCTACTTTTAGGCCTGGAGGACGCAAAACTATTTTATCAACATTTGTTAATTTAGGAAATTATACCTATCGGTGCTTATATCTAACAGCACTCCACAAATGTCCTGTTAGGTTCAGGCAGTCAATCTTTATTTATTCATTCACTCATTTAGAATTATAGATGGTGGAGAAATATGTTCACTTTGTGACAGTGTATTTAACTGTTAAGGAGGTTAAATTCGAAATTGGCCAGTGGAAAAGAAGATAAACGCCATATTACTGATAGAGATTCCCTGCAGGTAACTTAGTCACCCATATTATTTGTCTATCTAACTATAATGCAAGTCTGTCTGTGTCTGTCCGTCAGTAGGTTTGTTTTTGACATATCTCTAGAACCAATCATCTAATCTGTCTATACACTAGTCAAATGTATTGCTTGGGAACCAAAGGAGTGCTGTGTCAAATTTGGAAACCAACATAATCAATATTGTTACACTTTTTCAAGCTCCACGGATCCAAGGACTGAGGACATGCCAGGCCTTTACAGCCTGTTGCTTATTGACAGCAGTTGGCATTTGCTGCTGGATATACCAACACTAAAACCAAACTCTTAATCAGTTCCTTGAAGTCAACTAGCGATGGGCCCCCTCGTCAACGCTCCAAGCAGCACATCCAGGGGCCAAGCCAATGGCCTGTTCTGAACTGCCACTATCCTACGGCCACGCCCTCCTACCGAACGGCCACGCCCTCCTACCGAACGGCCACGCTCTCCTACCGAACGGCCACTCTCTCCTTCGAATGGCCACTCTCTCCTGCGAATGGCCACTCTCTCCCACATAAACTCTTTTGAATAGCCACACACTTTTACGAATGGCCACGCCCTCCTACGTTTGGTTTACAAATGACCAGGCACTCCTACGAACAACCACGCACTCCTACGAACAACCACGCACTCCTACAAATGGCTAAGTTCTCCTATGAACGGCCACACTTCTTCTCCAGTGATGTGTATTTCACCCTGTTCTATGTATTTTTTCAGGTTGTGAGGATGCCTTGAGGGCGGATAAACATCATGAAGATCTCTCATTAAGCTCAAAGTTGCGTGCTAGCCAGAAGTTTCAAATTTGAGTGGGCCGACTTAGCTGAGGCTAAATCTTTGTGTTTCCGCCCACGGCAGTACAAAAAAAACATCAATACTGCATATTTAATGGAAGTAAATGGGGCATGTATAATTTGTAAATTACGTGATGTGCATGTGTATAGGGACATAATCCATTTTGCTGTTTTAAACTGAGGCTTTAAATGGAGATATTTGTATCTAAATAATACTATTTGTCTTACACGCTGAAGATAGTTATTATTACATCCAGTTTCCAGAGAACTGGACAAATCACTGCAGTAAAAAACTGTCGGTGTCTTGTGCTTTAAAGAAGACACTTTAACTGATAGGTGAGCTTTACTTCTAATTAAAGCTGCAAGCAGCATTGATCGGGCCCTCGCATCTTCACGCACGTCGAGGGTACTGGCAGGACTCTGGTGGATGCGGCCATGCATTTCTGTGACCATCATACACTGCGTGCACGAGTTAAACGGTATTTCCTGTGTCGACCAATGGCATAGCCAGGTCATTTTGCCAGGTCTTAAGCCTCGAATGTTTTGAGTGTACCTCAGAAAACAATCATAACTGTAATTCTGTAAAAATTGACAAAAAACTGAATGTGTGTGAATGCTCTACAGTGTTAGTAACATAATAGACTTTCAAATTAAATGCAGGTCGTTTGTTCGTGCAGGTAGCTCTGACAATCACTGCTGAGTGACTCAAAGATGGAAGGGTCGAGGAGAAATAGGAGAATGTATAGTTCCATGTTGAAAAAAAAACATTTTTGAAGGGAATTAAGTTTAAGCCAAAAGGTGAGCCAATGTAAAATAATCTATCACACAAATTAGGCTTGGTGCAGTTTGATTTTATTAAACAAACTTGCTCCAAAACTAACAAAAACAATAATATTTACTAATAATGAACTACACATACAAGCGTGATTTGGAAACCTTTTTTATCCAATTTCTGCTCTCCAAACATCTTAGTTTGCACATATTTAGATCAGAGAAGTCTTTTTCTCATGGTGTGCCCACAAACCCTTTTAAAAAGTTCAGTGTTTGGGCCGCTGTAATTATAGAATCCTGCTTACGTCCGTGGTAGCGCTATGACTGAGTTAATATTGGCATGCAGAAGTCTTAAAGCCATGACAGTCATCAAGCATGTCAAGTTTGGGACAGTTTTGACAAAGTACATTTGAGTTACAACAGCTTGATGGATGATGGCGAACCATATAAAATGGCTGCCACATCCACATCAGTCGATGAAACTTTTAATGACTAAGGTCTTTAGATTGTTCTGCCGAAATTCTAAGTTGATCTGATTAATTCACTAGGAGGAGTTTGTTAAAGTACAGCACCTGGAAATTGCAAAAACGACACTAGAAATTCATGCAAAATTCAAAATGGCTGACTTCCGGTTGGGTTTAGAGCTTAGACCCCTAAGATTTTTTTTTAAGTCTATATGTGATACACCTGCTTACCAAATTGTATACATCTAGGTGGGCTGCATCGTCTAAATATTGTAGGGGGCGCTATCGAGCCGACTTGCCACTCTGAAGCATTAGAATCACATTAGATAACTACATTCGGGATTTTAAATGTGTTTACCAAGTTTGGTTATGTTTTGAGCATTTTTAGCCCCTCAAAAACACCTTAATTTTTCATGGCGAAGAATGCGTCACCATGGCAACGGCTTTTCATGAAACAAGCTTTGAGTAACTTTTCATCACAAAGTTCTTTAGATTGTACTGACCAAATTTGAAGTTTATTAGATTATTTCCCTAGGAGGAGTTTGTTAAAGTATAGCGCCTGGAAATTACAAACTACACTAGAAATTTATAAAAAATTCAAAATGGCTAATTTTTGGTTGGGTTTAGAGCAAGTCCAAATGTGATTTATGAGCCTACCAAATTTTATACATTTATGTGAAACTTACTGCGAGGGCTGTTTTGTCGAAATCTTGTAGGGGGCGCTATTGAGCCGATTTGCCACTCTGAACAAATAAAATCATATTATATAACTAAATTTTGGTTTTCAAATCTGTGTACCAAGTTTGCTTATGTTTCGAGCATTTTTAGCCTCTCAAAATTACCTTCGTTTTTCACAGCGAAGACTGCTTCGCCACGGCAATGGCGTTCCACGAAACATCAAAAGCTTCATGAACTGGCATTATGAACTTCTTACATTTGTGTGGAACTAATTTGATGTTGATCTGATTTACCTACTAAGAGAAACAAGCCAAAGTATAGAGACTTTAACTTCCTGTTGCCAGTAGGTGGCGCTATGACTATTATACATAATTGACCTGTGGATGTCTTCAGGACTGGAGTCTCATCAAACATGTGATATCTGGAAAAGATCTGATGATGTGGAGTCGAGTTACATCAGTTTATTCGTTCATGGCGAAGGATCGAGATTTGCCCAGCCGCCATGTCGCCGCCCTTCAACAACTTCTTAAAATCTTCACAATGAAGCATCATCAAGGTCTTAAGACTTTTCTGACAACATTTGAGAGGGATCTGATTAATCTGTGAGGAGCAGGATGTCAAAGTACAAAACTTACAACTTCCGGTTGCCACTAGGTGGCGCTATTACTATGATTCTAAATTTTCATATAGATGTGTTCCGGGTCAGGATGTTATGACATATAGAGAAATTTGGAGCAGATTAGACAATGTACGGCCGATTTACAACAACTTCCTGTTTCGTGGCAAATGGTGTTTTTTTGACGCCACGGATACATAGTTCGATAACTTTTTGATCTTTGAGTAACTTTTCACTGCCAAGGTCTCAAGAGCATACTGACCAAATCTGAAGTCGATCGGGTTAAATCTCTAGGAGTTCGTTAAAGTATGACACCTTGAAATGGTCCAAAATGTCATGAAATTCAAAATGGCCGACTTTCTGTTTGGTTTAGTGAAAAATTCCAAGAGAATTTTTTGTACGTGCCATCACGTTCCACATACCTACCAAATGTTATACAGCTAGGTGAAACCCAATGTTGGGGCTACTCAATAGGGGGCACCATCGAGCCAATATTTCATGCTGGACACCCCAATCAGACTGCAATTTTCGCAAAAATTGGCTTGCGTGCCAAATTTAAAAGAATTTCCGGTATCTCAAGCACCTCCTTTTTGCGACGAAACACGCGCAATAATAATAATAAACATTAGAAGAACAATAGGTCCTCCGCTCCGACTACTTCGGTGCTCGGGCCCTAATGAGAATAATAAACATTTGAAGAACAATAGGTCCTACGCTCTGACTATGTCGGTGCTCGGGCCCTAATAAGTGAGTTTGTCTGAAAATGGAAGGACAGTCAAAACGAGAGCAGTGGAAATAAAAAAGTAAAAACAGGTGTTTTTACCTCTTCTGCTTTAGTCTGCTCAAAGGCAAACTCCATGGTGGGCACAGCCAGTTGGTTGGCGAAGAAATTCACATCTCCAGGCAACTGCAGTGAGCTGACGTTAGCTCCAGGACAGTTCCCACCACGAATGCAACTCAGCAACTCTCTCTAACAGAGAGGACAGAAGATGAAGGGAAAGAGAAACACAGCGGAATGGGATAAATTAACTGGTGGAAAGAGAACAAAGATATTATCAGGGTTATGTAGAATAAAAAGGGACAGACTTAAACAATATGCTGCATGTTAATGAATTGAATAAGTTCTACATTAAACTTGACTTCTGTTTTGAACTGTTGGTTCAATGCTTTCCTATTAACACATTGCTAAAATTGACTGACATATCAGCTCATTGTTCATGTTTTACAATTTCATAGATGTATAATAGCAAAGGAACAATTCATTGAGACATATGGTATGTGTGTTATGTTTATAAGCATAAAAGTGTAACAGGTTTCAACAAGGGTTTGACCACTACAAATTAAGATCCTGGTGTTTCTTGGGAATTCACGCCATTCATCAACGCAGATGAGTTTTTATTATGTGTGTGTCTGTCTGTGCACATGTGTTGCTGTACTGGAAAATATCTTACCTACTGAAACCAAGACATCGTTAACACATCTGCTGCAACTAAATTCTCAAGTCTGTTATTACAGTGAAATGACTGCACCAACTTTTTTCAGTAGCATGACTTTCTTAAGATTGTGTCTCATGCAAAGAAACTCACAGATCAGCTATGTGGCAGAATACATATTTTTTTACTAAGTATGAAAGAAGCAGAGTGTAAAATGTATACAAATGTATACAAACTACAATCTGCAGATGGTTCAAAAGGTTTCTTAACCAGACATGCAGGTGGAGCATCAAGTACAAAGTCTAATATAGTTACAGGAAATTATGGTGAATGCATTTTTATATACACAGTATATAGGATTTATAAATATACAAACGTACTGTGGCATTACAAAGCCTCCTAATGTTAATATTCTTGCAACTAACTCAAACTAGTTACAGTTAACTCAAACTAACTTAAATATTAGTTTCACATAGCCAGACTTATCTCTACAATTGGTTTTATAGCGCTAGAGAAAGGTCAGGAATCATAATTCACGCGAAGGGAAAAAAACATTCCAAGATGTTCGTAATTCCTTAAACCTATCACAATCATCTTGGGTGGTGTCAAGCCAAGGATGCAGCGACGGTGTCCTTGCAAAATAGATAACGCAAATAGTGGAAGGTGAAGAGTATTACGTCTGATATATATTGGTCAATATAATTATACGTAAGATGTAACTATTTATCCGGAACATCGAATAAAGGCATCAACCAGTCACATTGTGCAGAACTAACGTATTCAAAATTTACACTGTGGTGTAGCAGAAGGGGAAGGAGTAAAATAACAACTCAGCAGCTCCATAGTCCGAACTAAAACAGCACACTTTATTACTTCTTTCGACTTTGACAGAGGCAGCGCAGACCAGATCTACCCGGTTCTACCATTCACAATACATTTTATAATCCAGAACTGAGAACTTAGAATTTTTGTGTTGTTTTTTGTTGCACCCTTGGTGTGAAAATACCTTTATATCCACAGTCTAGTCTGACTCACTATCCTGTGAGTCAGAATAGTTACATATTGAGGGGCCTTTTATTAATGAACCATAAATCATCCTATACACGACTCTCTCAAAAGGCACAATTGTATGACTTCACTCTCAACAATTCTACTGTAAAGTAACAGTAACACTAAAGTAGCACTTTTTTAGATAAGATAATAAACCAGAATAATATTTTATGGAGGGATTGACATGAGGAGCTGTATATGTGCCATAAACTGCATGTACATGAAAAGTAATGGGTGGAAAATGTTCAATATCCGAAGAAAAAAAATGTCCCTCTCATTTCAGAGCACATAATTAGCTATTTGCATCTAGTGATTATCGACTGGAGCAGTAGCTAGAGGCCTGAGAAGAGTATACAGTACAGGTCTTTATTTACGATCTCCTGCATTCCTATAGAGCATGACTAAATGTTGATTTCATTTGTTCATTTTTCATGACATAGAATTAACTCGGGCAGGGTAGTTGTGAAATTCTGACATGCTGATATCGTTTAGTTTGTTGTATTTTCAACTAACAGTGGTCCTTTCTCTAAACCTATCTGTAATTTGGCAGCATTTAGTTGCACATTCCTCCAGGGCTTTCCTCCTTTCATTGTGCTCCCTCTGAGCCTCACCGCTTTGGTTCTCTCGTTCTCCTACACTGTCTGTTCTTTCTCCACACTGCTCTGCCAGGAGCACACAGGAGTGTATGTGCGTGCTCGCTAAAGCCATCAAATGTCTATCATTATGTAACATGTCGGAAAACTATTTTTGGAAATGCGAGTGCCACATAAAAGTCAACCTTTTAAAAAGTAATGCTACTGGTTTCCAAAAAGTTGCTTCATTTCTAAATACTGGAAATGCATGTAAGTAAACGATCATGTCTGTGGCAATGCATTCCAAAATGGTTTCTAAACAGGAAAACCCTCTTTATCCCATCAGATCGCAGAGGACGGGGTGAAGGATGAGGCTTGGGAGAAGGACGTGTGGGCTACTCTAAACTTCAAACCCTAGGACCCAGACCCAGGTGAATGGATGAATAGTTGGAGTATATGTTTTGGAGGGAAAATGGTCAGAAACTTACTGAAAATGTTTTGATTTGTGAACCCTACAGGGATCAAACTAGATCAACAAATCCCTCTTAACAATGGCTGCAATCTTATGTTCTCTATGCCAAAGGCAAAATATATGTTAGATTGCTGTCTTGGATGAAATTATAGCTTAACCTCTCATGCTTGTTTTCATCAGACTAAGATTTTAGAAAATATACAGCTGGTTTTGAAAGAGTGTAGGCAACCTGAGGTTATGGTATTTTCTTTAAAGGCCTGTACAGTCTTTGAATTCCAGCAATAAATAAAATAGGT
This sequence comes from Anarhichas minor, assembly GCF_050575085.1. Taxonomy (NCBI): domain Eukaryota; kingdom Metazoa; phylum Chordata; class Actinopteri; order Perciformes; family Anarhichadidae; genus Anarhichas; species Anarhichas minor. Next base: position 3,924,292 of record NW_027466517.1, read on the forward strand.
AAAAAACGTAAGTCACAAAGTAGGATTATATACCATATAATTTCATCTGCTGGAGAGAAGATTTAAAGTCAGGCCATGTACCTGTTCTCTCTCCTCTCTTACAACCAGACATGGTGCATTAAAAGTATGTCAGAGGGTGGGAAGAGAAACAGAGACAGTTCAAATGGAAGTAGAGCCCTTTAGAGAGAGAATAGTAAAAGACTGAGGTGTAAAAGAAGGGGGATGCAATGGGAGGACAGAGATAATAAGCAAGTGAGCAGGGAGAAAGAGTGAGAGGGAGCAGAGAGAATGGATAATTTCAGCCTGTGGGGCTACACCAGGAATCAATATTTAATTTCTTTGTCTGCTATGATAAGGAGAGAGTGAAATCATTTTGCGATCTTGGCTTACCACTCAATACCACTCAATCTACAAAATCACATGTGCTACACAGAATAGCTTGCTGGACTGGACGTAAAAGCTTAAAACTAGATAATCTTCCGGGGTGAGTATATTGAGACTGTTCTTGCTCGAAGGAGGCTATGTTAGAGTTAATATGTTGTGACGACCCCTCCCATCCACTAGGGGTCTGTGTCCTGTTTGCTGCCCACTGTCTTTCAGGATGTTGATCGGCAGCTAACGAGCCCCACCTGAGCCTGCTGGAAATGGCCAGCTGTAAAGATGTACCACCTGAACATGGCGAGGTTTCCTTTGGAGTTTGTTGGGGGGTTTCTGTGGTGTGAAAGTGGTTGGAGCAGTTGTCTTGGGGGCACGTCCGAGGCTGCAGGTGGTTGGCCAGTTCCTGGTTGCTTTACCGAGCCTGCGGATTTTAGTGCGTAAGTACCCACCACAAGTGGCACCTGAAGACTAGGGGGGAGCTTACTTAGTCTCTGGTTAGGCAGTCAGAGGGACGGGCTGCAGTGATAGCTGTGTATGGGCTGTTCTTACTGTTGGTGTGTTAGTTCAATTCTATATGGATCAGTTTGGGTTTTGTGTTCAGGCAGTCAGTTTGTTTCCTCTGTTCTGGTTTCTGTTGAGAAATTTTTTCGGAGTAATTGGAGCGCTGTTGGGTTTCAGGTTTGAGTTGGATTCTGTTCTTAGGCTTGGAATGTTTGCTGGTTCTGCCTTTACTGAGGGAAACACATTTCTAGTGTTTCCTGATAACTGCATGTTTTGTATTCCGGTTTTTGTGATGGTCAGGTTTCTGGGTAATACTGGACTTCGTTATGAGAGCATTGCACAGCCTGTTGGGTGTCGGGGTATTGGACCCAGTCACCTTGCAGGTGTGTAACCCGAAGACTGCTGCTGCAGTATGAATGGTTCATAGAGTAAGCAAGTCAGTAGATAAAGGAGGGATGTGGTGAACTGCTCCTTCGTTGTGTGGTGACAGGCAAGTTGTTAGCTTGGCCTGTTCCCTTTCGTAGTTGGGTTGCCTCTTTGCGTTGTGCGTCTGGACGATTTGGTTGGCTAGTGAGCCTTTTTCAGAGGAACTTTTTTTATGGTAATTCGTATGGTCTTCGGTTCTGTGCTTTTTGGTGTTCGGGAATTATGGAAATTCCAGTCCTTCGTGTTCACCACTTGTTGCCCTCCTACGAAAACTTGCTTCTCAATCATGTGCTGTACCATATCACTGTAATCTCTCTGGCCTTCCTTCCTTCTCTGCTCACTCTTAGATGCTTCTTCACATATTGGAGTTGCAGAGTGGAGATTGATTGGTGGCCTGGGGAGATGCACTCACAACCGGTAGTATGACATCTCTAATATTGAAATCTGTATGTAGTTTGTCGGTATTCCTGGTGGGAAAACCGATTTTATGGAGGGGGGTGTGACGACGTCTGTGTCCTGTTTGCTGCCCACTCTCTTTCAGGATGTTGATCGGCAGCTAACGAGCCCCACCTGAGCCTGCTGTAAAGATGTACCACCTGAACATGGCGAGGTGCCTCACCTCCTCATATCTGACTCTCACGGCAGCTGCTTCATTTGATTAATTCTTTGGTTGGTTGTTCGTTCTAGTTTAGTTTGGTTATTTGTTTGTGTAATAAATGTCTATTTATTACTTTTATCACTCGTCTTGTCTCCCTTATGTTGCAGCCTTTGAGCCAGGTCACAACAATGTGTTCTGGCTTTATAATAACAGACTATATAAAAACAAAGCCGTGCATGCCCACAGGTCGAGACAATAACTCATGAAAGAAGCTCACCAGTAAAACAATTTGTTTAGTTTTCCTGAGGTTTCTCTTTTTTTAACATCCTGTTTGCATGCCCATCTTGGAATAAAATCATTCCCACCATTTTCCACGGAAAATATGTGGCCTGTTATTTTGTACACTTAACGTACATCGGCATTATGATGCATCAAATAAGCGGAGGGTGGCAGAGTACCGTAATCAGAACGCAACCGACAGCAACAACAAACTGCCAGATGACAGAAACAACTCTGCATTATGTGTGTGATGATAATAATTAAAGCTGCAAGCAGCGATGTACGGGCCCTCGCCCCTTCCTGCGTCTCGGGGGTACTGGCGGGACGCCGGCAGACGCGGGTGTGAATGTCATTGACCATGTCACGGGGTGTGGTGGAGGACTCAAACGCAGACCAGACCAGAAAGAAGTAGAGTGAAGCAGGTATTTAATGAATACTTAAAGCAGAACAGGAAACTTACAGATAGTGATGTGACCTTTCGTGTCGAGGCTTCGAAGCCTGTGTCGAGTAATCCAGGACGATTTTTGTGAAGCGCGTATCGAGGCACGTTCGAAGCCTCGCAAGCCAACCGTACCACGTGACTGTTTCAGGAAATGGTTCACGGGTTTGGCGTGCGATTCGAAATATAAGGGGAAGCGAAACGCAATGGATCCCCTTTCACATTTTGTGTACTTCGGACTTTATTGCGCGTTTGTTTGCAAACTATTCTCTGTACCCCAGCTTCATCTGTGCCCTGTGAAAGGGTGTTTTCTAAAGCAGGCGAAATAATCTAAAAAAAAAAAAGAAACTGCCTGAAGCCCAGCACTGTGGAAAAGTTATTATTTTTAAATAAAAATGAATAAAATGTTTTACGTGTTGCATTTTGTCCCTAGTAAGATAAGTAGTCACAAACCAAAAAACAAGTATATTTGGCCATGGCTCAATGGGTAGAGGGTAGTCTGGTAACCACTAGGTTGGTGGTTCGATCCTTGACTGCAACATGTTGACGTCAAGTTTCGTACATGTATAAGAAATCCTATCTTTAACCTTTTTTTTTTTTTTTACTTTTCACATCACAACCCTCTCGCCAATTTGTTTCCACTTTCCCTTTTGACCCCACCATTGTATCATAAAGAGACACCATATTAATAAGTTCATATGTTATGTATTGGCATCAAACATTCATTCAATTCAATGCTTCACACACCAAAGCCATGGTATCATTTTAATCACTGCCTGTTTTACATTTATTGTCCACTTGATGGCACAGTAGAGCAAATTAAGCACCATGAAGCTTTGACCCATGTATGAACCAATTGGATGGAAAGCTTCAATGCTTCATGAAGCTTCATCTCGCCATCACTACTTACAGAAACACACAGGGAATCCACGGAACGAGACAAGAGACGAAGGGGGAAATCCAGCAGGACGAGGCAGGGAAGGCAGACGGGGAAACCGGGACCAGGACTAGCCAAACGGGCGGGTAGACATGACAATGATCTGGCAGTGAGTGACTGAGAGGCAGGAGTTTATATAGTGGCTGGATAGAGGCAGGTGAGGGGAGTTGTGCTGATGAGGAGGGAGTGCTTGATTAGTGAACAGAGGCAGGTGAAGGGAGTTAGCCTGATGATGAGGGAGGCAGACAGGTGCACTGAATGAGTAAATGAGTAAATGTCATGTAAATTGAAAACTGTTTGTCACATAACGCTGTCTTCCTGTTGCCAGTAGATGGCGCTATGACTATGAGGGTTTGTAGACATCCTCTGCCCATGACTGATATCAAGTATGGCAAGTTTGGGACAGATTTGAGCAAGTCCAGTAGAGTTACATCAGCTTGTTGTTTAACGGCGAATCACGTAAAATGGCCGCCGCGGCTATGCCATTCCATCAAACGTAAAGCTTTGAGTAACTTTTAATAGCAAAGGTCTTTAGATTATACTGACCAAATTTGAAGTGGATCTGACAAAGTCCATAGGAGGAGTTCGTTAAAGTATAGCAACTAGAAATCATCGGAAAAGTCACACAAAAATCAAAATGACCAACTTCCCGTTCATTTGAGAGCATGGTCCCCTAAGACTTGTTTTAAGTCTCCATGTGATACATGTGCCTACCAAATTGCATACATGTAGGACAAACGTAGCGCTGGGGCTGCGTTTTTGAATATTTGTAGGGGGCGCTATCGTGGCAATTTGAAAGGGTCAAGCCAAAAAGCCATATGAAATTTATTTCCATCACCTATGACACCTGTGCAAAGTTCCAAGGCTTGCTGAGCATCCTAAGCTACAGAGAAATAAGCTTAATTTTTCATGGCGAATGACTCGTTGCCACGGCAACAGCATTTAACGACAACTCACAATATTCATGAAGAAGCATCATCAATGTCTTACGGCTTACCTTACCAAATTTGAGACTGATCTGGGCAACTTCCTAGTCGGAGTACAGCAAAGTATAAAACTGTTAATTTCCTTTTGCCAGTAGATGGCGCTATGACTTTGTGAAAATGTTGGCATAGAAATGTGCTCAGGCCTCGACCAGCATCATGCATAACAACTTTGGGGCAGATTGAATAAAGTACCTTGTCGTTACAACAACTTCCTCTTTCATTTCACCACCAGTTGAGGAGCTACCGCATGAACCAGCGAGGGAGGACGCTATGGACGATGCAGATTCAGGAGAGCAGGCAGACAATAGTGAGCCTGCCACATGGCTATTAGATGAGGAAGCGCCACCTGTGAGAAGGTCAACTCGAGCAATGAAACCTACAGAAATGCTCACATACAACGAACTCGGACAACCTTCATTTCAGCCCTGGAAGTTAGCAGCAAATCTTATGTTTGCATGTGTCCCCTATCCCATGCCATTTTACCTAGCTGTTCCTGAATCCTGTTAATACCCTACACTAGTATGGACATGCTAAACCTGTAACAACGTACACAATGACTGAAAAGACATTTAGTTTTGAAAATACAAGAGACTGTACTTTGACTGTTAGACTTTGTCGACTCTTGACCTAAACATTACTTGTGATAGTTGGGTTTCAGATGTCCGGAGATCTCTTGAATCAGTCGAGAGTGTAGTAGGTTGGAAATGCTACATGTTTAGTTTTTATTAAAACAGACACCCCTCCCCCTTTTTTGTTAATAATTGAACTATTCTAACACTCTTTCAGACTTTATATCGAGGTAATATACTATCACGTCAGTAGATAGCGCTTTGGTGCTGCTGTGGATCTAGTAGAGAGAATGTAGCTACAGGCTCCGCTCATGCGCAGCTCAGAATAAAACTAGCTCTGGCCTGGGCATGATGCTAACGTTGGTCCTCTCTGTATTATTCCAAAGTTAGATCTATTGGCTACACAGTGCTTCCTAGCCTGTGTAATCTTTGCTGCCTGTCCAGATTTCCCCTAGGTCTGGTGCCGGTAACAATCACAATCATAATCCTGGCAGCATTTCCTTCTCAACAAAACAAGTGTAATTTCTAGATGACAGGGTTGGATAACATGGCTGACTATTTACATTAAATTAGTTAGATAATTCATTTATTAGAATGTATTTGCTTTTTATACAAATACAATATCTCAAATCTCACAGAATGTGCAAATTACCACAGAAATAACAAGGTGTTAGTGAAAGAAGGTTCCATACAGCATAATTAATGTTGTGAGCTCCATCAACATAGGAGGCAGTATGGAATCATTTGACGATGACTTAAGGCCTTTTGTGTTTGGGACACGCAGCAGCATGTACTATAAACAACTTCCCCACACAGAGCTAGGAGGGGTTTAAGTTACACAACAGTAGCCAACTACACTTGTAGAGTGCACACACAAACATATATATATATATATATATATATATATATATACACACTCACACACACACAAAGACACATGTACTATTGAACATAACTGCACAGGTCCATTGCCATTTCTTGAAGGGAGGGCAGATGAAGGATTTGCCAGTCTGGTCTTTTTTCAGTCTAACAATGTGCTATCACTGGTGACCATTTGTTTTCAAATGGAGGTACCCACACTCCGACTGGAGACTAGACACACATACATCTCTGGAACAATACCCAATTAAAGTGCAGGCTCCTCTCAATTTATTTTGTATTCTACTTGCCACCAAAGCCTCCCTTGTTTCTGTCTTTCAACCTTGTTTCTATTCTTCCTGCCTTCTTTTTGTCCCCCCCCCCCCCCCTCTCTTTGTTTAAATCCCCTAAAAAAAGCTGTAATATAATTGGTTCCCAAGCACCCATTCCAAAACTATCAGTGCAGTAGCATCTCGACTTGGAAGACAGGTCCCAGCAAAGTAAGATAAGTAGGAAGTATTTCAGCCGTTGCACAAACATGATTAAGGACATGCTTCTACATATTTGGAGGTGGGGAGCATACATGGGGCAGCTCTGCGAGTCTTGAGATAATGAAGACGGTGCGGTAAATACAAGGTAACCACCGAGGAGAGATTCGTGCAGAGACGGTAGTGCAGTGGTACTCTACTCTGTAGAGCTCTAAAGATGCATTTGACCCTTTTGATTTGTTAACATACCAAAACACTCTGCTGGTTGGGACCACAAAGGTTATATACAATACTAAAGTGGCTATGCTATTGAGAGTCTCCCACTAGACATATATCATAGCACCAATGTACAACGGTCTAACTAGCTATCTACAGGTAACTTGTAAAATAGTTTCTGTTGAACACAAACAATTTTGTACATCAACTACAAACAAACAAAAATATGTTGGCAGTGGTTGAGCCACCTTTATTTGTTAGGGAGAAACCCACTGTGAATAGGGTGGGAAAAAAATAACAATAGATATCACCATTTCCTAGTTGATACATTAAGGCAATTATTTTTAGTTTTCAGAAAGTGTATGTTTGAATATACAAATGTTTCATAATCTTTGTATAGAGCCAGATTCAAAATTATTGTTTTGTCCATCAACCCCCCCCCCCCCCCTCTCTTTGTTTAAATCCCCTAAAAAAAGAGTGGATAGACCAATGCATTGATATATTGGTCTATTGGTATGACGGAAACGGTGAAAACTAATCATTTCAAAAAGTGGGTGGGATGTGTCCTTATGGCTGCTCCTCTTGTGACTTAATTGTGCCATCTCCAAAATACCAGATGCAAAGCCAGCTTTCAGACAAAACACAGTAAAATGTACAGGTGTGGTTGATGCACTGTGAATCTAAGTGGGCATATGGAGCAATATATAGGCAATCACGCTCTCGGTAGCAGTGATTTCATTTGAAAAAGTGTTGAGTTGGGTGAGAAATCCTGCTCAGGTAATGAAGAGAAAGCCAATTAGATGAAGCACGCTGTATACAAACTCCTACAAGTTTCATTTCCTACAGGAGTATTTACAGCACCACTAATGTCCCCTGGGTATTCATGACAGGTAAGAGTGACATCTGAGAATCAGGTTTATATTAACCATATTCCTTAAAGAACGCAGTATTAGAGCTGCTTGCTACAAACATGAAAGACTTATATTTAAGTATATAAAAAAAAACATGAAAAACTTGAAGCCCAACAGAATGTATACATTTGATAGAAAAAGCAGAGCAGAAGCAGCACACATTGTCTGAGTTGTCTCCTTTTTCATAAAAAAGTTACTTTTCATGTTTTCCAGATAGTTGGTGGCAGGGGATCGTTAAGGCCAACTGGGGACACCTCGGCCCACCATTCAATAAAATATATTTTGTTAAAATGTCTCCTTGTTGTGGCCTAAGAGCTTCATTGCAGCTGAATGTCACATGTAGACTGGGCCATTCCTTCTAATTAGTTAGTTTATGGAAGAGCAGGGGAATCAAGGGACACTGCACAGTGCGATCTGTTCCCTCGTGACATAGGTGTCTGGAAAGAACATGGATATTTCCTAAGGATGGATGACTAACCTAAAGACACATAAAAATACTGTACAGCATGACCTGAAGAGACAAAAAGAGCAGACAGAAGAGGCAGATTTTAATGAGGAAAATGATGGAAAATGATGGTGGAGAGATGTGCAGTGCTCGCTGATGATGAAAGAGGAGATTAAGAGGTGATAGAAGGAGGAGTAAGGTGGGGAGAGAGGCATGTAGTGCTTAAGGGAGAAGAGTAAGAAAAGGAAGAGGCGGCAGTGAAGGTGGAGGAAGGACATGAGAGAAAGTGACGATGTTGTTTTTTTTCAAAAGGCAAAAGTTTTCAAAGTTGAAAGAGATGGTGAAAGTTGAGAAGATGGAGCAAATTTAGGAACATTAATGGAGGTAAAATAAACCTGGTATGGGTAAAAAAGTAAATACGGTGTTTCCTAGTATGAGGGCAGCACAACTGACAAAATCTGTAGAAGAAAATATAATAACTATCTTGACAGAATCATTTGTATAAACAGGAATGTGTTAATATGATTATATAATTATCTATTACTATTTTAGACTTAGAGTATTATCATTTTCCTACACACTATCATAAAGCATAAAAATGTTGTCAATTTGGTACATAATATTATAAATTATACTATTGGTCAGAAATAACTACATCTATGCACTAGGGTTGGACTGTCCTCAATGGCACTACTACATTTTACTCTTTGGCATGACTTTCTTGCGCACCGGCTCTTCTCTCAAGCTGCCAGTACCCTCCTCTGTTCTCTCCATATCAGTGAGTGTGGAGAGTATCTGGACGAGCCGACGCATGGCTCAGAACGGCTCAAGCACTGTGTTAGATATTACGCCAAACACAGACTGCCATTCTTCAAATGGCCACTTGAGGCCGCCTCCAAAAGTGAGTCAATCTCCATAGTTCAAATGCCAAACTTTACAGCACAAACATGTTTACAGCCTGGTAAAAAAAAAGGTTTTTGGTTTTTAAAGCAATGACAACTTAACCGGGGTGAATTTTTATAAAACTGACCCGTTTCAGTTATATTTTATACCAAAGCCGCTAGCTGTCTCCTCTGCTGCTTGACCTGGGCCCCGCCTCAACTCCACTAATGATCCACCTCTTTGCCCATTTTTGGATTGGCCGTGATATTAACATAAAAATTATATTATATGACTATACTGTATATACAGTTGTGTGAAAAAGTGTTTGCCCCCTTCCTGATTTCTTATTTTTTTGCATGTTTGTCATACTTAAATGTTTCAGATCATCAAACAAATTTAAATATTAGACAAAGATAACACAAGTAAACACAAAATGCAGTTTTTAAATGAAGGTTTTTATTATTAAGGGGGAAAAAAAATCCAAACCTACATGGCCCTGTGAAAACATAAATTAACTGTGGTTTATCACATCTTTGGAAAGCTGAGTTCAATTTATCTAGCCACACCCAGGCCTGATTACTGCCACACCTGTTCTCAATCAAGAAATCACTTAAATAGGACCTGCCTGACAAAGTGAGGTAGACCAAAAGATCCTCAAAAGCTAGACATCATGCTGCGATCCAAAGAAATTCAGGAACAAATGAGAAACAAAGTAATTGAGATCTATCAGTCTGGACAATCAGTACAAAGCCATTTCTAAAGCTTTGGGACTCCAGCGAACCACAGTGAGAGCCATTATCCACAAATGGTGAAAACATGGAACAGTGGTGAACCTTCCCAGGAGTGGCCGGCCGACCAAAATTACCCCAAGAGCGCAGCGACGACTCATCCAAGAGGTCACAAAAGACCCCAGAACAACATCCAAAGAACTGCAGGCCTCACTTGCCTCAATGACTCCACCATAAGAACGAGACTGGGCAAAAATGGCCTGCATGGCAGTTCCAAGACGAAAACCACTGCTGAGCAAAAAGAACATAAAGGCTCGTCTCAATTTTGCCAGAAAACATCTTGATGATCCCCAAGACTTTTGGGAAAATACTCTGTGGACTGACGAGACAAAAGTTTAACTTTTTGGAAGGTGTATGTCCCATTACATCTGGCGTAAAAGTAACACGGCATTTCAGAAAAGGAACATCATACCAACAGTAAAATATGGTGGTGGTAGTGTGATGGTCTGGGGCTGTTTTGCTGCTTCAGGACCTGGAAGACTTGCTGTGGTAAATGGAACCATGAATTCTGCTGTCTACCAAAAAATCCTGAATGAGAATGTCCGGCCATCTGTTCGTGACCTCAAGCTGAAGCGCACTTGGGTTCTGCAGCAGGACAATGATCCAAAACACACCAGCAAGTCCACCTCTGAATGGCTTAAGAAAAACAAAATGAAGACTTTGGAGTGGCCTAGTCAAAGTCCCGACCTGAATCCGATTGAGATGCTGTGGCATGACCTTAAAAAGGCGGTTCATGCTCGAAAACCCTCCAATGTGGCTGAATTACAACAGTTCTGCAAAGATGAGTGGGCCAAAATTCCTCTACAGCGCTGTAAAAGACTCATTGTCAGTTATCGCAAACGCTTGATTGCAGTTGTTGCTGCTAAGGGTGGCCCAACCAGTTATTAGGTTTAGGGGGCAATCACTTTTTCACACAGGGCCATGTAGGTTTGGATTTTTTTCCCCCCTTAATAATAAAAACCTTCATTTAAAAACTGCATTTTGTGTTTACTTGTGTTATCTTTGTCTAATATTTAAATTAGTTTGATGATCTGAAACATTTAAGTGTGACAATCAGGAAGGGGGCAAACACTTTTTCACACAACTGTATATATATATATAGTCATAATATAAAGTATGTAATATTTTATTAATATAATTAATAATATAATAAAAATGTATATTGTGTTGTCATCTATCAATGCACACCTGATTCTAACATCCATGCACAATCATGTACCATAGCAATATCCACCTGCCGAGCACTAATGTACAGCGTACTACTACTACACTGTCTACCACGTATATGTGTGTTGCTGTGTGTGTAGGCCAACGGCCACAGCGACTCCCTCAAGTCCTCTCCTTTCTCACCCTCTGCCAACTTTCCATCAAGTCAACTCATGCTCATGTCTGTAGTCTCAGCAGCAGAGACATCATAGACATCATCAGTCCAGGTACATATAAGTGCATCTGTGTGCTACACACACATCTGTGGATGGCGGTGGCGTCACTTACTGATCCTTCACATTTTAACTTCTGACCTTGAGCTTCAGGAATGCTTAGGGAAATGTAGCTTGTGTGGACCCTACCACACTACTTGATCAATAAAAAAGCCAAGCTACTGAAAAGCTATCTGGATCAGAAAACAGCGACGCTACTACTAGCTACTGAAAACTTTAGTTTAACTAGTAACATTCGTAGTGCCGCTACTGCCCAACACCGTTTAAAGGTCAGCCCATCTTAAATGAGTCTGGGCCGAAGTTGCAGCAGTAATCAGCAGGTGGCAAGCAAGACATGGGAATATTTTACTGTTAACTTCATACTCACCGTCAGTCACGCTCACTCACTCTTACTCGCTCTCTCTTTTGACCGCAAAAGTTGCGAACGTTACCGGCCGCCGGGCTTGCAAACACTGTCGTCTCATCTTACATTGATCGGCCCCCAGCCTCTACTCTGTTCTCAGAGACACAGTTGGAGGAAGACAGTTTGCTCACTTTTAGTGTTTTGTAAAGTGTGTTTGGCTAACAGCTAACAAAACTACCAGTACACACATGCTGCTTTGCGGCCACAGAGACAGACCACATTGGGCCAGTTCTAGGGGCGTCCCAAAGCTGGACCAGCTGATCATTCACAATACACACCATGAACACAAAAAATATTACAATATTGGAAAAATGGTAGTAACACTGGAAAGAGGATTTCCATATTAATAATTACAAAAGGTAACAATAACAATACTGTTGAATCAGCCGGCCTGACCCAGCTGACCTGTTTGGAGCTCCGTGATGGTACACATGGCAACCATTTTGAGAGGTTAGCAACCAATTCTTCCTTTTTCACATATAACAAATAGGGACAGCAAACAGCTAAAAGTGCACTGTAAAATTATTACATTTTTTAAATATTTGTTGCATTAGTGATAGTTTGTTATTTATGTTCCAGTAAGAACTGCAACCACACAGCGCTGCACTTCACAACGTTGCACAAGAGCTTACTAGCGTCCACACAGACATCTGTTTTAGAGACAATAGCAGGCAAATATGCTGTGGGGTTCTGTTTAGCTACTCTTTTGTCACATTTTCATTATTAAGTTGATGTAAAACTGCTTAGTATCCTAATTACTAAAAAAAGTTAGTGTTGAATATTACAGGTTACTCTCAATATCTATAATGTGCTGGAGTAGTAGAGGTACTTGAGAAGTTTGCAGCAGTATAAGTGTTATTAGTAGTAGTCATATTGCTACTTACACATGCATTGATGTTAGCAGCCATAGTGGTGCTAGCAGTGGTAGTAGCAGTAGTGGGCTAGCTAGCAATAGTAATACTTACTCTCTGAATATCTGAAGTGAGTTGCCGCAGTGTTGGAGAAGCCGTAGCTCGGAGAGTCTCCGTCCCTCTTACTGGAGAGTTTAGACTGATGTAGGCCACTGCACTGCTCTGTAGGATAACACTATTATCCTGAAGGGAACACACACACACACACACACACACAAAGAGGTTATTATCATCACACTCCCAATGATATTCATAACAGTATAATTGTTGTCATCACACTCATCCTCATTATCATTATCTCAAGTCCACAGAAAGACTTTTGCAGTTCTTAAGGTGCGTTCACACCAAATGCGGCGCAAATTATTCACGCGAGTAGATTACATGCAAAGTCTATGCACAGACGCGATGAGACTGGAGTGACGCAAATTTGCGATGGCGCGGCGCGTTTAGCGCAAATCGCCAAAACGGCCCAAACGGCCCAAACGGCCCAAACGGCCCAAACGAGTGAGTTGAAATTTTTCAACTTCGGCAAAAAAATGGCGTGATGCTGCGCCGCGATAGCCTATCAGCGTTGAGATGTTTCTCCTGTCATCTCTGACGTCCTGCCGTTGTTGAATCAGGAAATAAATACTGTAGCCGTCTGTGTTCACCCAGAGCTCTTCAATACCTCATATCAATAGAGACCGGACCAAACTATGTGTATAAATGTGTGTTTGTGTAAACCTTATGGTACAAACAATGAAAAAGACGCTGCCGTATTTACATCTATATGACGTTATTATGAGTGTTGATGGAGCTGCTACAGTGTTAGCATAGCCTAGCACCGATCGATCCAAGCTCCATTGAGAAAACAAGCATTTTAAAAGTTATTTGCTTGTCGTCTTGCGGAGAGAACTAACTAAACATGAATTCAGACTTTTTACAAATCATCCATTTTTGTCCGTTTATTGCAGTTAAATCACAGCAAAATCAGTTTATTTGGGGTTCATACAGCTGTAGTAAACCAGCCGGCGTGTGGCTTGCTAGACAATTAGAGGTGAATACACCTCGATAAAATCCACGGAGCTCCTCCGGACTATGTTATGAACCCAGACAAGACAGCGTTTAGTTTCCCGGGATATCTGGGACTTCCACAACACATACTAAGCAGAAATACAGGTTATTTTTTTCCACGGTTGATGGCGGACAGTTGAACGGCTTCCAGGGCGATAAGCCACGCCCCCTCTCTGGCACGTCCAGAGCGATTCACGCGAATGAACACAAATGATCCCCGGCGAGACCAGCGCCGCGAATGACGTGATTAACACGGCGCGAATAATTCGCGTCGCGTTTGGTGTGAACACAGCATTAGGATTACATTATTGTCCGCAGTTCTTTCTGCTTTTCTTGTGATATAACTTAGTCTAATTCAAAACCATCAGTTTGAAACCTACATTTTAATTAAATCTGACAGTTGTATAAAGTATATATAACAATCATTTTCTTTGTCCTGAGTTTTAGAGTCAGCCAGACTGTAACTGACTTATATGGGAAAAATAACAATGAATAGGCAATCATAAATGAGACTTCCTCAATCAAAACAATACAGTCTGATTGCAGTCATACTGTTAGTCTGGGAGAATAGAGAAGGAACACCCATTGTTTTTGATTAACTCTCCTCTTTCTCCTTGTAAGTCTTATAGTGGCCACTTCCATTTGAAATGGAATTATATACAAGGTACAGTCAAATTCCATCCAGCCAGTATTCACACAGAATATCACAAGCTGCTGCATGGACCCACCTATTGTTCACATTTAGATTTGGCTGCAGATGATCCTTATATAATCTTTGAACCATAAACTGACATTTGATGAAAACCAGATGATCTGCTTGCTGACCTTTCCCCACTCATAGGACCCAATGTTTCCCAGGGCTGAGCCTCCCCATGAGCAAAACACAGTGGTACGATCTGGCACCCATCCACGTTTAGTCTACTCAGTAAGCGCAGCAATTAGTTGATTCATGATGGCTGAAGGCCCGACTCCCTTGTCGCTGTCATGGCGACTGCCAACCAGCACATAACGATCTGAAAACAGATTTTAAAAAAAGTTTAATTTATGCAACTATTATTGCTTCTGTACTATAATATATTACTTATGTATGTATGGGCCACTTATGTCCACATTTATTAAATCAAAAACGAAGACTACAGTTACAAGCACAACTGCTTGTGATGACCCGTCCTTTCCACTAGGGGTTTGTGTTTTGTTAGCTGACTCTTCTTTGTCTTGCAGAATGTTGATTGTCAGCTGATGACCCACACCTGTGCCTGGTATGAACCATCTCTTACTTGGCTGAAACAGCTACGGTTCAATTTTGTTTGCTCCAGGCGTAGGCATTTATTGACAAAAATATTAATGCAACAGAGTAAAGAAATAAGCATATGAAGTAGAGATTAAGTTCCACAAAAAAAGAACAACATACAGCCTCACGTCCACATTGATCATTCAATCAAACCTATTTATAAAGCACTTTTAAAAACAACCCAAGTTGACAAAGGTGCTGTATAGACTGTACAGAAAGTTGACATGTTGTCATGTCAGTTGACGTAGACATGTGAATTGTTGGTCAGTCAAGTTAACAACTACCAAACTCTTTTCCTAAATCTAAGTGTTTTTGTTGCCTATACCTAACTTCCTGTGAACACAGAAGTTTATTTTGAAAAGACACTATGCATGTAACGAGCATACATTGACATGCCACTTATGACACGTGCAAAACTGATGCTAGAAGGGTATGTAGAGCGTCATAGTTTGAAGGGTACCACCGACCAAGCTGCGTTATTTAATGCATTGGTTTTGAAAATGTTTTGTTTTGAGCCTGGCCTTAAAAGGGTGAATGGAAGGGGCAGATCTGATGATCCACAGTCGAGACGCTGCAACAACAACATCCCTGAGCTTGAGTTTAGAACACGGGACAACCATGTGTCTTAAGTCAGCCGACCTGAGGAGAGTAGAGGGTTAGAAGGTCTACCATGAAAGAGGAAGCCAGCCCATTCAAAGCTTTATAGACAACCATTAGAACCTTAATGTAATTTCTGAACCATGTTGGCAGCCAGTAGAGAGAGCCCAGAGTAGGGGTTTTATGGTCCCTCCTTGCGGCAGCGTTTTGGACCAGTTGCACCAGCTGACTAATCCCAGTATACAGGAAGCCAGAGGCCATGTCCACACAACTACGTTTTCATTTGAAAATGCATGTTTTGTTTATACTGAGCGTCCACACTACGCCAGAGTTTTTGAGCACCGAAAACGGATACGTTTGAAAACGCTCCCGAGGACAGATACGTTTGAAAACTCCGGGGTTGCCTCTTCGTATGGATGCCGTAAATGCATAAGTTTGGAAATGATCACGTGTTCACTACTTGATTGGTTCTTAGCAGTCACGACGTGTCCTTCTCTGGTCATAATCCTCGTTTTTGGATTGGCGGGATATCACTCGGATATCAATCTTACATAACTGATCATTTGTATAAACATGGGACAGAGTTCATGATTTGTTCAAAAATGTTACAAAGGTAGTGGTTAGAACAAACGAGACAGGATTTGAAGATATGACAGTTAATGATTTCCTAAATGTTTTTAGAAGTGATAATTTGTACAAAAATATAACAGGTGTGATTTTAAACAAAATACACAAACATTGTTAATAATTATTGCGAGGAATAATTAACGTCGACATGTGATCAGACAGTCTCTTCATATATTATTATTATTATTAAAAGGTGATCTGTGCAACTTTGTTATTCAGGAAGTTTGTATCAAACAAGTAGCCCTTCGTACTACTCAGCAGTGTTGCCAACTTGGCGACTTTCTCGCTAAATCTGGCGACTTTCCAAACCATCATGGCGACTTTTTTTGTCAAAAGCTACTAGTGACAAATCTAGCTACTTTTCTGGTGTTGTTGGAGACTTTTCTGGTGTTTTGACTCTGACGTGAAAGCACGTACCGTTCGGCACGCGGGAGCTGCCGTGAACGAGTAGTGGGAGCTGCCATGAGCCCCTCCGCCGCCCCAAAGCACTCAAAGGCAGTTAGTCTCACAGTAGCCCATCGTGCAGCAGTCCCAGCTGCAGAAAGAGGAGACCCACACTCTCCGTGTCCAGACTGCAAATGAATCGCGCATGCGCAAAGCCGCCGCTGTTTCCGCCTCTCTCCTACAGCGCTCATTAGAATTATGCAAATTAAGCGATGACGTCATTTAGCGACTTCTAGCGACTTTTAGGACAGCCAATAGCTACTTTCCTTACTGAGGAGTTGGCAACACTGCTACTCAGTGTAGCCCTTGAAGTAGCTCTCCGTTTCAAAAAGGTTGGTGACCCCTGGTCTGGACGGACATAATTTCGAAAACGATGCTGAAGCGCCCGTGTTCGTTTTCGTATTAGTGTGTAGCCTCAGTTGTCTTTCTCAAGATCTTTGAACAATAGAAACAGCTTAATTTTGGCTATCGTATGCTGCTGAAAAAAAGGCTTTTACTACTGCATTGACCAGCTTGTCAAACTTAAAGGTGGAATCAAATATCACACAAGGGTTTTTGACATGGTACTGCAAGAAAAGTGGGATATTCATCAGTAAGAAGGACTGTAAAATGTAGTGGAAGTTCAGGTTAATGGCTGTTCACAGGAATTTGTAGGCAGGACAGAAAACTCCTGATAAGTTTACATTTCTGAGAAGCTTGGCAGTTGACCAACCCAGCCACTAGTCCAGGGGAGACTTTCACATGTAAATTCAAATGATCTCAGCTAATGCAAATCAAAATGTTCTGAAAGGAACCAATTCCATT
The DNA here is from genome assembly GCF_050575085.1 of Anarhichas minor. Classification (NCBI taxonomy): domain Eukaryota; kingdom Metazoa; phylum Chordata; class Actinopteri; order Perciformes; family Anarhichadidae; genus Anarhichas; species Anarhichas minor. Next base: position 3,941,562 of record NW_027466517.1, read on the forward strand.
TGAAGAAAAGCTCAGATAAATGTTCATAGAAAGCCTTATCTGAGTTATGTTCCTATGCCAGAATTTAAATTGATATAATGTTTCTTTAGTATATAACTATTTAATATATCTTTGTCCATTTTTAGTACATTTAATTATTTATTTCCTTTATTTTGGAATTAATTCATCTAATTTTTTTATTTACTTATTCTTGATACTGTTCCAATCTCAAAATACAATCATCTGTTTCATATCTGTGAATGCACAGCATATACGAGTATAATTTTACAATTTTTCATATAAATGGAAATAAGGATTGACAGAACAATATACTGTATGTAGGATCTTTGGCTCAATAAAATATTTGAAATAGTATAATTAGAGATCCAAAATGTTGCTTTAATATATTTGAATTACGTTCTATGCCAATAACAATGGTCAATACTGTTATAAAAAAAGATATAAAAGCAATACAATTTATTTTAATCAATTTATTTGAATAATACTATCCAATGGATAAAGTTGAGACATTGTCAGAACCATTGTAGAGATCAAATCAAAGACATAGAATTCAAGCAGCACAGAGGTTTAAAAGGGAACTGTCTGTACGCTTTTATCTAATGAGGTCCTCTGTGTGACCATGACCTCCCATGTGATTAGACGAGCCCTCTAACGCAACGATGTTAACTGAAGAAGAGCAAACCCCGGCACGTTTGTGTACATTGGGACAATTAACTCTCTTTTACGCTGCATTATGAGTATGAAATATGCTATTTCAGAAACAGAGTTTGGGAAATAAAATCCAAAAGGGCCAGATCAGGAACTGCTGTCATCTAGTACCGTACAAGACGAGAAGAAACTGCTGGCTGCTATGAGTGGGCTGTCTGACCAGATGTCACAGTTTGCTGCTGAAGTGAAGCAACAATTTACCACAGTGAACAGCAGATTGCTATCCATGGAGGAAAGGATAGCTGCTTTGGAAGACAAAGCAGACTGCAGCCCCAGTGTGAAGGTGATGAGGACGAAAAGATCCCAAAATTACGGTAAGAATGTTTTTAAGAATATATTAAATTTGCTAACTGCTAAGCTAGACTTACTATCAGATCTGAATAGCCTGTAAATAACTGTGTGACCAGCGAGAACATAGCTAAAGGAAGAGAGAGATACGAGTGTTTGAGTGGAACTAGTGTACATTTAAATGTGCGGGAGGCAAAAATCTGCCTTTAAACCTGAAAGAAATATTGATTTGACATTCACTGTGATAACCCAGCCTACTACAAACTATATATTTTTTCACATAAGTGACTTTTTTGTCTTGTTGTATTTTATAGGAAATGGTGCATCGTTTTCACAACTCCGAACCACAGCAGGAATGAAGAGGGTAAGATTAGATTCACATGTATTGTTATTGCACAGAATACAAGTACTGAGACAACAAAATCCAGTGCCGCATCTAACTATAAATGCAAAAGAAGCAGTAAAGTGCGGTGTAATGTACTTGTATATAATATATAGGATAGGGATTGTGTCAATGCGCAGTGCATTGAGCAGTACTGATTGTGTTTACAGCTGCTGGAAGCGAGGCACAGTGTACTAACTGCAGATGATGTGGGCGGGGCATCACTATTGATATGATGTCCCATGAAGAGGACGGCCTCCATCCTTTCACAGCCAGGAGTTCACCGATCTGTGTGCCACAATTCAAACCAGACTAAATTCTAACCCAAAGCACACGGCTACGCATCACCAACATCTTCCCATTGGAGCGACTACCGGCTCCACTAGCCCAAGTCGATGTGTCCTTGGGCAAGACACTTAACCCCAAATTAATCCTGCAAACTGTGCCTGTGGTGTATGAATGGGTGTAAATGGTTAGAGTACTGATGAGCAGATGGCACTTTGTATGGTAGCCCTGCTATCAGTGTATGAATGGGTGTGAATATGTCAATGATGACGTGTAGTGTTAAAGCATTTTGAGTGGTCGGAAGACTAGAAAAGTGATATACAGTCCATTTACCATTGGACACCATTCAGACAGAATATCGCCAAATATATACGACCCAGATGTGGCAGAAACACATGTCCAACCTCTTCTGATTAACTTTGTGACAGTACTATTTTGATGGCATTTTATAGAGATTAAATAATTTGTTTAAAAAAGCTTTAATGTTGCGTTTTCCACAATTCTTTGTGCTTTTTGCTGTTAAATAAAGCTTGCCAAATAAATTAATGAATACAAATTAATATATTTTATATATATACACTTTTTTAAATATATAAACCTAGGCTTACTAAGAATCGGATTGACTTGATTTATTACTATCATTATTATTGTAAGGGGAGGGAGGGGTTACCAGCCTATATTGTAATGGACTAGCTTGACCGATAGCCACACATCTACCAACATATCGCAAGTGAGGGAAGTTCTTGCCAGGTAGTTTCACTGCTTTTCAGATGCTAATTACAGTCATCCACACCTCAGTGGAGATATGCAGATCTGCCCCCTCCCTTCCCCGGCCAGGGTTACATCCTCAAAAATAAAGGCACGGTCGAACGCAGAATACACAGGCTGTTAACTGCCGGGGATTATCCAAGTTTCAGGCATTCAAAAACACTTTTTTCATGCAGTGCAGGGTTAAATAATTGAGGACAGGTTGCCAAGATTGTTGCTTATCACTTTAATGGAGCCACATAAGACAATTTAAGACTTGCATTAATTTACTGTAGCTGCAAGAAGTTTTGTGCCATCAAACACTATGTGTGCAGCTCATGAGACTGGTTAGATTGTACATTCTGTGTCATTTGGTTTCAGGGGAAGATAAAGCTGTGTGTCATCGGTATGACAGTGGAAGGAAATGTGTTTCAATGATTTGACTGAGGGGGGGGGGGGGGGGGCATGTACATAGAGAATAGAATAAGAATAGTGTAATGGGTGGACTAGCTGGGTTGATAGACAAGCTTTTGGAGGTTGGAAGTGAACCAGTTCAAGGCAGAGCCATCAACACCGACCTTGTAACTGTACCTACTCTTGACTAGTGACCGGCCATTGGACGCTTGTGTGGCCTGATATAGACTGGTATTTGTTAGATGTCAAAAGAAAAGAAAAAGGTATAGTTGATTTGGTAGGTGCATTTGAATGTTATGTAATGAAAGAGTACAGTGATTATATACAGATTTACATGGATGGTGCTAAGAATATATGGAGCTCAGCTAGAGGAATAGGAATCAACAGAAGAACATCCGATAATCTAAGGGTTTACACAGTGGAGATGCTGGCAGTGCTGGTTGCTCTACGATGGGTGGAAAAAACTAGACAGGAAAAGGTGTTGAGATGCTCCGACTCGTCTTCAGCCCGATAGCAAGTTTAAGGTCTTTTCATTCAAACAGCCGTCAAGATATACTGTATGAAGTCCTTCAGTCAGCCACAAGAATAAGAAATCAGGAAGGTCAGGTTAAATTCCTGTAGTTCAGTGCATGTAGGGTGAAGAGAGAATGAGAGGGCGGATGAGTTGGCAAAGAGGGCTTTAAAACCTCTTGAGCACGACGCCCCCAAATTTGGGGGCACTCAGGCTCAGAACCCCTCAAACTCACATGCGGAAAATAGCATGATTATTAGCCGGTAGCATGTATGTGGCTAATTTTTTTTTTCGATGAAAGAGCAACGTATGGACAACAACATCATATAAGTCACTTCTAACACACTCCCAACACAGTTATAGGGTACTCACATAAGCAGATAAATATCGTGGCATAAAAGCACCAAATCCGGGCCAGAAATCGGCGCTATGAGTACAGTAAGTCAATGTTTGTACCCTCATGCTAACGGCTACCCAGTCATACAATGCATTTATTAGCATTAGCACACGTGGCGGAACACGTAACTAACCTCTGTTTTACGATCCGTACGAACACTAAACCGTGGTGGGCGATCAAACGTACCTTCATGCTGAACTTCGCCGAAGAAAATCGTGGTTATGCGCCCAAGTTTTCTCTAAATATGGATAATAACGTCGCGGAATTTCCGTTCCAAAGCTGTAGTCATTGCTGCCAACTGCATACTGTTGACTTCCGACTTGTTTCCAGAATAAGAGCGGTCAAGGGGGCTTGGGCGAGTGGCCAGACTGCCTGCGACCGGAAATTTCCGCCGGGTTACACGCGTCACTTCTGGCAACTTTATTGTATGAAATCTTTTGACGATCACCACCATACTTGGCACGAGTCTTCCTAAGCCTGTGACGCGTCTAAGGAGGGGTTGTTTTTGGAAATCGACCGAGGATAGGCTGAGATCCAGCCACACACACACACATGAAATGAGAAAATCCTACAGATGACAGCCAAAACTGGCTCTGATGATGTTATGAATATGAATATGATTCCTATTATCTGTATTTGGATGTATTGAATCATATGAGTGATAAAGAAAGTGAAATATATAGTTATATAGTGTATAAAAGTACAATGTAAGAGCTGCAACAGCTGGTTCGAAAATGATGCCTCGCCTGACTAAAACCTCTTATTCTTAACTTTATTCCACTTTATTCCACTTTAACCTTTTTTTAATAACTACTGATCAGTTATGCTATGACTTGGGAAAGATTCAGGGAGCTAGCTGCATTATTTCAATAACCTTTTATCACTGAAAGTGCATTTTTCCCAGGCGAGGCTGAATATTTTCACTTTCAGCTGTGTTATGTCTTATTTTCTATATTAACCAGCAACATATTCACAATATGACCAATGTAAACTATGTCACAGGTGTTGTGATCTGATTATATCAACAAAAATTATTAAAATCGACCTTGTAGTTACAGAGCTATGGTCAGTTTTGTAGGGCTATGTTTTTTCGCTCAGAGACCTCAAAAACGGCTCCGAGAATAAGAGGTTAAAGAAAGGAAACATAGATATGAAGATTAGTATCAGTAAGGCAGAGGTCAAGTGTATTATCTGGGAAGATATCAACCAATTATGGCAAAAAAGGTGGGACAGGGAGGAGAAAGGGAGACATTTACATATATCATATTCAAAAGAGTGTCAAAGGTACCATGGTAGGTAGTAGGAACAGGAGAGAGGAAACAGTGTTGACAAGGTTACGGTTGGGCCATTATGTGCTAAACAAATCACTGAAAATGAAACAACAGACAGAGTTGTGTGAGGGATGTGGAGAAGAGGAGTCAGTTGAACACGTAGTGAGTTGTGGTGAGTATGAGATGCAGAGAGAGATGATGTGGAATAATCTGAGGGAATAAGGGGTGCATGAATGGACATTGAAAGGAGTACTGAGCACAGGTTAGGGTCCTGTTAGTTTTCTTCAGGAACACTGTTTTTTTTTACAGGGTATGATTGAAATGCAGGGAAAAGGTACAAGGGTGCTTGTCAGAGTGCTTGTTAGGGCCCGTGCACCGACGTAGTCGGAGCGGAGGGCCTACTGTTATTCTAATTAGGGCCCGAGCACCGACGTAGTCATGTGTACAATATTCTGTACACATGACATCTATCCCACTTCTGTTCATCCTGATAGAGGAATCCCTCCTTTGTTGCTCTCTCTAAGGTTTCTTCCTTTTTTTCTCCACATTAAAGGTTTTTTTAGGGCAGTTTTTCCAGTTCTGATGTGACACACTGATGTACGAATTGTAAAGCTTTGATTTGTGATTTTGAGCTTTAATCTAACAAAACAAATTGAATTGAGGTAACCTTACCATTACTTTCAGATGACTATATTTTGTGTTCGTGAATATGTCATGAATGGGGATTAATGTTTAATACAAACATTTAAATCTTTTTGCTGCTAAATAATTTTGCTAAAATAAACTAGAACATAACATTTTAGACTTAAAGTAAATCAAGGTCATGAAGATGGTTGCATGACTTGCTGAAATAATGGAAATGTATTTGTGTCAGTCACTGGTCTGTCAGATACTCAGATATTGAGAAACAATTTTGGTCAAAGACAACACTGTGGAGTATTTGTACAAACCTGGGTTTCTCTTTCCTTTCAGGTATCCCACAACATTGTAGATATTCTTGTAGGACAGCTGGTTTCTAACAGTCAGAGTAATCTTTCGTTCTAGGAAAAAGAAAAGACAAACTTTAAGATGAGCTTCCCTGTAGGTGATTTCAAACATGGTTCCTATTTTGACCAGCCTTGGCCAATTTGCCGTTGTTATACGAGTTGCTGAGTGACAGTGAATCCAAATTTCTCCCCAGTGTGATGATAGAGTCGGATGATGAACCCCTATTTTGTTCGTCATGGCCCAGAGAGGGAATGTAATGAGAAACAGCACGACTCGCAGGCTTTGTCAAAGATGTCTGTATGAAGCATACCAGACAGCAAAAAATCAGAGGAAACTGGTGGTAAACACTCTGCAAGTCATCCACAGTGTGTAATTGCTCAAGTAAAAAAAAACGAAAAAACATGCTCTTCAAATGCAGGGTGCAAAAATAAAACCAGCTACCAGCCGATTTGTTTTTCTCCAGCACTGACCCATTCATCCACCCTACCAGCCTCTCTGACCAAAACCTTTAGGAAAATGAAAAACACTTTGCAGATACATTCAATGTTTTTGTTAAGCTAAATAAATAGAAACATAATCGCTGTGGTGTTTTGTTTCCGACAAAATGTATTCTCTAACTGCAAATTAGATGAATATGAATGTAACAAGGGTTGCGTATGCAGGATAGACAAAAGAGAGAAAATGTGTGACAAAATGTGTCCAACATCATTTTCACATAGGTTTTTTAGCTTTTCTCTATGTTGACAATTGATACAAACTGATAAACCACACCATACACCACCAGACAGTAAAGTACACAAGTAGTAAGTAGAAACATTAACAAAAAATTGAAACAGTGATGCACAACAAACGACTAGACTATACATGAGCTTATCTGTGCAGCTACTGACTAGAACATACTGCATTGACACACACATGCAAAAATATACAACATATCAATCCAAATGAAAAACTACCATATACAGGGAAAAAGCTGAAGTGAGAAGTGGAAATGGTCCAAGTGTATTATTGTGTGAAATCAGGGGGGTCAGACCAAAAGGGTTCTTCCTGTATCTGCTGTTGTACCAACACAGAGTGTTTCTATTGTATTGTATCATATTTAAAAGGTGATTTTGTTGTAGTGACTAACCCCTCCAGATTTTAATTTATGAAAAAGTAGCTGCAATAATAACAATAATAGTAACAATTAAAGTTGCAAGCAGCATTCATCGGGCCCTCGCAACTTCACGTACGTCGAGGGTACTGGCAGGACTCTGGTTGACGCGGCCATGCATTTCTGTGACCATCATACACTTAGTGCACGAGTTAAACCGTATTTCTTGCCTGGACCAGCGGCGTGGCCAGGTCATTTTGCCAGGTCTTAAGACTCAAATGTTTTGAGTGTAGCTCCGAATACAATCTCAAATGTTAGCCTGTAAAGATCGACACAAATCTGAATGCGTGTGAATGTGCTTTTGTGTTTGTAACTAGTTCTGGGCAAGTTAACGTGTTATCGTGTTAACGCATTAATTAATTAACGCCGACAATTAATTTATCGCGAGTTAACGCATTTAAAAAAAAATATTATTTTGAAACTCCGTTGCTCACTGGCAGCAGTGGAGGGAGGCTTCGGCAGACTACGTTGGAGTGTGGCGTGTGCGAGAAGTATAGATAAACAAAAGCAAGACAAGCTAACAAAATGCTACAGCGAAGTGGATACAAACTGCAGGCCGATTAGTATTGTGGAAGATGTCGGTCTGAGGAACGTTCTCAAGGTGCGTTCGCGTCGCGTTTGGTGTGAACGCACCTTTAGGATCGCAACGAATGACGGCACGTATGAGCCTCCCTCAAGACGCACCATCACAAGAAGAATACACGAGTTGTATGAAAAGGAGAGGACTACAAAAGCGACGGCGTTACAACGTGCACCAGCTGTTGCTCTCACTGGAGACTACTGGACATCGCTGGGTAACCATCATCACCTTGGAGTTACAGCATTATATTGATGAACAGTAGAGCTGCATTCACATGCTCTGACTGTCATGAAAACAGAAGACACACATTTAGATGAAACGTGCTGAAACATTTTATTCCTGTTGCACAGCAGTGGAACGTTTCAAATAAAGTCAGCACACTGAGCTCAGATAGTGCAAGAAATATAACTGCTACTGTGTAAAGGGAATACTGCTGTTAAAAAGCACCTTATTTGTTTAAAATGTTTGCAAACCAAATGTTATTGCCCTTTTGTTCATATAGCAGTACTTTTTAAGACAAGTGCGCAATACACTACTTTTGAATTCATTATTGAACTTTGCCATAACAATGTGATTAAAAAAAATGGTTGCCACACCACATCCACGTTGCCCCTCAAAAACACCTTAATTTTTCATGGCAAAGAATGCGTCACCACGGCAATGGCCTTTCATGAAACAACAAACTTTGAGTAGCTTTTCATCACAAAGGTCTTTAGATTGTTCTGACCAAATTCGAAGTCGATTCGATTATTTCCCCAGGAGGAGTTCGTTAAAGTACAGCGCCTGGAAATGGCAAAAACTACACTAGAAATTCATACAATTCAGTCATTCAATTCAGTCATTCATACAATTCAGTCATTCATACAAAATTCAAAATGACTGACTTCCGGTTGGGTTTAGAGCATGGCCCCAAGAGACTATTATTCAAGGCCACATGTGATACATGTGCCTACCAAATTTTGTAAATCTATGTGAAACGGCTGCTTCGTCGAAATCTTGTAGCTATCGAGCCGACTTGCCACTCTAAAGCATTAAAGCCATAATTACTAACTACATCTTGGTATTTCAATCTGTGTGCCACGTTTGCTTATGTTTCGAGCAGTTTTAGCCCCTCAAAAGCACCTTCAATTTTCACGGCGACTGAGATCGTTAATGTGGTGTATTTCAATACTGCCGCAATCGTGTTGAGATGTTTCACCGCTGGTGAGACCGGAAGTTGTTTCTCATCAGTTCAGAGGTCAGAACCGCAGCTGTGCCAATCAAAGAGTCGTCGGCTTTGTTTCTGTAGATTAGAGAACAACTCCACCGTGGGGGGGAGGATCTTAATTTGTTTTTGGAGGATTTATTTTATGTTTTGTTTGCTTTCTCTCTTATTTTACTAACCCACACACACATATAGCTTTAAGCTAATGTAACTCCGGGGTACGCTAACGGCTGTAGACACGTGTAGATAACGAGATCTCTATTGTCTACCGCCATTTTAGAGTCTCCCGCCATCTTGTGGTCTCGCGAGAGACGTCGCCACGTTTTAGATTGTATCATACCTTGTCTGAGCTGTTCTCTCGCCCCTCCCCCCTACACACACACACACACACACTTCCCCTCTTATCCCCGTTTGTTGATTTTAGATAGTGTGCTCATGAATGTATAGTTTTGTTGTTAGTTTTAGATATTAGTTGATTCGATCATTATTATTGGAACTTAATAAACTCTGTTATACTTTAAAGAGCAGCTGTCTGTGATTACTTTGTGCATGTGTATTGTGATAATAGCTGGATACGTGGTCTGTTGCTCATACTCAACACCTTCACTTTCACTCTGAATGTGTAATAGTACTTTGACTATTGACATTGTGAGTGAATACTAATTATGAGACTTAGTTTATAGTTTGGTTATTGGTCCCCGTTCGCAGGGTGGTGCCCCGTTATTAATAATCGTTAATAATCTTACTGACATTAATAATTCTATTGATGTCAATAATTTAGTTTTATATATGCTGATAACTCAAACACGTTCCTTTACGTTCCCAACACTCGACTGTCATCACTGACAGTCATGACAGACCATGAATCGAGAAGGACCTCTGACTGGAACTGAACCGCACCGTTCTGTACAACTGTGTCATTGAACTCTTTGTAATCAAAGAAAGGAGGATGGACTTTATCTTTAAATAGTCAACAGCAGCTTTGGTAAGTGAACTGCTTTTGTTGTTTCATATCTGCAGTAGTGTTACTACTGTGTTAATTTGTCTATCGTATCGTTTTTATGATATGTTTAATATTGTTCCCTCTGATGTGAATAATATTTGAATGGTGCCCTTGAGTGTGTGACGGAATGCGTGTTTTAGCGCCGCAGTTTTGCTATAATGTGCAGAGGCCTGTTGAATCGTGTTATTTTGGTTTTATGTTATTCTACCTGCTTTGTTGTCATATAATATATGTGACTGGTTCTTGTGAGTTTGTTCTTGTCATTGTGTTAATTACATTAATTTTGACTATATGCATTGTCCGTTAATGATGAAGCATCCCGTCATGCTGGCATCATAATGAGGTTATTGGGAGGTGATTCAACTGTAGTAGGACAGCACTGAAGGACCAGGTTTAAAATACACGGCCCGTCACTGCGAACAACCCATATTGTTCTCTGACAAATTGTAATAAAAAAAGCATCGTCCCGGTGAAGTGCATATATGTAAAATTACTACTTTTTTAAATGTACAAATAGTAATTTCTCTTACACAATTTAAATTCTTATAAGTTAACAATTAGGAATCTTTGAATTAATATTTGACCAAAATTAAAATGAGAAAATCAATGAATTACTTAGAAATAATATTCAAAACAAAAAAAGTTGCAGACCAGGTTGTTGCTCAGTTGCAGTACTTATACAGGTTTTACTATGAAGGATAATGTTTGAAATGAATGACTAGTACAGGTTACAGTATTAGGAAAATGTATAGAATGAATGATGAGTATGAGTACAGGTTATATATGAAGTACGTGCATATATAAGAATTTCCAAGGATGCACAAATGGTGCAATGCCATTGTTATGAAGGCCCATATATACACACTGTCCCTGCAACAGCAGCACATTGCTAATTACTGCGCAGAATGATCTTCCCGGTCGCATCATTGTTTTACAACCATGACAAAGGCAAGACCCGCCCTACTCTGCCTCTGGTTGGCTTGCCCTCATTTTTAATAAGAGGCAGAGTGGTGGGTCATGCCTTCGCCAGTAGGAAAGCTAATCGGGAAGGTTCGATGACATCATTCTGCATTATAAATAGCCATACGCTTTTCCGTGTTGCACAGAGTTTATATTTTCTGGATAATTGGCGGACAAACAGGCTTTTGGTCCAATTTCAGAATAATAGTCCGTAAGAACAATTGGCCGGCCCCTCACATACCTGTGCCTCACGTGCCTGAGGATGCAGGTGATGCAGATGTTACACACTGAATGATGACAATTTCCACTCAGTTGCTAAATTAATTTATCGTGCTGTGAATACAACAAAAAGACTCTCGGATGAATAAATGCTTCCTTTGCTGCTATCCTGACTGTCCTTCCTTACGGCTGGGCTAAAGTGCTGCTTCTCATAGATAGAGATTACAGCTGAACACACTTAAGTAAAAGTGTGATAAGATTACATGAGTTGTGAATACATAACCTGAAATGTACAGCCTAACGTTACTTACTAACAAACATTTATCTATATATAATCTTGCATGGGAACAATACAATTATAAGAGCAGGTTACTGACGTTACACTGGCACTAAACCGCTAGCACGCTCCACATGCCTCATTTAGTGCTAGTGATGCTAGCCTCAGTTAGCTGCCTTATATTTCAACATTAAACACTTTGTAAATGTGGCGAGAGGTAGACGGGATGTCGTTTAAAGTTACGTGGACAGCCAACAGTTAGAGCACAACAACACCACCTTAGGAGTTGCACCGAAGGATTCACTTTTTCCCACACAGTATCAGGTTTCCTAGGACACTCAGGTTCATTATACAGACTAGCATGAGACGTGGTTCCAATACAAAAATAATCTTTATTCTATTACAGTAGTAATTTGCCGTTGCAGTTTATACACAAAATACTAAAAGAGCCGTATACATTTATTTAAAAGAGGAGTAGGACTGCGGCTTACCAGTGGCGAGGTGGACCAGTGCAGGTGAGGATCCCAAAAGAGGAGGCACCCCGATCACACGTGTACACAACACTCGCACACACAACCACATGTGAGGGTTCCTAACCAGGGGCACACCAAACTACACAGCACACGAAGGGAGACACAAACACCCAGAAGCACCAACCCCACCACCTTGGCTTAGCAGCTCCTACAGGGACAAAGGACACAATTACAAAAAGGCTCTGGTTCTCAGGAAAGAAAATTAAACAAAAGAAAATCAAACAAAAGGAAAAAATAAGAAAAGACAAAACAACAAAAATAGCTCTGGTTAACTGATCAGCCAGGGGGGGGGGGATGAGTAACCCAATTTATATAAACTAAAGGCCAGAGTGGGCCTTAACATCCCTGGTCAGAATACACAGAATGGCTCAAGTTAAAAAGAGGTTGTTCTCATTAAAACAAGGGTGCTGCTGACAGCAAACAGCACAAGACAGGGGCGCAGTGCTGACAATAGCAGCGTCAGACCCTGTAGGCGACACAGCGCAGGTCAGGGTAGACGAACCCAGTAGGCCAAAGCAGTTAGTCGAACACGGCCGTAGGCAAAACACCGGTAAACAAAACAGCAGCGTCCTTGAATGTAAGCCGAGTTAGCTGTAGCCACTTTCTGGCGGCGTTCCGCTCGAACCCAACCAAAAGTCCCCTGTGATACGGGATGACAGAATTAATAGAATAATAATTAACACCAAAGTATATAAACTAACAGAATAATATCACCTTACCGACCAGGCAATATTCGTCGGCTCCAGAAGGGGGGAGGAGGGCATGTAAGCGTAGCTACCGGCAGCTATATAAGCAAGACGCGGTTACTAACAGAACACCAGAGTACAATCAACAGGACCTAATTGAGACTCACCGACAGATCCGCAGGTGAATCACCTGTGCAGGACGAGGGGGGGGGGTAAGGTAATAACCCAAACTAGTGTAATAAGAATTCTGCAAATAACTTCAGCCCTTAATATGTCCAAGGTGCCACACAGACAAATGCCTTCTAATTGCAAAGAGCAGTGTACTGCATGCAAACCATGTGACAGATTCACACTATTGTACTGACTGTTGGTGGCTGTAATTGGCCTAGGTTTTAGAAAATTCAGCAAGATGTTTGATGAGGAAGGACATTCTGTCAACACTTGTTTTAGCCATCACAATACCTTTTGGTGAGACACATTAAAAACATAATTATTTTCTCATCCTATTCTTAGAATTATCCCTGTGGGGAACAACCATACCTAAAATAGAAACAGTGTCCTTATGTGAAGGTCTGAAATGTAAACGGGCTCATTCAAAAATACAAAAAAAACACTCAAACACAAGCACACACACACATACTGTACAGTGCCTAAGATGCACTTGACAGAGCAGTCACTGGATATTATGTCTGCCAGCCCTGCTGCCTTGCTGGACGGCTGTGAGCTCCAGGGGGGGCCGTGGCTGGATATCTTAAGGGCATACAGACGAGGTGCCAGTAAAGATGTGAAGCAGGGGCTGAAACTGTGTGTGACGGAGGTCCGCTGCCTACAGCACAGCACTACCGCATGACAGCCCACTTTTGCAGTTCCGTTTCCGTCCTCCATCCCTCCCTGCCTGCCTACTTGCCCCCTCGCTCCTCTTTACTACATTATACAAATTCACTGCTTTCTCTCATAGGCGCCACTTAACCCATTGATCACTTTTGACATTGGCACAGATGACTTTGGCTAAAGAGCAGGGATGGAACATGTGGACCATTTGTGTATTCAATCTGCAGAGGTAGAGCGATTTGTCATTGAGTAATTCCCCTACATGATGAATGGGTTTACAAACAGAGCTGCCTCGACAGGTGAGGGGTGACTAGCAAAGTTTTGAGAGTTGATGAAAATATCTAAAGCAGGGGTATTCAATTAAAATTCCAAAAGGTCCAGATTGAGAAAATCTCCTCAGTCCGGAACATTACAATAATATCTAACTTGCACTATTTAGTGCCATATATATATTCAAGAAGCCTAGTAGTAGTAACAACGTCTCTGTGTAGTCAACAACTGTCAAATCAAATAAAGAAAGTACACATCAATTATATTTTAACAATTATTATTGTGTTTTCAAATTTAACTAGATGGATTATAAATAATACATAGAAATACTTAAATAAATGTTCTTCTCATTTCAAGTAAAATAAGGGCTGGATTATTAAAGAATAACTGACATAACAGAAAGCTTTTCAAAAATGTGCATCTTCAAATAAAGTAATTCATTTTAGAAAAACTAATTTCACTGAATTGTCCTGCAGCTTTAAATTCAGTTCATTCAGGTGTGAAGTGATGTCAATCAAAAATCAATATTCATTTTTTCTCATCTTCTAACAAGAGAAATTAGTGTGCATTGACTTTATCTGTGGTTATTAAACCACTTGTTTCAGCTCTATCCTCTCTGTTAACATCATTGGTCAGTGAATTCATGTTAGGATTCGGATCATATTGGGCTGTTAGGTTTATTTTCTGTGACTTAATTTCAGATGTGAGTGGGTATGTTTGCTCAAAAGAGTCTCGTAGTATCGCTTCACATTATCGCTTTGAATAATCGTTGCGGTCTCTGAACATGTGCGACAAACTGGTTTTAAACTGCCCGTGGGAAAAATTTACCTATAGTGTCTATTCTTGGTTAAAGACTCTGGTCTCTCTGACCACTTTTCTCTTTTTGGAGAATGTCATGTGAAATAACTTCTGTGACTCATGTAATTGTCGTAGTCTTCTTTCTCTTCCCTCGTCTCTCCCCCCTGTGTCACGGTGTGTGAACATCTCACTCGAGTCAGGAAACATGTCAGAATACCATATTTGATTGGCTGAGCTGCATCACGTGATGTAATTTGCACCGCATTGGTCGGCATGTTTCTTGCACCGCTGAACAAGTGCCGTAAAGGCTGAAAAAGGTGCGCCGGTTAAAATAGAAGCGCTCCGTCAAAATAAAATCAGTTTTAGGTCCTGGGTCCGGATACAACGGCATCTGGATCCGAACCGCGGTCCGCCTATTAGTGACCCATGATCTAAAGGGACTACAGTATGTGTCTGATTTTCACAAGCTAAATGAAATGTGAAAGCAGATATTTCTTGATGATGACTTGCTTTTTCTTAAAATAATAGTGGATTCAACCCATAAGTGCCACCTAATTATAAGACCTGATATATAATCATAGAGTCTAAACTCAGAAGCATCTCAGTGCCATTTTCTGCAGGGTTTTAAATGCAGAGTTGAAAAGAAAAAACATTAAGTGAATGTGGGAAACCTGTGCACAGCAATCAACAGTAGTGCAATTAAAGGGCCTAGAAGTCCTTTCTATAAAGTAATTTCAGGTTGTTCTGCTTCGCTCGCCTCTCCCTCCGCAGCCTCACAATGAAATTGCCCTGGAAATTTGTTACGCTTTAGGTATTTGTTCTGAGTGGGACAGAGAGGGAGACAGAACGACAGAGAAAGAAAGAAGGGCATGTGTTAAAAACAGACCGTATGTAAGAAGTGGATGGATCCATTGGTTTGTAAACTGACCTTTTGAAGGCTACAGTTCGACATATTGGCCGTCGCCATCTTGGTTTTTGTATTTTTAGCCGAGCAAAAAGGATACAATTAACTTACATGAACTGAGAACATGTGGGTAAACAGAGGCTTGCAACCACCTTAGAGGTGATCTGGCTTGGTAATTGTCTGGTCAACAGCCTTAGAAAGAGTCAAAGACAAAACCCCAAGCCTGATGGGTACAGGGTGTGTTCAGTGAATTAATTCATCTTAAAGGGCTGGAAAGATAAAAGCTCTTTTAGACAAACACAAACCCACATATACAGACACATACATGACCACAGACGACACACAAAAGGCATTTATGATCAAAAATACATAAAAGATAGAACGAGTGCAACAATACTCAAGACTGGAAACCCAAGACGCTGATCTTCAAATATTAATGATACTATTAAGAGAAAGCAGTGAAGAAGAGATGGATCTTGAGGCAGGATTGGAAAATTGAGAGAGACTCAGAGTCAGGGGCGTTTCTAGGATTCAAAGAAAGGGGGGGCTTAGCCCCAAGGGGAGTGGCATGTTTGCGCGGCAATTTTTTTTGGGGCCCATTTGGGACCGCGGATATCCATTGTTTCAGACAGTTCATAGATTGAACCAATCAGAAAGAGTGTGATTTTGCTCTGTAGTTTTGCTTGCATTCAGTATATGATAACACAAGAGACAGAATTTCAGGGTCATAGTGAAATTTGACAACACAAATATGAACTTGTCTCAAATAAAGAGAGAAATAATTTTCCTGCTTGTAAAGGATAGATGGATAAACTAGCTTTCATATCCGCGTCACTCCCAAATCCTAATTCTTAAAAGGACCGCACACAATGGATGGAGAATGGACCTGACAGTGTCAACTTTATATCGTTAAGTATGATGATAGGCTATTGGATTGTAATTTGAAGGGGGAGAAAACATACAAACCAGAACGCACTCACATATGTAGCATGTTAGAGTTATAAATAACTTGTCCATGTGAGAAACAATAGTTTAATTTAATGACATCACCAAAATAAAAATAATTCTAGCAGCTTTATTTTATTTATCTGAAACCAGTTCAGAGTTTCCTTGGCTGTGTGAAATGTCCACCCTCGTTTCATCTTCATCATCCTGGTAGATGGGAGCAGATTTTTATCAAGAATGTCTCAGTACATTTTTCCATTCATCCTTCCTTCAATCATATGAAGTTTGCCGTATGCTGAAAAACAGCCCCACACCATGATGCTCCCACCTCCAAACTTCACTGTTGGTATGGTGTTTTTGGGGTGATGTGCAGTGCCATTTGACCTCCAAACATGCTGTGTATTATGGCATCCAAAGAGTTCAATCTTGGTCTCATCTGACCAGACTATATTCCCCAGTATTTCACAGGCTTGTCTAAATGTGCAGAAAACTTTAAACGAGCTTCAACATGCTTTTTCTTCAGTAGTGGAGTCTTGCGTGGTGAGCGTGCATACAGGCCACGGCGGTTGAGTGCATTACTTATTGTTGTTTTCTTTGAAACAATTGTACCTGCTAATTCCAGGTCTTTCTGAAGCTCTCCACAAGTGGTCCTTGGCTCTTGGACGACTCTTCTGATAATTATTTTCACTCCTCTGTCAGAAATCTTGCGAGGAACACCTGGTCGTGGCCGGTTTATGGTTAAATGATGTTCTTTCCACTTCCGGATTATGGCCCCAACAGTGCTCAATTGGTTTCAGAGAAATAAAATAAAGCTGCTAGAATGGCCCAGATGATCACCTGACTTGAATCCAATAGAAAATCGATGGAAAGAACTAAAGATCAGAGTTCATAGAAGAGGCCCACGGAATCTTCAAGATTTGAAGTCTGTTTGTTTGGAAGAATGGGCCAAAACCACACCTGAGCAATGCATGAGACTAGTTTCTCCATACAGGAGGCGTCTTGAAGCTGTCATTACCAGCAAAGGCTTTTGTACGAAGTATTAAATGAATTTCAGTAAGCGTGTTCAATACTTTTTCCCTGTGTCATTCCATTTTTTTACACATAACTTAATTTCTGAACTAATTTGTTTGCATTTCTTTGTATGTATGGATGAGTTGGGTTGTTACCGACATCTGGTGAAAAGTTCATGTCAATAGCACCTTTAGAAATATATTTACTGAGAAAAATGGTGACGTGTTCAATACTTATTTGTAAGTATTGAACACGTATTGTAAGTATTGAATCACTACTTTGTGATTCTGTCTAGGGCAGCAGAGAAGACCTTGCTGGCCCTGACGGGCCACCACTGAAAGATATTATACAATCCATCTAACCACACATATAGTCAAACACCTCAATTTGCCATGACTACTACTACTACTACTATGCTTGGCACCCGAAGGGAAGCAGTCCCTCACAGGATAAGACCAAAACTGAAAGTTCTAACCAAACATGACATTATGGCAAGGAATTAGCTGGACTAGCAGAGCAGACACAGCTTTTGAACACATATACAGGCGTCACATAGACTGCAGTGTTTTATTTCACGTTAATTACCTAGACTGTGGTGCCACAGCTTCATAATGAACCGAAAATATTTTTTTTCCACCTGGAACCCTAACAGAGGGTTCCACCTAGATATCTCCACATAAAAGGGTCATATAAAGCACCATCTGTGAAAGGTGCCACCCAGAACCCCCTTTGAGGTATTCAACATAGAACACTTTCCGCTTTCTAATAGTTCCAACAGAATCTTCTCTGGGGGTTATCTAAAAGCTTTCAACCTTCTAACAACAACAAAAAACACCCAGGAGGTACTACTGAGAACCCCTTAATATTCCAAGAGTTTCATCTAGAAAACACCCAGAACAGCCTCACCAAATTTTGTGGGAAACACTGGAATTGAGACCCAGTAGTTAGCCAGTGATGCAGCTACATTTTTCTATGACCAGACAGTCGGGGAAAAAACTGTATTAGTCATCTCTGCAAACTCTGTGTTTAAGGTTTCTGGCAAATAATGACTGTTGTGTCTCAGATTCAAATGGGAAGTCGTGTGATGTTTTATGGAACAAATCTTTACCTACCTTTACCTTCTATTTAGTCTAAGCCAGTGGTCCTCAAAGTGTGTGAATCTGGTCCATACCCATCAGAAAACTAGGAGGGGTGTCAGCAATAGTGCAGCTTTGTTTTTCTGTATTATGCATATGATATTTATAATGGATGGTTTACCCCAAATTACAAAATACAAACATATTTTTCTTTCGTGGTATCTAGCTAAGCAATCCATGATAGTTGATAGTTTTGGTTACTGAAATATCTCATGCCATCCCCACATTTCTGTGTTGTAGAATGTTATTGCATTTTCATGCTCATATTTATCCCTCCTCTCTTGCCGTAGTTAGTGCCTCGTTGTTTTTGGATTCTAATGAGAGGACACGCTGCACATGCTGCACTAACGTTTCACGTCTTCTGTTTGGTAGCCTGTAAAGACCTTAGTCTTTTTACAAATAAGAAACCTGTGCCCTCTGCCCAACTCCAGCGACTCTCAAACACATCATGGTAAGCTGCAAGACCAGCCTCACGCAAGGCAGATATACGTGGCGGCACAACCAGGTCCTCAAAAGCCTGGCATCAGCGATTGACATCAAGCGGTGTGCGACCAACTCCTTGCCCCCGAGAGTAGCCAATCCCCTGAAGGCAGCAGCATTTATCTGAGAAGGACAAAAAGCCCCCAAACATCCTTCAAACATCGTGTCAAAGTAGCCTATACAGCCTAACAGAGCTCCTAGGCTGTACACCCTAATGCTGCATTCCAGACAACTTGGAACTCAAACGTTTTTGGCCTTGAAAAAGTACAATGGAACGCCATTCAAAGTCGGTGTTCCTACTTGTAAACTCTTGTCTGATGTCACACAACAATAGCACATTGTAAATGGTAAACAATCACCTAAAAGGCAACGTTAAATATATTTTCCTGTATTTTATTCAAATAAAACAAACCGACATGAAATAAAACCTGCTCTGCATGTGTACTACACCAAATTTGGCAGAGGTGTTGATAGATATTAGAAACAAAAGTGTATATTGGGCCATCACAAACTTAATTTTTTTAAATAGCCACCAACGGTTAATCAAACCTTCTTATCCCATTGGACCCACATGCATTAATGAACATAATCTAGATATTAGTAATACTAGAACCAAATAAAATACTCATTTCCAAATTCTATATACTCAAGTAAATAGTAAGTATATTATATTTTATTATAGTATAATATAGTAAAAACAGTCATAGTATTAGTTTATCAGATGGTGGATCTTTATTTAGAAAAGTACAGATGCACGTAAGTAACATACCTATAATTAAAGCTGCGAGCAGCGATGAACGGGCCCTCGCAATCTGCAGCGCGTCGGGGGTGCCGGCGGGACTCCGGCCTGCGCCTCCGAGAACGTCCGCGACCGTGGGACGGCGCGTCCGCGAGCAAGACATTTTTAATCCCGCGTGGACCGCCTGATGCTGGAAATGATGCTTTGCAAATAGTCCGACGCTTCCTGTATCCGCTGCCTGGCGCGACAGAAAGCGTGCAAACATGCATTATGTAGCTCTGTGTCAAATGTAAACCACATTGTGTAAAAGTCATGTAAATCTGATGCTGTTTGTCACAAACCGCAGATTTCCTTTCGCCAGCAGGTGGCGCTGTGAGTATTAGTGAAAATTAGCTTGTAGACATCCTCAGGCCATGAGTGTTATCAAGCATGTGAAGTTTGGGACCGTTTGGAACAAGTCCAGCTGAGTTACATCAGACATTTCCTTTAGCCAGTAGGCTTCGCGGGTTTACTGTAGCACCCCCTAGTGGTCGAATGCAAAACAATTCTCAGGGTATGTTACTGGATGCGATGTGCACATATGCTGAATATTTTGGGAATTTAGAACAAAATGTCACGATCAGGCTTTGCCCTGTGTGTTCTGTGTCTGTTTCTTTCTGTAGCTCCTCACTCACCTAATCAGTTCATTCAGTGCACCTGCCAGTCACACTCACCTCATCAGCTCATTACTCTCACCTGTTCACTCTGCCTAGTCACTATTTAAACCCCTGTCTTTCACTCACTCACTGCCAGATCATTGTGTTTGTTTTCCGTCCAACCCGCCCGTTTTGCTCGTCCTGTTCCCGGTTTTCCAGTCTGCCTGTTCTGCCTTTTCCTGCCGGATTTTCCCCCTCTTCTTTTGTCTTGTCCCTGGATTCCCTGTTTTGTTTTTGGTTGATTAAAAACCTTATTTTTTCACTACACCTGACTGTCTGCGTTTGAGTCCTCATCATGCCCGTGACACAAAAGGTTGAGAATGAGGCAAAATGGCCGCCACGCCACGTCAAGATTCTTCGATGAAAACTCTCGATTTTGATAACTTTTAATCACAAAGGTCTGAAGAGCATCCTGACCGAAGTAGAAGTTGATCGCTTAAAATCTCCAGGAGGAGTTTGTTAAAGTGCGAAGGCTGAAAAATGCAAAAAGCGACAAAAAAGCACAACTTCGCGGGCTTACTGTAGCGCCCCCTAGTGGTTGAATGCAAAACAATTCTCAGGGTATGTTACAGGATATGATGTGCACATATGCTGCAAGTTTTGTAATTTTAGGACAAACGGTTGAGAAGTTATGTGTATTGATATTAAGCCACGCCCCTAAGAAGTTTATTGGTCCATATCGTGTAAACGAAAAGAGTTATCAAAAAGCTTTTGATAACTTTTGATGACGTATATCCAGTAATGATCCACAGCCAATTTGGTAGTAATCGGACCCAGCATGTAGGAGGAGTTCGCAAAAATGTGTTTTACACTAAATTCAATATGGCGGAAAATCTAAGTAGGCGGAGCTTAGGGGTCTGATTGGCTTTTTTGTAGATCTAGCTCAAGTGGACATGTGTGTTGAATTTCAAGTAAATCGGACATACTTGCCGAGGGGCGTCGCCGGTCCCGACTTGTAGGGGGCGCTAGAGAGCCATTTTTTTACACAGAAAGATGCATTCTTTTTCAGATGGTTACTTTTACCAGGCCTGACAAGTCCCCAAAATTTGGTGAGTTTTCATGCATGGCAAATCCTCCAACCATGCGTACGTTTACCTAAACGGGTACAATTTCAATTGGGCCTTCGCTGGCCCGACGTTGTCGGTGGCTCGGGCCCTAAATATTATTAACTTCAGTAATACTCGTAGTAGTAGTAGTGGAAGTAGTAGTAGAGGGTTAATACTAAGACAAGTACTATAGTAATACTAGAATTTATCAGTTCTAACCCGCTGAACCCCACTCGTGATTGGGATTGAGGATTGAAATTGTTGGAATTGTTAAATCCCAGTTAGAGCGGATTATGAGTTTGCGTTGATTAGATCCCTGTCCTTCGTACACACCACCTGTCGCTACTGCCGATTGGATGGTTAAGTGACCACCAAAAAGACAATAAAACACGACTATATAGAGCAGGAGTCACTAATAGAAACAAACTGGCTTTAAACTCTGCTCGCTCCACCTACTACTCTGGCATCATCCGCTCTGGTTCCACCAACCCCAAGGTCCTCTTCTCCACAATAAACAAACTCCTCAAACCTATGGACAATCTCTCCCACTCCTCCACAGCAGAGAAATGCAACTCCTTTCTGACGTTCTACAAAGCTAAAATCGACACCATCTACAACCAACTGGCCACTTCCAGCCCTGCTTTGTCCAACCCTGTATCTACAAATCCTCCACTAACTGACCGGTCACTCTTCCGATTCTCTCTCATCTCCCCCTCGGATCTCAATAAATCACTCTCTGGCATGAAGACTCCGACCTGTGACCTCGAACCTATCCCTTCCACTTTAGTTATGGCCTGTCTCCCGGCCCTCCGCCCGCACCTCCTCTCTGTCATCAACTCCTCCCTGTCTACTGGCTCCGTCCCTCCCGCCCTCAAACTCGCCTCAGTCACACCCATCCTCAAAAAACCTGGCCTTGACCCCGACATTCACAACAATTACAGACCCATCTCCAATCTCCCTTTTCTGTCTAAAATACTGGAACGCATTGTTGCCCATCAACTGAAAACTCACCTGGACTCAAACCAACTATATGAACCATTTCAATCCGGATTCAGATCTCATCACAGAACAGAAACTGCCCTCATCAAAGTCACCAACGATCTCCTCCTCTCCTCTGATGAACACTCCCTCAACATCCTGATACTGCTCGACCTCAGCGCAGCCTTCGACACCATCAACCACTCCATCCTCCTTTCACGTCTCGAGTCCTCCCTCCACATCACTGGCACAGCCCGCTCCTGGTTTAAATCATACCTCTCCGACCGTGAACAGTTCATCAGCATCAACAAATTCAAGTCTGACACAGCCCCAGTCTCTCAAGGTGTCCCCCAAGGTTCAGTACTCGGTCCCCTCCTCTTCATCCTCTACCTGCTCCCCCTTGGTGACATCATACGCCACCATGGTCTCCAGTACCACTGCTATGCTGACGACACCCAGCTCTACATCTCCACCAAATCCATCACCCCCACCATCCACTCCACCATCACCAACTGCCTCACAGATATAAAAACCTGGATGCAAGCAAACTTCCTCAAACTCAACACCGACAAATCTGAAGTCCTCATCATCGGCCCCAAATCATTAAACAATTCCCACCACGACTTCTCCCTCTGCATCGATGGCATCACTGTTCCTGCCTCCACACATGTCCGTAACCTCGGGGTCATCTTCGATCAAACTCTCTCATATGAACGCCACGTCAATCACATCACAAAAACCGCCTTCTTTCATCTCAAAAACATCGCCCATCTCCGTCCCTCCCTCTCCTCCGCAGCCGCTGAAACACTCATCCACGCCTTCATCACCTCTCGACTGGACTACTGCAACAGCATCCTGTACGGCTCACCCACCAAAATCATCAATAAACTACAATACATCCAGAACTCAGCTGCCCGTCTGCTCACCCACTCCCGCACCAGAGACCACATCACCCCAGTCCTTCAAAACCTCCACTGGCTCCCCATACAGCAAAGAATCCAGTTCAAGCTCCTCCTCATCACCTACAAAGCCCTCCACAACCTTGCCCCTTCATACCTTTCGGACCTCCTGTACCATCACATTCCCAACCGCAACCTCAGATCTGCTGACGCCAACCTCCTTACCCCCCCTACTCTGTCCAAGCATCGGACCTGGGGGGACAGGGCCTTCTCCGTTGCTGCCCCCTCCCTCTGGAACTCCCTGCCCCAACACCTCAGACATTCTTCGTCACTTGCCACTTTCAAAACTGCACTTAAAACTCACCTATTCAAATCTGCTTTTAACCTCTAAAGTCAGTCATGTATGTTTTCTTTCTTTCTTTTCATGTTTATTTTATTTTATTTATTTTTTTCTTACTGTTATGTCGTATATTTTGTTCTTATTATAAATGCTTCTATTGTTTCTGTTTTTAACATGTAAAGTGTCTTTGAGTGCCTTTTAAAGCGCTATATAAATAAAATGTATTATTATTATTATTATTAATAGGCGGACCGCGGCCCGGATCCAGACACAGACCCAGATGCCGTTGTATCAGGACCTAAAACCGATAGATAATTGAGAATTATTCAATTTTGACGGAGCGCTTCTATTTTAACCGGCGCAGCTTTTCCAGCATTTACGGCACTTGTTCAGCGGTGCAGGAAACACACCGACCAATGCGTTGTAAATCACATCACGTGATGCAGCTCAGCCAATCAAATTTGGGTATTCTGACAAGTTTCCTGACTCGAGTGAGATATACACACACCGTGACACACGGGGCTGAGACGAGGAAAGAGATAGCAGAGCAGGACAATTATTACATGAGTCGGAGAAGTCATTTCACAAGACAATCTCCAAAAGACAAAAGTATTCAGAGAGACCAGAGTCTTTAACCAAGAACGCACAGACTCGTTTAGGTAATTTCTTCCCACGGGCAGATTAAAAACAGTATGTTTCATTTGGAGCAAACGTACCAACTCACATCTGAAAACCTAAGAGCCCAATATGATCAGAATCCTAACACATTAATTCACTGACCAACAATGATGTTAACAGAGAGAATAGAGCTGAAACAAGTGGTTTAATAACTACGGATAAAGTCCATGCTCACCAATTTCTCTTTTTAGAAGATGAGAAATATATAATATTGTGGCTTTTTTGATTGACATTACTTCACACCTGAATGAACTAAATTGAAAGCTGCAGAGCAATTCAGTGAAATAATTTTTTCTAAAATGAATTACTTTATTTTAAGATGCACATTTTTCAAAAGCTTTCTGTGAAAACTGAGAATAATAATTGTTAAAATATAATTGACATTGAATATTATTGTAATGTTCCCGACCTATGCACGGGGAGATTTTCTCAATCTGGACCTCTTGGAAATTTAATTTAATACCCCTGATATAGAGGAAGGAAAAGTTGTAACAAGGTGGGAGTTCAATTATTATGGTCTTGCATTGGAATAAAACATATTTTCTTCACTTTGACTTGCTGAAAACATGGAAACAGCAGCTTGGGGGTCGCAAAAAAATCTGCTAGTAACCGCTGACACACATCTTTCCAAAATGGCATGCCATGCTCAACTGAATGCCAATGCAATGGCCCAATCCAGATTTCTTCTAAATATATTAAGTTATATATGCACCAAATTTGGCGCTTTTATCACAAAATGAACAACAGGTTTGCTATGCTGGCCCATTACTGGGCCAATCTTTTATTCTGTATTCAGACTCAGCACCCTGACGTTCGAATGATGGGAAAATATCCCTGCTGCCTTCTTATCATCTATTCATCTCTTTTCGGCAAAGTAAATTAAACTCTCTCTATAAACATTTTTTTTTCAGACCTTTTCTGTTTTGTGTATGTGGGTTGCTTAAAATGAGAATAAGATTCCTTTCAGTGTAAGAGAAATTACTTCTCCGATAAAGACACTACTGCACTTTCTGAGTCCTGTGCTCTTTTGTAACAGTGACTTTACAGTGACATCTTCTCACAAGCATTTTATGTCCATTTTTGCCCTTAGGGTCTGTGATGTCCTGCCCTGATTCCCTCATACTTTAGTGTCTTTCTCTACCTTCAAGGGAGAATGTGCAAACCCCAATCATCAGAATGTATCTCTTTTATTCAATCCCTCTATCTATTCATTCTCCTTTTGTGTCTCGGTGGCTCCTACAGTATGAGCTTTTCTCACCTCATTCAGAAGAGGTTAATTAACAACAGCGTCTCATTTGTGATGACCTGACCAAGAGGCACACCTAAGAGACAAGTCACATGTCAAGGCAATCAAAACTGTGCCGCAATAAAAAAATACGTTTTTGGAAATCGACCGAGGATAGGCTGAGATCCAGCCACAGACACACACATGAAATGAGAAAATCCTACAGATGACAGCCAAAACTGGCTCTGATGATGTTATGAATATGAATATGATTCCTATTATCTGTATTTGGATGTATTGAATCATATGAGTGATAAAGAAAGTGAAATATATAGTTATATAGTGTATAAAAGTACAATGTAAGAGCTGCAACAGCTGGTTCGAAAATGATGACCTCGCCTGACCCCTTTGTACTAAAACCTCTTATTATTCACTTTATTCCACTTTAACCATTTTTTAATAACTACTGATCAGTTATGCTATGACTTGGGAAAGTTTTAGGGATCAAACTGCATTATTTCAATAACCTTTTATCAATGAAAGTGCATTTTTTCCAGGCGGAGCTGAATGTTTTCAATTTCAGCTGTGTAATCTCTTATTTTTCTATATTAACCAGTAACATATACAAAATATTTACACAATTCAACACATCTCACAAGTGTTACCAGTATTCTAGCATCAAAATTATTAAAATAGACCTTGTAGTTTGGGTAGTGTACTCAAAGGAGTATGCAATTTTCGAGCAGGGGGCTAAAAACAGGCCTAGTAGTTAACCAACTGTTATGTGAAGGCGGGAGGACGTGTTTCCACTTGAATAGTATGAGGCGTCTAGCTAGAAGTGTCGTAAAGGCCAGGATGCGTCGTCCTGTCGATGGCAGATCAAGTACTTCAGGCGGTTGAGTTCCAAATAGTGCTGTAAGGGGTTCGGGGTCAAGTTTTATACCTAGTACTGTCCCAAGTGTATAGAATATTTGATCCCAGAAATCTTTTAAATTTCGACACGACCAAAACATATGGGTATGGTTTACAGGTGACTGTTTGCACTTATTGCAGCTGTCATTCAGATTTGGGTAGATTTTAGCCAGACGGGCATTTGTGTAGTGCACACGAAACAAAACCTTGCATTGCAGCAGCCCGTGTCTCGCACAAATAGAGGAGGAGTGGGATAAGGCCAGAATGCGCACCCAACGGTTATCGGATATTGATTTACCAATTTCTCTTTCCCAGGTCTGCTTCAGGTGAGATGTCTGGTCTGGGTTAAGGGAGTCAATGAGACCATAGATAGTTGAGATGGAGCGTTTTATCGCAGTATCTAGAGTAAGCAAGGAGTCAATCAGAGATCCAGGAGGATGATTAGGAAAGTGAGGATATTCAGATTTAATGAAGTGCCTAATCTGTAGAAAGCGGAAAAAATTTGATTTAGGCAGGTCGAATCTAGAAGACAGTTCTGCAAAATCAATAAATCTCCATCTTTATAAAAGTCTTTAATTTTACGTAAGCCTTTGTCGCGCCACATACAAAAGGTAGGGTCAGACACAGAAGGTGAGAATAAGTGGTTTCTAAAGACTGGGGCCAAAGTAGAAGGTTTGTCCAGTCCAAAATGTTTACGGAATTGTATCCAGATGTTGAGAGAGTTAGTAACTATTGGGTTTACTATTTGGGCCCACAGGGGGCCATTTCTTAGCCCATCATCCATCCAGTGACGTAGCTTTTCGATGTTACAGGCCCAGTAATATTGGATTAAATTGGGTAGAGCTAAGCCGCCTGACTTTTTTTTTGGAAGTTGTAAGATTGCTTTCTTAATGCGAGGGGGTTTATTAACCCACAGAAATGAAGAGATAGTCTGATCTAGTTGGCAAAAAAAATGATTTTTTTCATAAAGATTGGAATATGTTGAAACAGATATAGGAATTTGGGAAGAATTACCATTTTTATGAGGTTGACGCGGCCAATGAGGGACAGGGGAAGAGCGGACCAGCGGGTTATATCGGATTTACAGTTGTCAACAAGAGGACGAAAGTTCTTGGCGAAGAGATCTTTAAATGATGGTGTAATGACTACTCCTAGGTATCTAAATCCTTCTGTGGTCACCTTGAATGGAAAAAGAGATTGTGGTAGTGCCTTGGCTAACGCATTTATGGGGAGAAGTTCACTTTTATGAAAGTTTAATTTGTAACCAGAATATTTTCCAAATTTGAGTAGAATATCTTTGACAACTGAAAGGGATGAGACAGGATTGGAGACGTATAACAAGAGATCATCCGCATAAAGTACAGTTTGTGTGTGATTCCCATCCTGGAAATACCCTCGAATCCCCCTTCCCCCCGGAGCCAGATGGCTAAAGGCTCAATGGCCAAAGCGAACAGAAGGGGTGAGAGGGGACAACCTTGTCTGGTGCCACGGCACAAAGTGAAAGGGCGGGATTTTACACCGTTAGTGAGAATGGAAGCAGTCGGAGAATTATAGAGCAACTCGATCCAGGCTATAAAGTCTGAGCTAAATCCAAATCTTCCCAAAATATAGTATAGATATTTCCATTCGACCCTGTCGAAGGCCTTCTCAGCACTCAGCATCTAAAGATAATATTGCCTCAGGGGTGTCGTGATTTGGGGAGCTAATTATGTTAAGCAGCCGCCTAGTGTTAAATGAGGAATTCCGTCCTGGGGGGGGGGGGGGGGGGGGGGGTACACAAAAAAAAAAATAAATAAATAAAAATAAAATAAAACACACCCATAAAATAAGGGAACAGTAACAGTTCCCAGATCCTCTAAGGCTTCCTGTTTTTATAATACTACCTGTCTCTTTGGTCGCAATTCCCATAGTGTTACCCTTAGCAGGTGCAGGCATAGATTGTAGGCAAATTATTGGTATATAAAAAAAATGAAAGTTTCAAAGTGTCATGAGGCGCTACAGTGATTAACGATTTAATAACAACAGTGTAAAGTAATAACAGAGCAAAAATCAGAGCTTAAGTTTGGAGGACAACTTGCCTCTAATTACCGAACACAGTTATAATAACAAAACTCTTACCGCCATAACCGGGCTTGATTGAGTGTAGCACGCTAACCTTCACCGGCTAACTAGCTGCTCCAGCGAACCGAGGTCTGAGCCTCTTTCTGGTGGGTTTTTACCATCATTATGAGTCCAGTCGTGTTCTGACGAAGGTGGTGGCTTCTTCGGCTGATGAGAAACGTCTCTTGTTACCCTCTTTGCCAGTAATTTGAAGTCTTGCCGGGTACAGCAGAGGTGGTCGCAGGCCCAAGTTGTATAGCTCCGCCATGATGTCGCGGTAGGCCGCTCTCTGTTCCAGGACGTCGGGGCAGTAGTCCTCATAGATACGTACCGGAGTATCCTTGTATTTGAGGTCGTTCCTTCGCTTTCGGGCTTCTCGGATCACCAGGTCCTTGGTTTGATGTCGATGAAAGCACACAATCACCGGTCTGGGTCTGTCTCCTTGCCGTGGTGTAGCTGCAAATGTGCGGTGGGCCCGGTCCAACTCTGGGGGGGAATCAAGCACTTTGTCGCCGAATATTTCCACCAGGGCATCAGAAAAGAAGTTTGTGGGTCTGGGACCCTCAATGGCAGCCCGATAATTCTGAGGTTGTTTCGTCGGCTTCTTCCCTCCAAGTCGGTATTTTTAGCTTTGAGCTTAGCACATAGCTCGGTTAGTGTAGAGCACAATGTTTCGAGAGCCTGAAAGCGATCCTCGTTTAAGTTGGCGTTGGTCTCAAGACTTGCGATTCGCTCGCCATTTTCAGTCACTGTGGCTTGTATCACATCTAGTTTGGTTTCGAGAGATGCGAACGCAGTTTTGAGTTCGGTAGAGAGTGCCGATGATATGGACTTGCGGTGTTCCTCCAGCAGGCTAGTCAGGTCAGACATGCTAACCTGACTAGCTTGGGGCGCCGGCTCGTCTTTTTTAGCATCTTCCCTGTTGTTCAGTTTAGTTTTGCTGGTCATGGTGCAGTTGAAGGACAGTACCTGCTTTTGCGCAAGCCGTTAATTTACTTTTTGGGTCTAAAAAGAATGATAGTTGAAAAAGTTATGGGAGAGTGCGACGCTTGCGTCTACACCATATCCTTCTCCACCGGAAGTCTATTATTCATTTTTAAGGCTGTAACTATGTACGTCTTCGTATTAAACCGTTCGGTAAGACCCATTTAAATAGTGCTAGAGCATTTAGAAAATGCAAAAGCCTAAATTCAGGAAAATATAATGTTCTCAGCTTGTCTGGCTGTGGGATCCGCCATCATTCCTTAATGACAAGCCGTGAACCAAAGAGATTATCATAGGATCTTACTTTCACAACTTGAACGTTGAATGTACTGCTCTGCAATGTCTTTCCTCGTCTCAGCCCCCTGTCTCATGGTGCATCTCACTCAGTCAGAATGCCCATATTTGATTGGCTGAGCTGCATCACGTGATGTGATTCACTACCCATCAGCCTCTGCTGGCTGTTAAGTTTCGTTTCACGATAGTCACGTGCTCGCCCACTAACCAATCACAGCACGCTATGCACCTCGCGGCAAAGCTACACATGGACACTGAGCGGCATGTAATGCTGACGTCATTATAGGCCGGTGCGCAGGCTCTGATAGTCAAAGAATACGCCCAACATGTCAAACTAAAGATCTGATTGGTTGAACACTATGACAATCAACAATATCGTCTCCATTTACTTTTATCTGCACTGGCTGCAGGTGAGAGTGTGCAGGCCTCTGCCTCTGTTCTTACCTAGAGACACAGAGGTGAAATCTGATTGGATAAAAGCTCTACTTAAAACAAGCTGCACTGGAAGCAGAGCAACTGAGGAAGACAGTAGCTGTGCAATGAGAAAATAAGATAATGGGAAAAATATTTTTATAAATTATAATACATGTAGTGTATTTAAGAAAAATTATTAAATTATAAAATAGATATAGCTTTGTGATTCTGTTTAGGCCAGCAGAGAAGGCCTTGCAGGCCCTGACGGCCCACCACTGATATATATATACCACTGATATATATATCAGTGGCCCACCACTGATATATATATATATATATATACACACACACACACTCCGCTCAGCCCGACTGACAAACTTCTTTTAAATGTATCTGTATAATACAAGAACTGTGGGTGTTGATGACCTTTTTTTGCAGGGAGAGGGATTTGTCTTTGGGGTAATAATTCTTCATCATGTTTAGTTTCTGGGTGAAATGAAAATGAGTAAGAGAGAGAAAAAAGAAACACAAAAAGAAGGAAAGAGAAAGACAGTGAAGTTTCATGGAAACAATTTTTTTCGTGCCACAGTGGAGATGAAGCAGTCAGGTCACATCTGTGACTCAAGCTGTGTTTGCTGGAAAGTCGGGGTTATGAACTCACTGAGTCACTGTACAGTGTGACTGATATACTAGCAGAGGCAGGCGGAGGTGAAAGTGATCCTTTTAGATAGAGCACAATGACACCAAAACAACTTTCTTTGTGTCAACAATTTGTTGTTATTGGTTTGTGTACTTTTCGAGTCGTTCGGTGCTTACAAATATGTAATGCCTGCATACAGTATTAACAAATATTAAATCAATGTGCAATGAGCCTGTAAAAAGATATCAATGAATCAACTACGTCAACTAATACATGACTCAACTACTCCTTTTAATTCATCTGCCTTTTATGCTTTTTAAAATGTATTTATCTTTTTGAAAATTTAATTCCAGAGAAGCGCCAAAAATGCCTTTCAAAATATCAAGTCTAATGTCACACCTTCAAGAGTCATGGTTGTCTGACCAACAGTCAAAAACCCAAAGATATTTAGTTTGCTAAGTATTCTTACTCGAAAAACTTACAATTAATTGATTAACAAAATACTTAATATAAAATATTTAGTCAATTATTTTTCTGTTGATCGTTTGATCGACTAATTGTTTACACTCTCTACTGAATCAAAGATAAGAGGGGCATCTTTAATTAAAAGACAAAACAGTGACATGCCCTGGTACTGCACTTAACATGATTGAAAGGGGTCCCTACAAAGCATGTAATTGGATTGCAGCAGCAGGGCATCTGTCAGACAGATGATGATATCATCAAGACTGCTATTATGCCTTACACTTGTAAATGGCTGTTTAATAGTTCTAGAATGAACTCTACATACTTACAGAAATAGACACAACTAGAATTACTCTCTGTTTCTGTCCAGAATGTGCTAAGACATTCTTCACATTAGCTGCGTCCTCCAGTTCTTCCTGTTACTTATTTCAAATGTACAGATATGCATGCACATCTGCTCCATGTTGCACATTACTGGAATAAAAAAAAATCCTTTCAATGTGTACGAACACATTGTTTGTACAGTAGTTTTATTCCTAACTCCTCTGCTCCTCTAACTAAAGCCTTGAGCAATATCTTCAATATTAGCTCCCAGTGTGGGTTTACTTAGTATTTAGATTTACTTACAAAACAAAACGATATTCTTAGTCTTAGGAAACAAAAGTACTTGTTAGGCGTTAAGTACGTAAGTTAGAATCTCGTAAGGCATTACTGCTTAATTTGACAGTCTTCCATAAAAAAAACATAATAAAAACTCACAATAACATGTTTTGGTGTCATCTAGGTAATGTGATATGTCACCGCAAAGTGCTGTCCCATTTGTAATATGACGTTTGAGCAGGCTTGAAATGGTGCGTCTGTGTGGAAGGCAAAATATTGCTAATATTAATATTGGTTGATGTATATTTTGTTTGATGTTTAGATTGATGACAATAATTCTGACATACTGTATTTTGTGTTCTTACCTGTGTTGGGAGGCATGGATAGAGGAATACAGGAGTCTCCCTGCCCACTGGATGGAGAGGACAGTAATGTCTTTGCCAGGAGAGCAGAGATGGGTTGAACCAACAGTGATGTCAGACATCCTCCAGCCTCTCTTGACACCTCAGCTAGAGAGAAATACCAAAACACAGGTAGATAATCAGAAAAAATCAAGGTGAAGCCAAGAGTGAAAGCAGAAGAGTGTCCCAGAGGCAATGTACCCAGAGGCAATGTACCCAGAGGCCATATACCCAGAGGCAATGTACCAAGAGACAATGTACCCAGAGGTAACGTACCCAGAGGTAAACTAGGAGGTAATCTACCCAGAGGTAAACTAAGAGGGAATGTATCCAGAGGTATTATACGGAATTCCTAAAAATTTTGTTTTGGGTCTTCTTCCCCCCGGCCTTCTCCCTGTACTTTATTATTCTTCAGGAAGTGTCTGGCATTCAACTATATAAAAAATGTAGCAAACATGTGCCAGAATGTAAGCATGTATCCAAGAGGAAGCTATTAAAATGGCGGACACAGTGCCGGAAAAACTGAAATGTAGTGATGCAAAATGGAGGATGTGGACTTCTGGTGTCTTTTGACCGAGGAGGAGGGGCCAACTTTGAATATTGTGTTTACAAACCGCAACTGACAAATCCTACTCATTCTGCCTTAAGCAACTGAGGAACATTTAAAAAGATATATGGTCCTGGACATCAATTGGAGAATGAAGAAATATGTTTTTTTCTATTCTAGCCTTCTCTTTCCACAGTAGAAATGACCCCAAAATAATAGCAAACACACAGTGGAGTCTGTCACAAGATAAGTAACCACTGTAAGCTGTTCATTTCGTCTCTCAGTGATTGTTATGGACAGCAGGGCCTGATCAGCCT
Source organism: Anarhichas minor (assembly GCF_050575085.1). Classification (NCBI taxonomy): domain Eukaryota; kingdom Metazoa; phylum Chordata; class Actinopteri; order Perciformes; family Anarhichadidae; genus Anarhichas; species Anarhichas minor. The sequence continues at coordinate 3,974,816 of NW_027466517.1, forward strand.
GACAGCACTCTTATCTCAGTGCTGTTAGTTAGCTACCAGGGATACGGTTTGTCTTTCACAGCTTTAATTCATCCAGGATAAAGGTGTGTGTGTGTTTCTGGGCACCTGCTATCTCCCCATTGTTATTTATGTCCTAGCTCTCTCTCGCTTTCTTTCTCACACCTTTCTCTCCTCCATCCTCTGAATCTAGTGGATTGGCTGCTAATACAGATGAAGTTTTCCACATGTGGAACCGTTCAGCCAATATGGACGTTGCTCAGGGCAACAGATGGCTGCATGGTTTGATTTGCCCTCGTTAAGAGAATAAAAGTGAGAGTGGAACAGCAATGCTAAAAACTGAATCTGCATGGACCTGAACTCTTCAGGTATGGATATACACAGACATAACATGTGTTGGGTGTGAATGAATATGATGACATATCTTAATGTTTAAGTTGTTATGTGTTCTATTTTTCACCTGGCCTCAAGACACAATTTGGGGCAAATTCAGGTTAGTATCACACTAACCTGTTCCATTCGGTTGAAATGAGCTCTGGTGTGTTTGCCCATCTGGTTTGGTTTGTTTGTAAGGACTGGTGTAAAGACTGCCAATCGTCGCTGACTAAATGAAACGAGGGGGTCTCAATCGAATTCCAAGAAATTTATTTCTGGGGTGAAAGCAAAATGGACCAGCCTCAGAATTTTGTGAAGAGTTAAGCTTTTGAAATTCATGGCTTCAAAGTATGGGGATAACAGTTTGCTAACTGCTAACAGCACTATCAGTATACACACTTCTGTACCCTGACGCAACTCAGCGGCTGCGGGCAGACAGCTTGGTAAGTTTAACTTTGTTTTTGAGTTTGAATAAGGTGGTTGTTGTGATATAGTCTCTTGTTTTTTTACTTGCCAAAACCTTTTCCCCCCTCTTTTGACTGATGAAAGTAACTTAGAAAACATGATCATGGCAACAAAAAAAATCTTCAACAGGAAAAACTTTTTCCCCAACCAGTTTTACAGATGAAAATCAATAGTAAAGAAACTTTAGCCTGGAAAAAACTTTTTTTCACCTGTTCTTATGTCATAAACACAGGAGAGAAAACAGTTTAGATATGACTTGGATCACCACGATTAGTTTTTTCTCACTTAACTTTTAGGATCTATGCATATGACTATAGAAATAAATTAAAAAAATATTTGTTTTGAAATTGTTTATATTATTCTACGCTTTTTCAATTGTAATTTTACTGTAAATCATATTGTGAATGGTTAAATCATATTGTAATCGGTTTGATAATATTTTGTAGCAGCCTGTTGTCATTTGCACTTGATTTGATTAAGATCAAAAGGACCCAAAGTCACTTCACTTGTTAAGCACAAAGTTAGCTGGTACAGAAATAAAAAGTGAGTACTAAAAGTAGTATTATAACCACATCTGTAAGAGCACCAACATAGATTAAACACACCAGTACTGCCCTCTTCCATGACTCTTGCTTTTAGGTTTTAAGAGTAAACTTCCAGTATTATTCAAATGGATGATTGAAAGAAGAGTTGAATGACTGTTTAGAGATCTTAGATGAGAGTAGCCTCATCATCACATTCGGCCAAAAGAAAGCACTCTAGAGCTTCATACATATCCCTACACACCCATCCACAAACACTAGTGCACACAGGCACATACACAGTAGATTATGCAGAGACACACTCATTTGATTTGTTTGCAAAGGATCTGGCACAAATTTGAGTAAAGGTTTTCCAATATAAAACCATGTGCTGCTTATGCAAACTTAATCACATACTAACCAGGAAGTTTTGAATAGAAAAATGTCTGATCTGCACTATTTTTTACAACAATTTACAACAATGCCATTACCAACAGAAGTAAGGAATTATAGCATCCTAGTCATGTCAGAAGATAAAAAAGCCAACACTATATTAGACAGATAAAGACCTGCTAAAAAAAAACAAGGATCAAATGTCACACAAAAATCTATCTCGTCAGTAAGGCGTTTAGGAGCAAGGACCAAGATGCGACTGTTCGTTTAAAACAACAATGGCGGCACCTTAAGAGGCTGTAGAGTATTTCTTCATTTAATGAAGAGCAAAGAATGACAGTGAAGGGTTTTCTAGATGGAAAAGATGTTTTAACTCTTCTCTCAACTGGCTTCAGTAAAAGTGCCTGCCCTCCAGTTTCCAATGACGGCTTCTCAGATGGTTCTCTGTAACAAACCCTCTGGCGGTTGTTAGGTTCAAGGAACCTCTAGACTGTGGGGAAACCGCATGTAATCCAGCCTCTTACACAAAGAGAACCGGTTTCAATTATAAACAAAGCATTTAATACATCTCATGCTTTACAGTTACACCGAATATGACCTGCTCACCCCAAAAAGCGTTACCACCCACCCAGTGGTACAGGAGCAAGAGGCCGGAATTTCTTTCTCCCCCGCCTTACATAGTTCAAAAAACATCCCATAATGTCCGTAGTTCCTATTGGCTAAATCCAGCTGGCTCCTCCTCCTCGCAGGACCCTCGCACGGGTATGACCTGTAATTGCCTGTCTAGAAATCTATCTGTCCCTTACTCCCAACATACTATTCTTTACAGTTTAAAACATTCAATGACTGTCTTTTATGGCTTAACACTTCTATGGTAAACATTCTATATAAAGATAAAGATTTGCAACTTTTGGCAAAAACCTTCACAAGTTTCACAAGCAAATATAAAGGTGCTACTAAGATACACTTTAACTACAAATTGTAAAACACTTCTACAATTATGAATCTTCTAATTATGTATTCCAAAACACTTCTAATTATGATTTCTTATTTATGAATCATTAAACACTTCTATTATAATTTCTTAAAACATAGTTCTAAACCCAAATTTCCTACACGGGTCAGGTAACAATATAATATTACAACTACAACTTGTGTTTATCTGTACTACAAATCACTGTGTACTTAAGATGGTAGCTACAGACAACAGCACAGAAAGTAATTTAGTTGGTTTATTTTACAACAGTGTCGCTTTGTTTCACCACAATTCTAGATTTAATCGTATCCTAATATATTCACAAGACTATAATTACACTGTCCAATGTTTTCCGCAAATCCCTTAAAAAATGTCTCATTACCCGGATAAAGGAATAAAGACATTTTTGACTTGAAAACGTGTTATGTGGTCTTTTTTTGTCATAGTTAAACAACAACATACAATATCTTCAAACAAATGGGAGCTGCAGCCAGTCATAGCCAACAAGGACATAGCTCATTACAAAGGAATGCATCCTTTGTCCCTAAAATCTCAGTTCCTCAGCCAGTTGCATCTTGTAAACCCCCACCATTAACTAAAGCATGTTGTTACTGTTCTGCTTCTCTTGCAGCTGATCCCTACTTTGTACCATGGAACAAGCTGACTGAGAAATAACTGATAATGAATTAATCGCTAACAAATAGTTCCAGAATAACTTAGATTCGAGAAGATAATTATACCTTGTGATTGTGATAGCTTACTAGACTTTTCATTACCTCATGATGAACTGAACATGACTTATCATTTTTTCTACCAAACTGACAAGCTATTGAGTTTTAACAAATCCAAAACTGGCGTCTTAATGACAACACAGAGAAAGCATAAAGTCCCAGTTACACCAAATGGAATGAAACCCCACGATCAAGGGATTTTAACTTTAAATTGAGTGATCTCCAACATGCAAATTCATGCTGTTGACTAGGGCCATCAATCTGCACCATTTGATAGTGTTGACTTTTGAGCGAACACAAACCATTTCATACAGGAGGATTTATTTAGGGCAGTTATGAGACTAAAGTCAACGGTGTCTCTAAAACGGACTGTGTGAACGTGCTGTAACCGAGGTCTTAGTACAACCTCAGTTATTTTTTACCTAAAATAACCTGACCTGATAGCATAACCTGCTATGATATTTTACAACAGCAAGATGATCAATTAGCTCATCTGACCGCCATCATTGTTGATGTGGATTTGGTGATGTCGTGAAGTGGATGATCTTGTGAAGACTTCGAAACTCAACACGGTTGTTCTTTGATTAAGTCAAAACCTTGAGGAAACTGGACAGGCAGCTGAATCCATGCGATGCGTGATTCAGGTAACTAGAACATTTTTTTAGTGGCATGTTTGTATTTCAATGTCATTGATCCCAGACATCATCTGATCAATTGCTCCGTGTGTAGTCGTGATACACTAAAGAGTGGCCAGTGATGCCGGCTAGTTAGTTTCACTTTTTTGTTCACTTCCTTTGTTAAGATAGACAAAAATGAAACAACTGTGAATCAAAGCTCAGTTTTGGGATGGAAAGAGATACGGGAGAGATGAGGAGTCAGAGAACAAGAAAGAGAGAAGGTGATGGAGATTTGTCTTTGTACATCGAAACCTATTGGCTCAACTTAACAACAAAAGCACCAAGCATAATTATAGCGTAATGCAGTATTATTGTATAAATTCATTATTGTAAACACACATTCCTATAATTAAAATCTAAAATTGTACAAACGTAAATTCAAAGATTAAATAAGGTGTATATATGTTTAATAAATTATTTTACACACTATGGCAGGATAGACAAGTGAGGAGACAGCATAGACTGTATACAAGAAGGGGACGTAGTCATAGTGATGTCATCCATTGATTTGTGGACTGCAGTTGTGGAGTTTGCCATTTTGGCCATCACCATCTTTGATTTTTGCAACCAGTGAACAGAAGTGACCATGTTTGGACTGCAGAGGAGTGACAAAGAGATCCTGTATATGGTAGAGACCTGTCAATCACAAGATAGCCCGAAAGCATACTCTGCTTTATGGTCTATTTGACTCTAATGGGGACCATAATTTACTAAATGAACATCTTGAAGACCTGAAACTAGAGATTGAGACAATAAACTCATGTTTACAATGTTAACTGAGGTAATAAACATCAGTTAACTTCTCTAGTGAGAAGTAGAGTCATTTTTTCATAGACCTTCATACAATCAGATATCTTTTTGCAACTAGAGGAGTTGCCTCCTGACGGCCAGAAGGAATACTGTGAGTTTAAGGCACTTTCGCATTGGCTTCACTTTGCAGAAGCGGAGGTTGCCACCTATAAATACACAGGGTGAGAGAGAACAGTAGTGTGAAACATTTGAATTAAAACGTCTCTCTCTTCGGTATTTTCAGATTGTAGTGTGGTTCATTCATTGCAACATTTAACCAGATTCTCATGTTTTATTGCTCAACAGACCATTAAACTAGTTCCCACTGACATGGTTTTAAAGCTATTGTCATCAAATGTATGCGCTCCAACATCTTAAAATGCACATAATTAGATTAGAGAACTCAAAAGAAATGTAAGGGGGCCTCTAATCTACTTAATGCTAGCCATGGCATATAGGAGTGGAAGTCTGCTGCCTTTTGCAGATCATCAGGGCCTGGTGATAGAAGAATGGAGAAGCAGCCAACGTGAGCAACGCCGACATGTCTGATAGTGGCTTTTCATCTAATAAAGAGTATTCTGTTCAAGTTGGTATCCCATTGACTGAGAGCCGTATTTCTGTAAAATTAAGAAAATGAAATTCTTGTCTTGAGTTTTCAAAAATGGATGTCTTGGAAAACAATATTTACTTTCCTGGAACCATGAACAGTTTTGATTTTGAGCACCAAGTATTTTTCTTTGCACCTCAATATTAATGCTCTGACAAAATATGGTGGAGGAGGAGGACCCTTCATAATAGCGCTTCACAACTCTTCATTGTCCAGAACTATCTCTAAAGCCTTCATTAACACGCTATGATTTTCTTTGATGTTGGACTTGTTGCCCTAATCTTCTCCCTCTCCACATAAATCCTGTCTTGACACACTTTTTTTCTGGCAAACACTGATTGTGTGACGTCACATATCATGTATGCCACCTTTAATGGTTTAAACTGGACGTCAATACAAACATTGAGCAATGAATCCAATCCTCCAGGCACTTGCTCTGTGGTAAGCAGTTTCACATGTTGGACTGAACTTTATTTTTGTTAGCCCCTCCCTGCTGGTGCATGGCCTTTTTCAAACTCCACAATCTCAGTTGGTAATGTAGCGCACTGAAATATGTCATTTGTCAGGGTGTCTATGTAAAATCATTTGCTTTAAATATGTGTTTAAGTTCATTCATATTTGTATTACTTCAGTAGGTAATGTTATTAACTACTGAACGGTATGCTTGCTAACTGTAAAAGGAAGAAAGTTGGTGTATTGACCCTTTAGAAGAAAGCGCTGTCGCTTTAAGAGAGTTTAGAGAGAACGTGATGTATGCAGGCTGAAGGAAAAGATGTGCTTGTGCTTAACCATGGGGTTTGTAAATAAAAGTTGCAAAACGAAGATGGACGTGTTGTTGGACGGTTCATTTTAAGGGTGCAACATAATTTTGGTGTTTCCGCCCGGTCTAAGCAAGTTTTCTGACGGAAAAAGGTGTGTTTCTGTGGACAACGAGTGTAGCCGAGCTAGCTTGTTATGACGGCTAGCAGCAGCTACCAGCTCACCGATGCAGCAGAAAAGACACACATGGAAGGAAAATAAAAAAAAGCATTCTTGCTTTCTTCAAGCTGTGAGTAATTCAAAGACTGAACAAATATGGAGAGTGAATGGGAATCGCTACTGGCTGATATTGAGGAGAAACTTGTAACTTTATCAGTAACTGATCTCAGTGCAGTAAGTCAGGAGCTAGGACTTCAGCCCAGTGAGGAGATAAAATCGTCATGTCGGTTACTGAGAAGGCTGATCCTGGGTTACCTGGAGAGTGAAGATGTTACTGGGTTGGAAGATACAGGATTTTCAGTGCTTTTAGCCACGAACGATTTTATTGACAACTTGAGAAAAGAGACTGACGATGCTGGTGGACAGAATGTATCTGCACGTGTGGAGGAGATGAGTGGGCAGCCAGAGGCAGTTATGGGGCGCCCCCTGTCGACGGCAGATGGTACTACACCGCAACCAGCTTTGTCACCACAGAGGTCAAGCAGCTTAACAGGCTCAGTAAGAGACTCAGAACAAACCAGAAACAACGTGAATCTGCATCCCATGTACAGGAAGGATTTCAGGATTATTGGTCAAATTGGTGAAGTGGGCCAAAAAGACAAGCTGAATTTCACCAGCCTTGAAAGACAGATTGAACGTGGACTACAAAAAGGCTACGATGAAGGTGAGATTGTTGAAGCAGTAATCCAGTCTATTGCACCTGAAGTCAGATTAAAGAGCTACTTGGAGAGCAGACAAAAACTATCACTGAACTCTTTAAGACAAGTCCTTAGGACTCATTTCGTCGAAAAAGATGCCACAGAACTTTATCATTCACTGACCCGTGCTGTCCAAGAGCCAAAAGAAACCCCTGTGCAGTTTCTAATCCGCACTATGGCCCTCAGACAGAAAGTTCTATTTGCATCAGAAAGAGCCAAGGTCGGGCTGAAGTATAACCCAGAACTCATACAGACCCAGTTCTTGCAAACATTGGTGACAGGGTTACAAGATGATGCTGTACGTACCGATATCAAGCCTTACCTGCAGGATTCATCTGTACAGGACGAAGTATTACTCGAGAAAATGAGCGCTGCTTACAGTGTGGAACTGGAGAGGAGAAATAAACTCTTATCTGTCTCCAAACCAAAAGGAGTGAAAGTGGCCATGGTTCAAGAAGAGGGGAACAGTGATGTTGAGCAGGTTAGTGGTTTGAAGAAAAATAAAAGCCACACAGTTAAACCTAACCCTATACTTGAGAAGCTTGATGCTGGTAATAAAGTGATCTGTGAAGCGCTCCAGAACCTCACTACACATGTGGCTAGTCTCAACCAAGCAAAGATAAATAAAGAAGAAGACAAACCAGCTAAAACTAAGCAGAACAACTCTGGTAGTGTGACACGAAACCCGAGAAAGTGTTCTGAGTGTGAAAAATCCAACCCAGACGGCCGATGTAGTCACTGTTACTAGTGTGGCAGCAGTGAACATTGGGCTATTGGCTGTCGAAAGAGAAAAGATACCACCGCCAGCACATGCAAAATAGAAGTGGCCGATGTTAAGTTGAACAATGATGCTTTGCTATCTAGTCAGGCTATATTGACAAGAAAACAAGAAAGAACAGCAAAGTTAGTGGGACGCAAAAGTCTTGTCCAGTGTAACCTTGGTGGAGTTCAGACTACAGTGTTATGGGATACAGGATCCCAAGTGTCTATTGTTGACATGGACTGGAAAAAGACACACTTACCAGATGCTGAGATTCGACCAGTGCAAGAGCTCTTTGATGAGGGTGTATTGGATCTCTCTGCTGCAAATGGGACAAAGATACCTTATGAGGGATGGATAGGAGTGAAGTTCAGCCTACCAGAAAATAAGGACAGTGAACTACTAGTGCCGCTATTGGTGACCACTAACCCACTTGCAAAACCAATAATAGGGTTCAATGTGATTGAAGAGTTAGCACAGACCAACTTGTCTACTAACAGAACAGCAGCAAGCAAATTTGTGCACAGTCTTGGATCAGCCCTCGATGTCGGACACAAAAAGGCAAGAGCAGTATATTCAGTTATGAAAAAGCAGAACACCATCTCAGAGAGTCAGATTGCAAGGCTCGGAAGACAGGATGTCATCATCCCAAAGCACAAGATGGTAAAGGTGGTCTGTGGGAAACTCAACAAGAGCATATTGAGGGAGCAGTATGCAATACTGGAACCAAATGAAGACACACCATGGCCTGCTGGACTGGATATAAAGCAACAGTTAGTACAGTTACCCAGTGAAGATAAAGCCACCATTTTGGTTGTGATTGAAAACAACACAGATGATGACATCAGACTACAAAACAGAACTGTACTTGGTTGGTTATATGCTGTAGATGCTGTAAAGGAAGTTCAGGAAAAAGCCACATCTGAAATGCAAAATGAAAATGCAGATTTGGGCGAAAATGAACAAGTGAGACCATGTCAGGAAACAACAGTCGGAAGTTGTAGTGAAAGTAAACCAGAAAAGCAACTCTGGGATCCACCTGTCGATCTCTCCCACCTAACATCAGAGCAGCAACACAAAGTGAGACAGATGCTGAGGGAAGAGAGTGAAGTTTTCGCGAGGGATGATTGGGACACTGGATGCATTCCTGATCTGCAGATGAAAATACGTTTGAAGGATGACATCCCAGTGACAAAGAAATACAATTCCATCCCACGTCACCTGTACGAGGAAGTGAAAAAACACATACATGACCTCCTCAGCAGAGGATGGATCCAGAAGTCAACCTCTTCCTACTCATCACCGATCGTGATTGTGAGGAAAAAGGATTCTACTATCAGACTCTGTGTAGACTATCGACAGCTAAATGAAAAGACACATCCTGATCGACACCCCATCCCAAGAATCCAGGAAATCTTGGAGAATCTTGGAGGAAACTCATGGTTCACAGTGCTTGATCAAGGTAAAGCCTATCATCAGGGCTTTGTCAGTGAAGAGAGCCGGACATGCACCGCCTTCATCACGCCCTGGGGATTATATGAATGGCTCAGGATCCCCTTTGGACTGACAAATGCTCCTGCTACGTTCCAGCGGTACATGGAGGGTTGCCTTGGAGACCTGAGAGATGAGGTATGCGTGCCTTACCTTGATGACGTCTTGGTGTTTAGTAAGAACTTTGACCTCCATGTAGAGAATGTGAGGAAGGTGCTGCAAAGGCAAAAGAACTGTGGAATCAAACTCAGACCAAAAAAATGTGACTTCTTTAAAAAGGAAGTTTGCTACGTGGGACGTGTCATTTCAGAGGAGGGATATCGAATGAACCCGACAGAGGTAGAGGCTGTTCAAGCTCTGAAAAAAAGAAAACCAAAAACAGTCAGAGAGGTGAGATCCCTGGTTAGCTTCTTGGGCTACTACAGGTCATTCATTGCTGATTTTTCCAGGATTGCCAAGCCTCTTTATGAGTTACTATCGCACCCAAAGACTGAGAAGAAACAGATAAAGAAGGGTCGAGGCCGTCATTCTCCCCAGCTACCTCCATCTCAGCCAGTGGAGTGGACAGCACTACATCAGCAGGTGTTGGATAGACTGGTTGACACACTGTCAGATCCTCCAGTAATGGCATATCCTGATCTTGAGAAGCCATTGGTACTACATGTTGATGCGTCTGAGGAAGGTCTTGGAGCCGTTTTGTATCAGCGTCAAGAAGGAGCATTGAGAGTGATAGGATACGGATCGTGAACATTCACTCCCACAGAGAAGAATTACAGACTCCATTCAGGGAAGCTGGAATTCTTAGCTCTTAAATGGGCTGTAACTGAACGATTCCGGGATTATCTCTTCCATGCCCCTCACTTCACTGTGTACAGCGATAATAACCCCCTGACATATGTGATGAAGACAGCAAAACTAAATGCGGTGGGACATCGCTGGGTGTCAGAGTTAGCAGATTTCCGCTTCACTCTGAAATACAGACCAGGAATTGTCAACCGCGATGCAGACTTCTTATCCCGTCAACCAGCAGAAATGGACCAGATGATGAAAGAATGCACAGAGCAGTGTGAACCAGATGACATCGCAGCAGTTGGAGAAGGACTGCGAGCTCAGAACAAAGGTGACACTGATTGGATCTCAGCCATCACATGTAATGTAGATGTGCTACCTGAACTGACCACTGCATGTGAAACTACTGTAAAACCAATACCAGTCGAAGAGATTCAGGCAAGTCAAAGAGAGGATGAAGTGATAAGCAGAGTCATCACTCTAAAACAACAGAGCGAACACCTGAGATACCGAGATAAGATCAAAGAGTCAATGACAGTGAAACGCCTCCTGAGAGAGTGGCCTCATCTTCACTTGGACAAGGATGGAATCCTGCGACGAAAGACTAACTCCAGAATCCAGCTTGTGGTTCCTGAAAAGCTCAAGTCACTGATCTATCAGCAACTACATGAGGAAATGGGACATTTAGGAGCTGACAGGATGATATCTTTAGCCAGAGAGAGATTCTTTTGGCCAAAAATGAGAGAGGAAATTGAACATTATGTGACAAAAGTGTGCCGGTGCTTAAAACAGAAAAAGCCAAACAGACAAACAAGAACACCTCTGCAGAGCATAACAACATCAGCACCTTTTGAAATGATTTCCATTGATTATCTGCACCTGGAGAGAAGCAAAGGTGGTGTGGAATACATTCTGGTGATAATTGACCACTTTACAAAGTTTGCACAGGCTTATGCTACACCAAATAAGTCAGGCAAGACAGCTGCACGCAAGATCTTTGATGACTATATTTTGAGATTCGGCTTCCCAGCCAAAATTCACCATGACCAGGGAAGGGAATTTGAAAATGAGTTGTTTAAGAAACTGCAAAGCTACAGTGGGATACGACATTCAAGGACAACTCCATATCATCCTCAGTCCAACCCAGCTGAGCGATTTAACAGAACTTTGTTGAGTATGCTCCGGACATTGGAAGAGACACAAAAACCTAACTGGAGAGACCATTTGAACAAAGTGGTTCATGCATATAACTCCACTGTCCATGAATCAACAGGATTTTCCCCTTTTTTCCTGCTGTTTGGTAGAGAGCCTACTTTACCCATTGATCTGATGTTTCCCAGAGAACAAGCAAGTAAGCAGTCGCAAGCGGGATATGCTGAGAAATGGCGAGGGTCAATGCAGGAAGCCTATAACATTGCACAGGAAAACATGAGAAAAGCTGGTGAAAGAGGACAAAAACACTACAACCAGAGAGCATGGAGTTCTGTACTTGAACCTGGCGACCATGTACTGATCAGAAACCTGTCCGAGAGAGGAGGACCAGGAAAGATACGTGCTTACTGGGAAAACAAAGTACATGTGGTCAAAGACCGAAGAGGAGCAAACAGTCCTGTGTATGTTGTGAAACCTCTGGATGGAGAAGGTAGAGAGAGAATCCTACACAGAAATCTTCTGTTACCTTGTCCTTACCTTGTTGATGAACAGAGCATCAAATACCAGAAAGAAAGAAATAAGGACCATAAGAAAGAGAAGAATAACAATCCAAAACCGAGAGTAAAGGCTCAGACTTACCATGGAGACTCTGAGAGTTCAAGCGAGGGAGAATATGCTTTGTGGGTGCCTGGACATAGTCAAAAGACTCACCTTAACCCTCAAGCTCCAGTCTTCAAGCCCACGACGAAACGACTTTCCAGAGTAGAAACTCAGGCTGAAAGACCCATTCAGAACGAAAGGAGTCAGCCACAGGATGAGGACACTACTCAGGACAGAGGTCAAATGGGGGAGACAATACTTCAGGAGCAGGAGATGAGGCAGAGTCAACACTCAGATTCTGAGGAAGAACCAGAACACCAAGTGTATGAAAAGGATGCAGTGTCTTCAGAGGACGACCATGAACCTGAGAGAGTCAGACGTTCTACAAGGACACGCCAACCAAGGTGTATCCTTACGTATAGTGAATTAGGGAAACCTAGTGTTACACAGTTGAGAAAGTAGAGCATTGAACATAGTGTTTGAGTTCATAGTCAGGAACACAGCTAACGTGAATTTGAGTGTTTATATTTGTTTGAATATTTGTTAAGTAATACGGTTGCAGTAATTCATTAGTCATTCAGAAATTCATTTCTTGAAACTGAAAGAAAAAGCACACGTTTATTTGCAGAAAAAGTGGTGTTACAATGTAACAAGGCGACACAAAAGGTATTCTGTGAGTAATAATACTACACCTTAAAGCATGTATAATGTACATTAAGTATGTTGGAATGGTAGATATTGCCATATGTGACTTAATGGACTTGGGAGGCCTACCAATGTACCGAAAGATTAAGACAATACAACCAGACAGGAAAATAAATAGTTGCCTATCTATCCTGTAGTCATGCTGTGGTAGTCATCAGATGTGTAGCTATTATGTATGATTATGTAACTGTATACTAGTCAGTACTCATTTCACGATGTTCAAATGTGTTATCTTGATGTTCAACTAATGGTGATACCACCCAAAGAAAAATGTGTTGCCAACATTTTATTATTTTTAGTGGGGGAGGGTGTAGCGCACTGAAATATGTCATTTGTCAGGGTGTCTATGTAAAATCATTTGCTTTAAATATGTGTTTAAGTTCATTCATATTTGTATTACTTCAGTAGGTAATGTTATTAACTACTGAACGGTATGCTTGCTAACTGTAAAGGGAAGAAAGTTGGTGTACTGACCCTTTAGAAGAAAGCGCTGTCGCTTTAAGAGAGTTTAGAGAGAACGTGATGTATGCAGGCTGAAGGAAAAGATGTGCTTGTGCTTAACCGTGGGGTTTGTAAATAAAAGTTGCAAAATGAAGATGGACGTGTTGTTGGACGGTTCATTTTAAGGGTGCAACAGTAACACTGTTATATTAAATCTGGTAAATCTGGTATATTAAACTACAATAATATAAATCTGGTATATTATTGTAGTTTTTAAACAAGTTAAGTTATTTTTGCCACTTGGCAAAGACTAATAAACTGACGCTGTTAATGTGTAGATTTGGAAGCCCTGCGTCTTAATCAACACACAGAAGAGCTTTCTGATATGGCACATCTGTGGTTCCAGTATGGTTCCAGTATGGTTCCGTTAGGGCGCTTTGTTGAGGAAAGATCGTGGTCTGAAGCTATTAGAGAGTACCTTCAGGATGGAACCAGTGCTGAGTGTCAGGAGCTGAGATGTGAAAGAAAGAAACATTCCTTTATTAGTCCCACAGTGGGGAAATTATTCTCTGCATTTGACCCATCCCTGTATATATAGGGAGCAGTGGGCTGCCAATGACAGGCGCCCGGGGAGCAGTTAGGGGTACAGTGTCTTGCTCAGGGACACTTCGACACAGGACACAGGTGCAGCCGAGGATCGAACCGGTGACCTTTCGGTTGGCGGACAACCCTCTCTACCCAGTAAGCCACGGTCGCCCCCAAACATCTTTGAACCGGTGTGATAGTGAAATACTTTGTATGCCCATGCATTATATTTTTTTCTGCGATAGTCACATTTCCCATCACCAGTGTAGCATTACAATTAAGTTGTTAAATTTGCTAGCTTGCTAATTCCACGATGATTGTACGCTTTAGAACATAAAAAAGCACCACATAAACTGCTGGACTTGATCTTTGTTATGTTACCATTTATACAGACTTTACTGTTTTGAACTGTCTGCCATTAACTTTTCAATTAGCTTATGCTAATTGGTAGCATACTGATTATTGTTTTGATTATGGTTTGGTAAAAGTACTGTAAATGGTCTGACCTTCAAAGCAAATACAGTGCAGGTTATAAATGCTTGTGAATTTGATGCAAGGCTGAGATATGTGTATGCTAGTGATTCGCATTAGAACTAGCAATTACCATAAGCCATTCAAAGACTAACTGAAAGGGTAACAGCTACTATTCACTAATGCTCCTCTCTCCCATGGATGTATAGAGAGAACTGGATACAGCGTTGGAGGCGGGGCCCAGCTCATTACATGGACCAAAAAAAGTATAAAATACACATAATAACAAATTACCCCTAACCTCCACCTGGTTGGTGACAAAAGTTATATACGTATGTCACCTGCAGCCAGATCAGCCAAAAGCAAAATCGAATTGCAACCAGTAGAGGCCAGTGACCAAGCATACAGTATGTATAACACAATATGTAGAATTCAAACACTTCACACTAAAATGTCATGGTTTGAACCTGAGTCCATCAACAACACAACAACAACACTACTTAATACCGATACATTTGTTTTCAGCTGAAACAAGTGGTTTGGGGGTTTAGGTACATTTTAAAAAGGGAGATAAGATTCTCATGATTGTTCTGCTCTTCAGTAATGCAATAACTTAATAAATGAATACCTGGACAGTGTCCACGCTCTGTAAATCATGTGTCAAATCAGTGTCTTCCCATTACTAGACACTGATATTAACTGATACCTGGATTGACAGTTTCTATCGGGTCAGTGTTTCTTCTTCTGTGTGTATAGGTATGTGGAGACCAGTGCAGGCCTCTGACATCTTACCATATTCACAGAGGCAAAACCAGCGGCTGATTGATGTACAGGGCAGGCAGAAAATCATCAAACTTGGATGAAAAACTGCCAAGAAGTAAGTTTGAGGAACTGAGAGAAACCGCCTGATTTCCCAACTGATGTTTGTGTATCATTGGCAACATACTGGTTGATTTATTGTTAAAGGGCCACTACAACATGTTTTAACCTCAATTGTATAATTATTTTTGCTATACCAATATTTATCTTATAATTTTTATAGAGACATCTGAATCTGGCCTTAAGAGTGTTTTTTTTTAAAGTTAGATATGTCATGATCTACTCATAACAGCTTTTGTTTATAGGGTAAGGATGACATTCTTCTATGATTTTATTTTTGTCAACAAGTCCCATGAGAGGACCAAAAGCACAATGTGCCCATTTGTTCCTGCTGTGGTTTTGAGTCTTTAAACACAGATTATAAATATGTAGTTTAAATTCCTAAACAGCTGGGCACTGTAGTTTTTAGGAAACTCAAACAACAGGAAGTGCATTTGTTGGGTACCATTTTCAGCAGCGGATTAATACAATTTCGGTGCTCTAGCGAGTTTTTCCGGCAGCAGGACTGTGGATATGTGTGTTCATGGTGACCAAGGAACATGTCACCCAGTGCAACCCTGTGGCTCACTGATTTAATTTTGGACAACAATGCAGCTCTATGGCACGGATGAATGAAATGTAAAAGGCTTTGTATATACGATCAATGTAATCAAATTAATGAATCATTATTTTTATATTTTTATTGCATTTGTTAAAATTAGATGAATATAGAACATTACCAGCCTTGCCATTTAAAGTACAGTAGTTTGTATAATGGAACTTCAGACTCCAAAAATCAAGCAGGTAACAGGCAAACTAAACTTAAACATAAGTAAAAACATAGGATGACAGATGAACCGACAAAGATCAAAAGGGACTGAGGAGGCATGAATAGGGACTGGGGAGTGGGAACAAGTAGGTTAGCAGTGGTGATGAGAGACCGGTGAAACTAATCAGGGTGGGGCAGACAATCAACAAAGGCGGGAAAACACACAAGGCCAGGAAGTGAAACCAAAGATGACACATGAGGAGTGAACTTCAAAATAAAACAGGAAACCAACTAAACAACATCCAAGATCATGACAGTTTGGTTCAGTGTTTTCTTTTGTTAAGTTCAAATCTTAAATAAGGTTTCTAACAGCAGGAATGTTATCGACAGAAAAATATAATTATCTTGGTCATAAGGTGTATTGAGGTGGATGTTACAGAGTCTTAAATTATTTTCAAAGGTTTGGATGAATGAAAACAGAAGAAATTATTTGGCCTATTATAACAATTTGTGCAAGTCTGTCTGAATTATTAAAAAAATAATTTTCCCATTAACGTAATGAAAAGAGGCTTCAGAGTTCAGCAAAGGTAAACCTAACATTCTCCAAATGCAGACATTCCGCACAATGACCTAGATATTGTAGCTATATTTCACTGTGTTAAAAGGCAATTTATACAGCAATTTGAATCATTTCACTTTAAAAGGTAGTTAGTTTCAACATATTTGAAAAGGTCTCAACAGTTACGATTACATTTCCAGGCCTTTAGATTTCAGATATACATTTACTCTACTTTTGCATGAGTAAGTCTGTATTCTTACATTCTTACAAAATCTGCAAAGTGTGTTTAAGCTTGCCAACAGATTGAATTTGTGAAGGCCTGCTAATTAAGACTGCTTAGTTGCCAGAAGATCATTTAACAACTTCTTCTCAGCAAATTCTACTGTTTTGCTCAAATCTAAGAACAAGTACAACATGCCTCAGTCCATTACATAACTAGACAACCAAATACGGTATGGCCATTACCTCTGAGAAAAAGTTTTTTTAAAACCAAATGAAAAAAAGTCTTCCATGGGAAGTGAATGTTCCACCTACCAGACCACATTGCTTCAAATTTAGAATATTTTTTAATGAAAGGAAAATTGGAAATATCTCACCACTCTGGCGAAATGTTTTCTTGTTTTATGAGGCTCAATAGGGGACTAACTGAATGCCATATTGCGAAGGATGTGTTTGCAGTGTATTATTTCATTAACGATTGACTCATAGCAGAATGTAATAATGTCACACAGTAATCTGAAAGCCAACACAGTCCATAAAAGCTCAATAACTGGGCCGTTTATTTTTGGTATGGACATTCATTAATCCCTGGCTTGTTTAGTATGTGGTTCTAGTCAATCCATTGCTATTACCGCATATAGTGCAAGACAAATGGCTAACTCAAATGGCTATATACATGTTCATCTTGGTTAAAAAATATTCTTCATGTTTTAAAGGCTTGTTCTTCTGAAGGAAGTTGTAGTGACAACAGTGATGCAGTGCTTAAACATTTCAGTACGTCACAATTGATACCAGTTCCAAGAAATAAACTACTGTGACAGCAAGGTTTACCCAAGAGGTGTATGCACTGTAGCTGAGACAGCAGGAGTCCCATGACACAGAAACGTACACTTGTGTATGTGTCAGCATGAACATGCATGTGGATATTTCTAAGAAAGGATGAGGTGGAAAAGTATGAAAGACAGATGATAGAGAGACAGAACATTTTAGACATAAATGAAACAAATGAGATGGCCAGAAGCTTCACACAGTCTCCCACGGTGATCAAAGCAGAGGAGAGGAATGCATTAGAGCCAATAAGCACTGCAGGAGGGGTCTCTCCCCTCATCCCTGTGAATATCTGACACCTCAACATTAGACACTTTGATAAGCTCACGCCAGCAGACAGAAATTAAGGAGAGACAGGGATGAAGACATAAGGAGAGAAATAGATTCAGAAGAGAGAGCTGATTCAGTAAGACACAATGCCAAAATTAAATCTGTTTTGTCTTTTAATAATGACAGAATTATTCATGTTTTTTCTTTAATCTGTTCCATAATAATTCCTTGCTTCCTTGCCTTTGCCTTTGGCAGCTCGGTCTAGTCGGTGCAAAATGCTTTTTATGGCTTTTTGTCTAAATCCTATCCCATACAGTGGGTTCTTCATTATGTCAGTATTGGCCTCAAAGGGGCTGCCATTGTTTCTAACCGGTTATTGCATAGTTTCAGACAGGGGCGTCGTTAGGCCTATTTTAGGGGGGCTGAAGCCCCCCTCAAATGTTCTTCAGCCCCCCCAAATAATTTGGCATTATTGGCTTAAAAAAAAAAGAAGAAAAAAACATTTTTATTTTGGTGATGTCATTAAATTAAACTATTGTTTCTCACATTGACAAGTTATTTATAACTCTAACATGCTACATATGTGCGTGTGTTCTGGTTTGTATGTTTTCTCCCCCTTCAAATTACAATCCAATAGCCTATCATCATACTTAACGATATAAAGTTGACACTGTCAGGTCCACTCTCCATCCATTGTGTGCGGCCCCTATAAGAATTAGGATTTGGGAGTGACGCGGATATTCTTTATTTGAGAAAAGTTCATATTTGTGTTGTCAAATTTCACTATGACCCTCAAATTCTGTCTCTTGTGTTATCATATACTGAATGCAAGCAAAACTACAGAGCAAAATCACACTCTTTCTGATTGAACCAATCTATGAACTGTCTGAAACAATGGATATCCACGGCCCCAAATGGGCCCCAAAACATGCCACTCCCGTTGGGGCTAAGCCTCTTTGGATCCTAGAAACGCCCCTGGTTTCAGAATTTGGATATGAATTTGTATCAAATGCAAACCACCAAATGGCAACATAAAGGTGCGTTCATGTATTTTGCATAAAACTGTTACAGTCTTTGTTTATTCACTTTGTACAGATGTTAGGTGTGGCTATAGCTAGCAATGTATGTCAGCTCTGACTGATCTCACAACTCGGCAGAACTCCAGTTCTATCTGTTTTTGACTCTCTCTGTTTGTTCATTTTTAAAACTCAGATGTGTCAGTTGGAGCAAATTTCAATTATTTCCATTCACGTAATATAAGTGATGTCACTTGAATCAGCATCAGGTGGACTGACTACAAGACTACAAGTTTGATAATGAAAAAAAATCTGTGGGAGGAGTTAGTTAGCTAACAACTGTAGCATCCTCTCCTCTCTGCTCAAGGCTAGCAGCTCCAGGCTGCATTAGCTGCTTCTAGCATAACAAGACTCCGACCCTAACTGTAAGCAGTTGAGTTGCATTGTGGGTAATGTAGTAATGTAATGTAGTGAAAGGGCTGCATGGAATATAAAAAATGACAATATCTCTGCTTCTGCTACATTGATTTCCATCTTTTTCCATTGAGAGTCCAAACACACCACATTATGTTTTCTTTTAAATACAGATTGTGGTTAAAAATACTGTTTGTAACACTTTGTTGACACACTGGACACAAACCACTGTCTGATGCATGAAAGTCATACGTTTGTTTGACCCTTCCATCTCCCTTTGAACTTTGTTTTGGTCTTTAAACTACATCTTTACACCCCTGGTGCCTTTTCCCTGAGTGTCTAATAATGACGCGGATGGGTTTACATCACAGTTAATCGAAAGCCAAGTGACTCTCATATAGATGCTAAAGGGTGCCTTGTGCCTCAATACTAGACGCCCTGGGAATGAAAGTGAGCTGGTAGTTCCAGGGAAACTGTCTGTTCTAAATTATTACACTGGTTACAAAAAAACTTGAATATCCTATTTAAAATGCTGAGTCCTTCAGTGCCTTGTCCTCTGAACACCACAATGTGGCTACTGTATCACACAAGCTGCAAGAAGTGCATCTCTGAACACTGCCTCTCTGCACTTACTGATAATTTGTACCACATAAGCAATAGTCTCACATCACATTCACTATTCAACTCGCTACTTCAGGCTGCGACAGCACACATTTGTTTGTGAAAATCTTGATATTGCTCTTTGGATCATAATATGGCTGGATAGCTAGCTGGTCTTGTTGTTAAACATACTGTCAGATTATATATGTTTTTCAACCGTACGCTATGTTATTGACTTTGAATCTTGCTAGCATAAGCATTAGCTTTCTGCCTCATAGGAGAACGTTTTCCTTGCATCAGAACCTCATATGTTACGATAGTCCCAGGTATGAGCAGACGTTCAGTTGTTACCTGGGAAACAGAGTCATGGCTTCTCGAAAAACTTTAAATCTTGATTGCAAAACGCATTAAGATATAGATTAATGGTTTTATATTTCAATTTTTTGGCAAGTGTCCATGGTATGAGAAGGAGACATCATCAAGTTAACCTTAGCATTAGGTCTGAGCTCATCAAACCTTCCTTTAGCAAACTTGTTGATGTTATTAACATACCAGAATCGGAGACAATACCTTTCAGTGTCCCTTTGGGGCTACACCCAACTATTGGTTGTTGAAGAAGTAAATTAACAAAATTTGTTGGGCATAATTTGCAAGTGAATGCAAGTGTGTTAGATTTTTATTTCACATGGAGTGGGCATTTCGTTTACCTTGAAGTTTCTTCGAGAAAAAAAGTGTGTATCTCCTAAAGTTATTCTGTCGCTCAACTATACAAATTGGAATAAAGTATGCATCATTCAGACAGTATGTCTGTATCCAATATACATCAGGACAAGAAGTAAAGTGGGGAAAATAGTGTTTTCTTTTACTACCAAATGGAACAGAAAGGTAGTTATGAATTCAAGTTTACTATAAAAAAAGAAAAGTGTTTTGCTTTCCTAAATAGAGAGAATAAAGAAAACTGAATTCAAGTTTCCAGTTCAAAGTTAAGCTCAACACAAACTGCATATCTGGTTTTAAGCTATTGCCTTTATTGCCCAACTGAGTTTTACAAATTCATTTTCTTACTCATGAAGTACTTCAAGAAGAGCGTGACAAATACAATTAGCATAGTTGCTTGTACGGATCATTTTTCAAAAACACAATTTTAAAACACCTACAGTATTTTTCAAAGTTAAACGTAAGACCACCTTTTTTTGTCTGATCCTTCCTTTGTGTTTCTCTGTGAGGAATAAGGGAGAGGAAGCTGATTTGAGATATTTTAATGAACCACATAGAACAAAATGAAGCAATCAGTGGTTTGGGCGAGTTACCTGAGCCTTGTTCTATCCTGTTCAGTATGTATGATTATGCTGTGACGGTCATTGCCGCAACACTAGACATAATACGTCATGGTTAGTACTTGGAAGTTATTTACGCTATGGTGCAGAGTTAAGTAGAGACATATGAAGGCAAATCAATGTCAAAATTCGCGAGCACATCCATCCATCTGTGTGAGTATGTAGAGGTCCTGCACGTGCAACTCAAACAGACACGCACGCATATTACTTTTGCGAGCACTTTCACATCACTCTGCGCAGAATATCTCTGCTCTGCCAAGCAAAATTGAAGTCCACCAGAAGAAAACCATGCTTTGAGCGAGAGGAGCGTCTCCTGGTGCACGACTTCTATCACTGCTCTTCTGCTCGCAAAGCTTTTTACTTGCTCACTCACAAGTGTTTTTTTCTTTTTAACAGGAAGTGGGCGGACCCAGTCACCATTGTATCACTAAATGTATTTGGTTACAATCTTTGTCTTTGGATTGGCCGGATATCACTCCCCACACAGATGCTAGGTGGTGGTATACAGGTACACATTACTGCACTACATTTCAGAGGTAAATTAAATGGAGTACTTTTTACTCCAGTGTGGTAGTTCATTAAATAAATGCACTGGCTTCTTTGTATTTCTTTAAACCAATCACAATCTTCTTGGGTGTCGCTAAGCACAGAATGCCCACAGAAGCCACGGTGCCCTTAGATAGCACAAATGGTGTAATGGGAGGAGAATGCGACGTGAGATACGAGGCCCATGGCAGACCTATACCTGCAGTCTTCATCCTGTCAGACTAAGAAGACAATAATATTTAGAGGAATTTAGAGACTCTCAGTCAGAGAGAAGGCGGCGGCTGGTGGAAGCCAAGTAGTTCTTCTCAGTGGGCCGTCAACATTGTTGTTTTAATAGACTTTGATTGTGTTTTGATTTTACTGAGCTGCTGAAGTGATGGACCCAGGGAATAACTAATCCTTCTCTAATGATGATGGTGCTTTAATGAAAGCTTAATGACTCTTTACACCCTGGTGTACTTACTGTTGGTGTCTGCCAAAAACAGAGAAAGATGAGCAGAGGAAGAAGAAGAGAGACATGTGGTTTAACAAGAGACATGACGACAGACATGTTGGGGTGAACAGCACTGAAGTGGCCTCTCAAACCTCCCAAATCCCCCAAAAAACACTATCACTGGCACTGCTTCACGAAATGAAAGATGCAGACTTTTTCCTGTACCACTGCTTGAAGAAAGTGTCTTCTGAAAACTGGCCGTAGGTTTGGGAGTTGATTGTGAGTCCATCTTCAACCCGAAAAGGTCCAACTAGCTGGTATTACTAAAGATGAGCTAGTTGGACCTTTCTTCAAGCAGTGGTACAGGAAAAAGTCTGCATCTTTCAAGAAGACCATGATTTGTATGC
This sequence comes from Anarhichas minor, assembly GCF_050575085.1. Classification (NCBI taxonomy): domain Eukaryota; kingdom Metazoa; phylum Chordata; class Actinopteri; order Perciformes; family Anarhichadidae; genus Anarhichas; species Anarhichas minor. The sequence continues at coordinate 3,997,273 of NW_027466517.1, forward strand.
AGGGCAATGCTCCATCGCATGCATCAAAGTGCTAGCCAGTAAAGGCCTTAAAGATGAAAGAATAATGACGTGGTCCCCTTCCTCACCTGACCTAAACCCTATTGAGAACTTGCGGGCCCTTCTTAAATGGGAGGTTTACGGTGAAGGAAAACAGTCCAGCTCTCTGAACAGTGTCTGGGAGGCTGTGGTTGATCATCAACATATCAAGAAAGTGACAGAATCCATGAATGAAGGCTTATTACTGTGAGAAATCTATGTTTAAAAGCGCTCCTAGTGATGGATATTATGTGATACAATATGTTTACTTGTGGAAGGTTTAAACTAAAAGGAGAGTTACTGAATATATTGTATACTGTGAAAGTAACCAGACGTCTCATGACACCAGCATAAAAGGTAATAAATGTTGCTGGGACTGGAACGAGACTTCGAGCTGGGGGAGAAAAGGTTACATCAGTGTCTGACTACAGACAACAGGTCACAGGGCAGGAAGAGCAGATCAGGTTTCAGCCAATCCCTAAAGCTGATCGATGTGGTGAAGAATGTGTAATATGAGACATTTCAGGGACCCTCCTGTAACAAAAGAGTTTGAATCCACGGAGATTGTCAGATCCTCTGCGGACCACCAGTCGGGTGGTACGGATTGGACCTCTATTTCATGAAATATAATCTTGTAATTCATAGTGTGATTCAGTTTGTAACTGCATTTGCTTTTGTTAGATATTAAATGCCTTTTGATTTTAACTTAAACCAGCTGATTCGGCCTTGTTTTGCTGACGGACGAAGGAGCAGAGAGGGGGGCTATTCCTTTGCCTTTTGTTGAGACATTCTGGACATAACATTACTGTTATTGAAAAGAAGGGGGGCTATATTGGTCACAGATTTTTTTTTGAAATGTCAGAAATGTTTATTTGTACATTTTGAGGTTTGTTTATTATTCTCACTTTAAGTCAGATCGGACAATTTTCGTTTTTCATTTAGCTGCATAATAATTGTGCACACTAATACTTGCCCAATAATTGTGCACACATAGATATTCTCCTAAGAAAGCCAAAACCTCACTTTTACTTTCTTAAATATTCAGGTTTGAGGTTTATTAACATTTTGGATTGACCGAGAGCACTGTAGTTGTTCAATAATAAAATGAATCCTCAAAAATACAACTTGCCTAATAATTGTGCACTTCAGAGAGTTCAGTGCCAGCCTGGAGTTTGGCATCATTAGCCAGACAGCATGCCAAATGGCCCTAAAGAGGAACACCCCCTAAACAAATAAATCCAAAATGTCATTTCTATGGCCGAGGAATGTGAGCTGCTCTCTCCAGAAACCAGAGAAGTAGTCTCAAACTTGTGATATCATCAAGTATACAGTGGGAGACAGTTTATTTTCCTTCTTTTAAAACAATAATGAGCTTCATTCTGTTAAAATAAAATGTACCATATATGCCGTACTTTATACTTGATGACATCACACATTTGAGTTGTAGCACTCTAGATTTGGGAGAGAGTTGGTGTTCACGTGTACTAATCATTTTAAACCATTGGATTAACATTTATGGATTTTGAAAATGTTTAGTTGCCCTTTAATGTTTAAATAGAATGGTTTCTAATGGGACCTCTTATCCATTACTACAGGGATTGAAGCAATTTCACCTTTTGCCAAAACCTGTGTCAAAAAGCTTTTGAAGTTTGGGAGATCGTTGTTTGCACAATCCTGTATAACTCTAAATCTAAAATAAAAACATATAGCTAGATAATTCATAAAAGTCTGATTATTGTATTATTTTATTTATGACACAGTTTCAATACTTTCATCAATTATAATGGTTTATTGACTTTCATAACCTTTTAGCTTAAGCTGTACAGATTTTACAGATATGAAGATTGGAAGAAATTACATCACAATAAGCAAAAATACCAATATAGTCCCTAGCGGACTCTTTCTACTGCAGAGTTCAAAGGGTTAAAAAGTAGTTTCACTGTTTTCTAACCTGGCATCACCCTGATATAGTACAGTCTCATCTGTGACTGTAGAGAGCAGCACTTTATCAAGAGCTTCAGTTTGGAGAAATGTAAATTACCAGCTCACAGTAGAGTCAGACAGGGCTATCTGTTCTGGTAATAAAAAGGTCACAAACAATGCTTACAGTGAGCTTTAATGTAATTTATATGACACCATGTCCTGCTACTGGAGCAGATATAGTGAGGTAGTGAAAGGAAACCAAACAGATAGAAAACATGGTTTAGGATCATGTTTTCTTCAGTGTGTCACTGTGTGTTGTAAGTTTCCTGTTTTCCAAAAGAATATATTTCACCATGGCTTTTACAGGCCTAACTAACTGCCCTATTGGTGTTAATGCCGAGCAAGAGGATGCAGCAGAGCAGTGCATTTCTCCATACATATTATAATACAAAATATATACTGAATAAATCATTGGGATTATGCTCTGCATAGATGAGGAACATTTTGATAAGGTCAAGGTTTGATTAAGGACAAGCCCCAAAAAAGAGCAAACCTATAACAGGCCTGTGCAGAGTGCTGAACCAATCATGTCTTTCCCTTTCTCTGGTTGTCAGGGAAGCATTTCAATTAATAATAATAATTTGTTAAATAGCCAAACAACTGTAACCTAATATGTAGATACAACATTATATGACAACAGTAATTCACAGTTTGTATGAAATATGGACGTAGTCTCTGTGACGTCACTATAGGTTTCTGAAGAGCCGCTGTGACCTCAGAGTGGGTGGCTCCGCCTGTCGCCATATTGGCAGTGACGTCACTCATGCCACCTTTAGTGAATCTGCTGATGTTCAATTATTGGTAAAATTCCTGCACTCTAGCTTTAAGACCGTTCTTAAGATTTTCAAAGTTAAACCCAAAATTACTATCCATCCATTCAAATGTATCCTCAAGAGACTTCTTTGACCGCTTTAACAGACTAAACGTTGCTGCCATTGATCCAAACCAAAAAACCCAGTTTTTTAAAGATCATTCATTGGGTCTGTGTAGAAACAAAACAAAAGACAATTAAACAAACTGATAAAAAATAAAGCCAGTACGCTTATGTGTGAGTAGCAGTCACTCCCTTACATTATTGGGCTGCTTTTGCAATAGTTTGGGTGTATGGGGCTACACATGTCTAATTTAATTTGCTACATGGCTCAGTTAATACTGGGACCAGCTTATTATTTAAGATTAGCCACACCAGATCAACCTACCGTCTCCATCTGCCAAAGCTACCTCCGTGCTAGCCCCAGGACTCCCGGGTCTGGTCCACAGCGCTACATCGTCGTCCTGCTACTGGAGCTGTCGGTCTTCCCTGCCTGCCACATCGCTTGCCAACACGAGCGGCCTGCACGAGCACACCCGTTTACCCTGCTGGGATCTTTCCGTCCGGGCGCGGTTAGCAGGCTCGGGTTGGTCTTCTCCGCTAGCCACAGCCGCAACAGACCTCCATTTTCCGGGCAGGATCGTCTGGCTAACAGGCTGGTAGCCCCTCCAGGCCACCACTCCTTCCTCACCGGACTGTTGGCGTCTTGCCGCTGTTATGCTGTGGATCATCCCGTTGATACTCCTAGGACGCACATCGCTTCTCCTCTCACGGACAGCCGGCTCTTGGTCGCTAGCTTATCGCTAGCGCTCTCCAACCGGACCATGCCACCGCTGGACTCCACGTCAGATCTTCACAACTTCAACAACCACCTGCGTCCGGACTGCATGGACATTCTCAAAGAACATGGAATACTTCGCCGAGGCCATCCTTCACACAGAGGTTCTGGCCGCATGTTCACTTACAACTTCACGTCCCCAAACTCCATCCCATCCCTCTGGTCCTGTCGCACCCGAACTTCCTTGTTACGTCACCTCAACAAACAACACGTGAATTTGTCCAATCTCCGTCCCCTTCCTCAGTCCTCACAGCCTATCACAAAGCAACGTCACCTGAAACTGGCTTTGCTCAACACTCGCTCACTCAACAACAAAAGCCTCATTCTGAATGAATTCATAATGGACAGTAACCTTGATTTCCTCTGCCTCACTGAAACATGGCATAAACCCCTGGACTACTTCTCACTAAACCAGACCACTCCCACCGGATTCACATACATTGACAAACCTCGTCCTGAGGGGCGGGGAGGTGGTGTTGCTGCTGTTTACAGGAAGGACATTATAACAACCACCATTCCCATTCCTGTCGTTCATTCTTTTGAACACCTTGCCTTCAAACTCTCTGGTCCCACTCCTTTGGTTACTGCTGTAATCTACCGTCCCCCCCAAGCCAAATCCTTCCTTTCTCTCTGACTTTTCAGATTTTGTGACTCAGCTATATGCCATCTCACTTTCCGTTCTCCTCCTAGGTGATTTTAACATCCACATTGATAACACTGACTGTAAATCTACGACAGAATTCCTGGAACTACTACAATGCTTCAACTTCACACAACATATCAACTTCCCCACCCACAGCAGAGGTCACATCCTGGATCTGGTCTGCTCCACTGGTCTCACAATACCGCAACTCTCCAGCCTCAACCTCAACATCTCTGACCACCTGGCTATCACCATGGACATTGACATCCCCATCCCAAAAGCTAAGCGCAACATATCCTTCAGAAACCTCAAATCTATCTCCCCCACAACTCTTTCAGCCTCTCTTGCTAGTACCATGTCTGCCTCCCCTGCCCCGCTGTCTGATAATCCCTCCGATCTTGTAAACTACTACAATGACACACTCTCCTCCTGTCTTGATCAGCTGGCTCCCATGAAAACCAAAACTGTCTCATTCACACACTCGGCTACCTGGTACACTCCCGAACTCCACCAGATGAAATCCCAAAAGCGCCAGCTTGAAAGACTCTGCAAGAAAACCGGTTTAACAGTCCATCTCCAAGCCCTCTCCGACTACCTTCAACAATACAAAGAAGCTCTCATCTCAGCCCGGTCCACCTACTACTCACACCTCATACAGTCTGGCTCCTCTAACCCAACGGCTCTCTTCTCCACAATAAACAAGCTTCTCAAACCCAAGGACAACACCTCCACATCCTTCACAGTGAACAAATGCAACTCTTTTCTTTCATTTTTCCAAACAAAAATTGACACCATTTACAGCAACCTGAACACCTCCCCCGCCTTTTCCATCTCTCCACCTGCCCCCCCCTCCTCCACCCCTCAGCCCCTTTCTCAGTTCTCCCTTGTGTCCCCATTGGAGCTGCCTAACTTCACAACTGGAATGAGAAGCTCCACCTGCATCCTGGATCCCATACCATCTAATCTGGTCAAGGACTGTCTCCCAGCCATCTCACCACTCATCACAGTCATCATTAACTCCTCCCTCAGCTCCGGTTCAGTTCCTGACACACTTAAACTGGCTGCTGTCACCGCCATCCTCAAAAAACCTGGACTTGACCCTGACACCATGAGCAATTTCCGTCCCATTTCCAATCTTCCCTTTCTGTCAAAAATACTGGAACGCATTGTCGCCACACAACTCAAAGCCCACCTCATCTCCAACTGTTCGAGCCATTTCAATCCGGTTTCCGCTCACAGCACAGCACTGAAACAGCCCTCCTCAAAGTCACCAACGACCTCCTCCTCTCCTCAGATGCTGGTCACCTCAACATTCTCATCCTCCTCGACCTCACTGCAGCTTTTGACACGATCAACCATAACATCCTTCTCTCCCGCCTCGAATCCTCCCTCAACATCACCGGAACTGCTCTCTCCTGGATTAAATCATATCTCACAAACAGACAACAGTTCATCAGTATCAACAACTGCACCTCCTCCACTGCTCCTCTGTCTCAAGGCGTCCCCCAGGGTTCGGTGCTTGGTCCTCTTCTGTTCATCCTCTACTTGCTCCCTCTTGGTAACATCATCCGTCAACATGGTCTTCACTTTCACTGCTACGCCGATGATGTCCAGCTCTACATCTCCACAAAGGCCATTACCACTGCAACTCACTCCACTCTCACCAGCTGCCTCACTGACATTAAATCATGGATGCAAACCAACTTCCTCAAACTGAACTGTGATAAATCTGACATGATCATCATCGGTCCCAAATCCCTCACTAAAACCAGTCACAACTTCTGCCTCACCATTGACTACTCCACTCTGTCTCCCTCCCCACACGTCCGCAACCTTGGAGTCATGTTCGACAGCAACCTCTCCTTTGAACACCACGTCAAACAAATCACCAGAACTGCCTTTTTCCACTTAAAAAACATAGCCCGTCTCCGCCCATCACTCTCCTCATCTGCTGCTGAAACTCTGATCCACGCCTTCATCACCTCCAGAATTGACTACTGCAACAGCATTCTTCACGGCACATCATCCAAAATTCTAAATAAACTCCAGTACATCCAGAACTCTGCTGCTCGCCTGCTCACCCACACCAGCTCCCGTGACCACATCACCCCTGTTCTCCAGAACCTCCACTGGCTCTCCGTCCCACAACGGATTGAATACAAAATCCTTCTCCTCACTCACAAAGCCCTCCATAATCAGGCCCCCTCCTACCTCACCAACCTGCTTCACCACCACACTCCATCCCGTCGGCTCCGCTCCTCTGATGCCAACCTCCTGTCTCTTCCACTCAGGACCAAGCACCGGACATGGGGTGACAGAGCCTTCTCCATATCTGCCCCCTCCCTCTGGAACTCTCTCCCCAAACATATCCGAGACTGCACTGACCTTTCCACATTCAAATCCCAAATCAAAACCCACCTGGTCAAAACTGCTTTTAATGTGTGACCGATATTGTGTATTTTATGTTTTTAGTGTATTGCTTTTATATATAATGATTTTAATGTAAAGTGTCTTTGAGTACTCTGAAAAGCGCTATATAAATAAAATGTATTATTATTATTATTATTAATTTTTTCATGACATCAGTTGGAACAAAGCATTTAATTGATCATACATATTTCCATTTGCGGAAATCTGCTGAAATTGAGGTCTGACCAAATGTTTATTTGCTGCACAAATGTTTCGCAGGGGTGTGCAAGCATCATAACCACCCACACAATTTGTTTTTATTATTTAAATTATTATTTCCGTGCATTGTTTTTCCGACAAATATCTGTGCCTACTCATGTGAAACAGCTTTTAAAAAGTACATTTTCTGAGGGTAAGAAAAATAAATCAGCCCACTGTAATAGCATACTCCATGTGCATATGCAGAGTGAAAGAAGCAACGTGCCAGAGGCTTCCTTTCTATTGACACGAGAAAAGAAAAGGAGATATGAAGCCAGACAGGAGTCATCAGATGTGTGCGTTATTCTGACTTCAAAGAAGTTAATAAAGAGGTTGTGGCCCAGAATGACTTCCTCTCACAAGGAAGGCACCAACACACCAGAGTTACACACAGCTGTGCACATAGGCACACAGTACATACAACCATATATATGGAAATACAGGTCATGCCACTCGCAATTACTTCCACTTGACAGTGTGAGAATATGGCAAGCCTTGGCAGCATGCTGTGCAGTGTGCAACCTCAAGGGAAGCCAGGTTAAAGCAAAATTAGCCTGACAATCTTCATGGTATTATGGAGGAACGTATGTGAGAAAACTGATTTAAATGTCAAAAGGCATTCCTTTGCATTATACATTAGAAATGAACCAATGCTGCCCCGGCCTGTTCTGACTTTATCCTTGTTAAACACCCTGAATAAACATACAGTTTGTATGAACTGCATGCAGAGTGTGTTCTTTAACACAATTTGACTTTATCTTACAGCTGATGATAACTTCATCATCTGACCACGAGTGTCGGTTCGGTCTCTCCTCTGCGCTAAGGGGAGCAGACAGCGCTGATAAAATATTAAGCGAAATTTGATTTGAGGTTTGAGTTGGTTTATATCTTTTATAATTGAAATGTACTTACAGTTAACTACACTAGTACAAGCCCAAATAACACTACTGGTTTAACTATTAATGATAAAGAGAATATATAAGTGCAAAGTAACGTGTGATATGAAGTTAAATTAAATGTGAGATTATACCTGGAATGATGGCTCTCACATTTAATTTCTACAGTGGCATCACCTCACCATCTGTGTCTCTAAATGTTCGTACACATAGGTCAGAGTTTCTGTACAGGTGATCACATTCTCCCATCAAGTTTGTTTTCATAGATCACAATGTTTGTTATAAATGAGACCCCTTCAGCTGGGATTTATTGAGACTGACACAATCTATGCTGGTTTGATCTAAACAGAAATATATACAATATATTATCACTATACACTGATGTTATACAAAGGAAGCAAATATTTGGTAACTCTTTCACAGACAATAATTAACACAATGTTCATAATTTTAACTTACAGATAATTACTGCAAACATAAAAGTACTAAGAGAAACAGAACTCAGAACTCAGAACTTGCTTTGTTTTGTAGTAGAAATAAACATGTTTACAGCCTGATACAAACATAGTTTTGGTCTCGATAGTTCATGACTAGTTAAAATTATAATAAGGCTAAAAGTTATAACTATTATTATATATAATAATATACATAGCATAATTAAGCGAGTGACTGCTTTGAATGTCAGGTGGATGCCTTCACAGCTGCTAGCTGCCTGCTAGGTGACACCTTGGATAATTCAAGTCACTGAACTTAACCTTTCAACCGTGTTTGTGGTGTTGGTGCCTTTTGGAGAATTTTTCATGCAATTATCAGACTAATAATATGATTTGCTGTGCGGTTAAAGCCAGGAATTATCCTGGTCAATGTGCAGGTGTTGGATGATGGGATGCTGCTGGATGTAAGCTGGCTAGTAACAGAGCAGCATATTGCCTAGCTTCTTATGGTGCGTTCACACCAAACGCGGCGCGAATTATTCGCGCGAGTAGATTACATACAAAGTCTATGCACAGACGTGATGAGACTGGAGTGATGCGAATTTGCGATGGCGCGGCACGATTGACGCAAATTCGCGGCGCGATTGACGCAAATTCGCGCCGCAATTGACGCAAATTCGCGTCAAACGGCAAATCGCCCCAAACGCGTGAGTTGAAATTTTTCAACTTCGGCGAAATATTCGCGTTACACCCCAGCGCGATAGCCTATCAGCGTTGAGATGTTTCTCCTGTCATCACTGACTGCCGTTGTTGTTGAATCAGGAAATAAATACTGTAGCCGTCTGTGTTCACCCAGAGCGATATGAGGTCTATGATACCTCATATCAATAGAGACCGGACCAAACTATGTGTATAAATGTGTGTGTAAACCATATGGTACAAACAATGAATAGACGCTGCCGTATTTACGTCTAGATGACGTTATTCTGAGTGTTGGTGGAGCTGCTACAATGTTAGCATAGCCTAGCACCGATCGATCCGAGCTCCATTGAGAAGACATGTACGAATCGGCATCATTACGTAGTTATTTCGGAGTCCCTTTTTGTCGGTTTATTGCCGTTAAATCACAGCCAAATCAGTTTATTTTGTGTTCATACAGCTGTAGTAAACAGCGACGTGTGGCTTGCTAGACACAGTGAATACACTTCGATAAAATTCACAGAGCTCCTCTGGACTCTCCTCTTTCTTTTATTTATTATACTATATTGATCCCTTTAAGGGTGAAATTTGTCTCTGCATTTGACCCATTCCTGTATATAGAGAGCAGTGGGCTGCCAATGACAGGCACCCGGGGAGCCTGGGGTTCAGTGTATTGCTCAGGTACACTTCGACACATGACACGTCCCAGGCGAGGATCGAACCGTTGACCTTCCGGCTCCCAGACAACCCTCTTAACCCAGTGAGCCAGGTCTCCTTACGAAGACAGACATGACGGCGTTTAGTTTCCCGGGATATCTGTGACTTCCACAACACATACTAAGCAGAAATAGAGGTTATTTTTTCCATGGTTATTAATGGCGGACAGTTGAACGGCTTTCAGGGCAATAAGCCACGCCCCCTCTCCGGTAAGTCCAGCGCGATTCGCGCGAATGAACACAAATAGTCCCCGGCGAGAGCGGCGAATGATGCGTTTAGTGTGAACACGGCATTAGCCTAGCTTATAGCCTGGTTAGCGTTAGCTAGCATGGTAGCTGGTGATGGTGGTTTCAGCAACCAGGCTCCACCGCCAATGGAGCCCATTTTAGGATGAGGCTGGGTTATCACTGTCAAAATGGCAACGGTAGGAGCCACCCACTGAGCTTCTCTTTGGCTCTTCAGAAACCTATGGGTGACATCAGAGAGACAACGCCCATGTGTTACAGTCTATGGCTGCAGCACATAGACAATGGGCTATACGCTATGTGTATCGAATGGTCCTCCCTGTGGAAACCCCTACTTCATATTCCCAAAGAACACCAAAACATGCAGGCATGCAGGAATTTACGTTCTATATGTTAGTTAGTAACATATTACTAGATAGTAGTTATATGTTCTATGTCTATGCTTCAAACAAACTTGCTGGATTGTTGGACAGCTTTACCATCCCGCTTATTTTTCCGATGTTTGAATTTGGGAGCTGCATGAAGTTGCAGCCCCCAAATTTAAAAACAATATAAGATTTGAACTTATTATTATATTTTGTTAATTTTTACACAACTAAACAACTTAACTGTTCAACATTTTAAGCCATGAGGCTCTAGGGATGGAAATCTGTTGGTTGGCCTGGTAATGTAACCACTTTAGTCCAGACTGAAATACCACAACTATAGGATGGATTGCAATGATATTTTGTACAGATATTCTAGAACCACAGAGGATAAATCGTTATTACTTTAGTGAGTCCCTGACTTTTCCTCAAAAACAAAGCCACTCCCACAAAATGTAAATACAGCGATATGTGTTTCAATGATGTGTTTTATTTTGCAACTGTTAGCTACCTAATGTTCCCTCAGACGCAAGACAACACAACAGGTGTTTTTTTTAAATGAAAAAATGATGTGGGAGACAAACAATTCATAAAGATGGGCAGTAATGGATGAGGGTAAACAGATTATTTATTTTGGTCATTAGCAGACATTGGCAAAATATGGCACATATTTACAGCCCAGTTTATGTTTTCTCCTTTTTTGCCATGTTATGTTTTTTTTTTTTTTTTCATTGATCTGGGTGATACACATAAATGCTTTTAACTATCAGAAGAGGATCTTTAAATTACAAAATGTTGAGAACCCCTGCTGTATGTCTCAAAATCTACTAGATTGATTGGCACATTTGGTACAGGTATTCATGTTTCCAATACTTTGTGTCCTCAAACTTGTTCTGAAACACAAACATGAGGTTGCCATTTGTAGCTGGATGGAGTGACACAAAATATGATTATTTTCCTAAAGCAGTACACCTTTTTTGTTTTTTGTTTAAAGCTATTCTAGTCTGGAGAGTCTGATGTGTGTCACTGGAATCAAAGCTAAGAATCATGATGAGCACATTGGAGAGGACCAACATATTGACACATGGAGAGGAGGTAGGAGAAAAAAGGAATTGCACTTTCGAATAGGGAGTAGGGCAGAGGGCTGCACGGTCGTGGTCACAACAAATCTAGTTGGGTAAAACACTTTTGTATTTGGCCAGACTTAAGTGTCTTTCTCCTCCCAAATGAGCTGCAGGGAGCAAGGGCCAGAAAAGATAGAGGCAGAGAGAGAAAGCGGGAACGGAATACAGCTTAATTGGCCAGAAGACGCAAATTAATTAAAATAGAGGGTTTGGTTACGAATTCTGCCTCGATGCTTATTACCATTCAATCTGGTTTACATTCGTGAGAGGACCAAATCCCATGAAGGAAAATACAGACTTGTTATAGGCTGCTGAACCAGAAAAAGGAGTACAATGGCTCCAAAGAGAAATGATATCAAGTACAAAATCAAATCCATTGTTCATGTATTCATTTGTTATTCTACTACATCCACTGCTGCCGTTATTATTAGTAGTCGTAATGTTTCCGTCATTATTCTGCTTACTACTCATTATATGAATCATTTCTGTCATATGCATTGAATGTGTTGTAACTCTGTTATGTTGTTCATTCTGTACACATGACATCTATCACACTTCTGTTCATCCTGATAGAGGATCCTCCTCTGTTGCTCTCCCTAAGGTTTCTTCCTCTTTTCTCCCCGTTAAAGGGTTTTTTGGGGGAGTTTTTCCTGTTCCGATGTGAGGATCTGGGACTGAGGATGTCGCATGTGTACAGATTGTAAAGCCCTCTGAGGCAAATCATCATCCCTTTGTCATTAACTTTCCCTCTATGTTGACTGTTTTTTTCCCATGTGATCTAAGCTATAAAAGTCAGTTTGTATGGATGCAGGTTCTATAACTTTGAATATAATTGACATGGAACTTTAACCAAGTAGTAATACTTAGTGCCTAAGTAAGGATGAGGGAAGTATGAGATCAGAAAAGGCATTGACAGATGACATATTTACACATTTCATTTGTCACGACTTGTTGGAAACACATGTATGAAAAATGTTTGTTTTAAATCATTGAGATAGATGTGTCATTTGTGTATTCGCCACCGTTTGGCTCCTAAAGAGAGGCCAATGCGTTACCGCTGTCTTGTAAATGGAGAAGTGAGCAGAGGGCTATCAGTTGATTGCAATCTGCAACCACACCACTAGATAACCCATAACCCAGGGGTCGGCAACCCGTGGCTCCGGAGCCGCATGCGGCTCTTCAGCCCCTCTGTTGCAGCTCCCTGAGGCGACATCCACACAGATACATTTTTGTTTCAAAACAGAGTTACAAACAAAAACGATCTCCATCCACACGGCGTTTCAGCACCGTTTTCGAAATCATCTCCATTCAGACTAAAACGCCTGAAAACGAATATCGCGTGACTAAATTTGGGTTTAGAACTATGTTTTAAGAAATTATAATAGAAGTGTTTAATGATTCATAAATAAGAAATCATAATTAGAATTGTTTTGGAATACATAATTAGAAGAATCATAATTGTAGAAGTGTTTTAGAATTTGTAGTTAGAAGTGTATCTTAGTAGCACCTTTATATTTGCTTGTGAAACTTGTGAAGGTTTTTGCCAAAAGTTGCAAATCCTTATCTTTATATAGAATGTTTACCATAGAAGTGTTAAGCCATAAAAGACAGTCATTGAATGTTTTAAACTGTAAAGAATAGTATGTTGGGAGTAAGGGACAGATAGATTTCTAGACAGGCAATTACAGGTCATACCCGTGCGAGGGTCCTGCGAGGAGGAGGAGCCAGCTGGATTTAGCCAATAGGAACTACGGACATTATGGGATGTTTTTTGAACTATGTAAGGCGGGAGAGAAAGAAATTCCGGTCTCTTGCTCCTGTACCACTGGGTGGGTGGTAACGTTTTTTGGGGTGAGCAGGTCATATTCGGTGTAACTGTAAATAATGTACTCTACTATGCAATTGTTTTAGCATGAGAGGTATTAAATGCTTTGTTTATAATTGAAACCGGCTCTCTTTGTGTAAGAGGCTGGATTACATGCGGTTTCCCCACAGTCTAGAGGTTCCTTGAACCTAACATATTCACGTAATTCACAATTCTTGACATTTTATTGCTATTTTGAGTGACAGTATATCCTCAAACTCCAAGATAAGAGCTGTTCCCCTTGAAAGATTGTCCATTGTGCAAAAAATAAAATTAAAATAACCATTATTCGTTATTTATTTCCATGTTATTTTTTGTCAAAGCCCCAGGCCATGTCCACGCTACTACGTTTCCATTTGAAAATGCATATGTTTTTGTGTCCAGCGGCGTTATCAGCCCTGCAGAGCGGCCGTCTGAAGTCACGGTTAGCGGCTTTGAGGAGGACGGACACAAAACGGAGGACTTTCCTTTCCAACTATTGTGAAGTCCGCAGATAAAATGTAAAAGGAACAAAAGCAGTAATTGCTCTCCAGTAGGACAGAGACTTCAGCCACCAGCAGAACAGACACAACGAAACAGGTAACGACTGAGAGACGTGTTTTGACCACATTTATGGACCCATAATCTAGTAAACCTTTATGTATAAGTGTTAATTTTATAGTATATTTGATGTGAGAGAGATAGAGCAAGACCCGCAGTGTTGTAACTAAGTCTGAAAAATAAAACTTCTTTCCACGAAATGTTTCTGTTTGAGTTTACTGAGGAAGATTTTAGAGAAGATCTTAAGTATCAAACACGACTGTTCATTTCGTTTTTTCACTTTACTTTATTACTCTGTCGTATTTTTAACCTTAGTAACCAATCTACTTCCTGTTTACATCGGCACCCACCCGCATGTCCAGTGGTCGTGAATAGTCACGTATTATTTTTCAGGCGTTTGTCTGGACGGAGATCATTTAGAAAACGATGCTGAAACGCCATGTGGACGGAGATCGTTTTTGTTTGTTAAAAACGTATTAGTGTAGATGTAGAATGTTGAAGCTGGTTCAGGAATGAAGGCGGTACCGGGTTGAAGCTGGTTCGGGAATGAAAACTGTTCGGGAATGAAGCCTGTTCGGGAATAAAGATGGTACGGACTGACAACACAGGTCTGGAGGACCAGGGTTCAAATACTGCCTAGAGCTCATTAGTGGGATCTGGGTCTGGTGTGTCAGCCCGCAGGAGGTAATCAACTGAAGTGTCTGTAGCTGTGTACCAATCAGGGGTGTGGCCATGGGAGGTGTCTGGTCTGACAGGGATCCTGACAGTTAGTTTCTTGTGTATTTACAGTCCTGCCTTTTCTCTGTTGGTTGTCGGTTCGTCTTTCTTTGCTTCGTTTTTGCTTGGAGCTTCTGTTACCTGCTTGTTTGAACATCTGTGTCCTGCCATCAGGACTCATTCTGTAAGCCTGTTTTCTTTATTAAAGTGAATTTATTGCCTCTACCTGCCTCCGAGTCTACATTCAGGTCCTTCCTCTGGCCCCTGAATCTGCGTCCCGTGACAAAGACACATCGTGGTAAAACAAAACATAGTTTGAGTTTTGATAGTTCACACAATCACAACTTTCAGAGACATAACCTTTTCAAACCACGGCCTGCATCAGTCCTTAAAGTTATTGCTCTGTATCCTCTGGGGTGAAAAAAATACATTTTACCAGACTGCATCTGTCTGGGTCTGAGAACAGCTGATGGTAACCTAAAGGGAACTTTTTCCCATTTTTTAAATGTATTTATTTATCTTCTAATACATTCTCCCATGAAGGACATCATTATGGAGAACAGCTTTATTCAAGAGAAATGAGTGCATGCTGCAACTATGCAAAAGTATAAGTAATTGCCAGGTTAACCATGTGTTTTATCTTTTTTTTTTCATCTGATATTCTACCTGCTGAAGCAAATTCCTTAAAGGCAAACCATCTATTTCCAGCTCTCTCTTGGGCATAGTGAGGCAGTGAGACACAGATGTTCAAATTTCCCACTGGACTCTATTCTTACGCACATGCACTTCCAAATGGCACACACAAACCCTCTTCGGGCGGAGAAATTGTCTTGAGAATGGCAATAATTATGCCAACACAATTAAGCAAACATGCTTCACATAAGCCATATCTCAAATTGTCACCCGGCTGAATGTGAAAATCAACAGGGCCGAGCCTGGGCTCTGCAAACACCATTTACACCGTCCCTTCAAGTAAGCCTGAGGTTCTGCGCCGAAGTGCATGCTTGCATGAGTGAAAAATAAACTGGAGAACAAACATGCAGTGGATGCAAAACCTCAGTATGATGGTGATTTTGGATTATGAAGCAATTACACTCGGCAAACGGAAACCTCGACAGAGAATGAGAGTGGAGATGTGTTTGCACACGTTTCCTTAGGTAAATGGAGTAAACAGGGAAAAGCAGTGTAGAACTTTGATCACCTTTCTCGCTGCCTTTCTTCTACAGTACATCTTCCTCTCTCCGCCTCTCCCTCCTGCTGTACGCTGTGATACAGTGTGTGACAATACAAACACCTCATTCTGTCACTGTCGCCGTGCTAACAGGCTCATTGGACTGCCTTGTTATCCAACTCAAACAGTGAGACCCAAAGAATCCACGACACATTTCCATAATGTTATTGACCAAGTGCCGGGACGCAATGGCGCCTGGAAATATGAGCACACGCCCCGTGTTATTTGCATGTCTATCACCTCAAAGCCAATTTGAAGCTCTGCTGCACACCCAACATCCCCCCAACCACCCACACCCACACAACCCCCTAACACATCAGAATCATGGCAGAAACTGGAGAGCAAAGCATTTTGGGAGTCAGGAAGTAGTGTAATGAAGGCCAACTGTGTCCTTTAGTGGGTTAAATAGACACACTTGACATGCATGATGGATCAGCCGTGAAATAGGCTGGAAGGCAAAGTTCAGCAAAGCCAGTGTGACAGGAATATCAAACAGGCTGTACCTGTCTATCAATCCAACATGATGTCAGACACCTCCAGTGGTGTTTAGATTGTAAAGGGAAGATAATAGGATTGTGTGTGACACAGGTGGCAGATTTAGCTGTTGTGACAGTATGGGAGGATTATACCACCGAGTCTGAGGATGTGAGGGGGATCCTGGTGGCTCAGTGAGCTGAAGGCTGTACACGATGTGTACTTGCAGCATGATTAAAAACACAGATTATAGTGTGTATTTATAGCTCAGGTGCCTTGCTCTTCCATTCCAGCTTCACAGGATACGCTGCTAAAAAGATCTCAAAAACTATGAACTTACTCTCTTATATTCACACAGTTAATAGAAGTTTAGTATGTACTTGGTGTAAAACTTTTAATTTGCCTCTATAAATACTGATGACATCGCCAGGGTTATTTTGGCTTAGAGAAGAACTTCTACCTGCCCAATTTATACTGTCCACAGAATGAATAAATATGCTGTGGACAGTATAATAAATAAATACCCATAATGTTGCTTTACACCTGTAAGGTGTTTTAAAGGGTTTGGCTTCACAAAGTTGCACAATAGCACAGACAAACCGATGGAGGTTGACAGTGAAATTACTGTTTTTGTCAAAGGAGTCTTTCTGGCAGACTGACAGTCACAGGACTCACGTGAGTCATTGGTCACGTGACTCACGCGAGTCGTTGGTCACGTGACTCACGCGAGTCGTTGGTCACGTGACTCACGCGAGTCGTTGGTCACGTGACTCACGCGAGTCGTTGGTCACGTGACTCAAGCGAGTCGTTGGTCACGTGACTCATGTGAGTCGTCAGTTAGGAGAATCCCACTCATTCTGCTTTTAAGCTAATTATCAGAGTATGCATGCAGATTGTTCAAATACAGATACCACAACCTGGAATTATTTCTTTCCCTATTTGCCCTCATAAGATTCTAATCATATCATGTCTGGTCCATAACTACTACTATGGCCAAGTTTGAGCAGTAACAGATTCTATATAGAGCATTACCTGTGAGTAGTAACACAACAGTAGTTGCAGCCTTTGATTTGAATGAATAGTAGAAATACAGACTGCCCCACTTGGGTCACTTCAGTTAAAAAAGTCTGGACACCCACTGGATCAAGCCCTGCCTGACCATAAAGCAGTTAGCTTTAGCCGAGCTCAACAGAGCTGCTCACGCTGAGGCATTTGTTTTCTCACAGTTTTTGAGTCTGTCTCATACAAAATGTATGAAACTTTAGTTCAGTGAGCACCCGCTGTTTCACAAATGTTGGAAGTCAATGGAATAATATCATCAGGCTTTGATTTCCATCCGGTTTTGTACCAGAACTCCTCCATGACCATTGTGAATATGTCATCGTTTGGTATCCCTGCCGCAGACCTAATCCATCCCTATCTGCAAGCAGACATTAATAAATCATAAGGAGAAGCTTTCAGAAGCTTTAACCTCCATACATAATTCAGCCTGCTCTGATGCTAATGCTACAGCTGCAGCTCCCACACGCAACTGTTCAGTAGTGTCCCACTAAACAGCCAATTAACTGTAACGAATCCAGCAAAGTCCAACTATCAGCAAAATGACAGAGAAAGTATTTTCTCCTGAAAACTTCCCGATAAGAACTCACTCAAGTTTGTTCTCACCTTGAAACAAGATTGGAGGTCAGGCGTTGTGCGATAGTTTCACTTTATACTGGATCCTTTTACTCTGAGCAGGCTGAAAAATGTGAGGACCAACTCCAGTTGTTATCTTGAGTAAATTGCCTTCAAATTGGAACAATTCAATTCAATGTATTTTTGTAAAGTCCAAAATCACAAATTTGCCTCAGAGGGCTTTACAACAATGTGTTGTAAAGTTTGATTTGATAGGATGCTAACTGCTGTTCACTTTGAGATTGTTGCTGCATAGGTATTACACCTACAACAACGGTGCTACAAAGATAGAGAAGGATAAAGTTATTTTAGTAGCAATTAGTGGTGCAACGGATCACAAACTTCACGGTACCGTTCGGATCACGGTTCTTGAGTCACGGTTCGGGTCATCTTTGCTTTCCATTTATTAATTAAAGAACTTCAAGAACACTTAAAGCAAATAACTTTGGGCTATAGTCTTACATCAAAACAAAAATATTGAAGATGTCCAATTTTAAACAAAATGAAATAAATAAATAAAACATTCAAGAATACTCAAGTCTGTTAAGTTTAAGTGCAACATGAGGTAAGTTGATACCCTCGTCCTTTGATCAATATTGAAAGAAAGAAACAGCCAGTGAGCTAGCTTCCACTGTTTCAACTGAACTGAACTGTTAGTCAATAACTTGGGTCTATGTTTACTTCCTGTCAGGTTATGTCATTCAAATACACTGCAATAATGTTTACCATTACTGTGAAATGGTCTACAACTTTAAAAGGTTTTTCAAAAAGATGAGAATATCTACATTGTCTGGGGAGAGGGTAGACCTTTCTGTGGTGACTGGGATATTACTATTGGGCCTGTCTAGTTTCCACTCTGCTGCTTCTGTCAGCACCTGTGCCAGGTGTGTGTCTGTGTGACTCTCACAGAGGGGGCGTGTCTACAGTACCGGACTATGAATCTCCACTCCACCGTGATGAAGTGAGCGGTCAGTCTTTTCCTTTTCATAGAGGACCGATCTTCATACTGAAGTGGTGCGTGAGGAGATTTCGTAGCATGGCTCAAGCACTTTAACCAGATTTTGAAATCCTTTGTTTTCCACAACGGAGTGTCCCCCGTCACTGACAGACCGGGATGATGGCGCTTAATATGTGTAGACATGCCGATGTAGTGCCGTTGTCGTATGTCTTTCTCTTTAAACAACGCCTACATACCGTACCGGTTTTGTCCACCACCCTTATCCGTCATAAGTTACAGGGAAGACAAAATGCTCCCAAACTTGCGACTTAAATGACGCCGGGAGCTTCTGAAGCTCCTCCGCTCGCCATGACTTTCACCGTTAAATACTTTTAAAATGCTCCATTCACGTGAACACACTACTGCTTTATATCTGTTCACTGACACTTTGCATTGATATTCAGGGTTTTGTTACTTGAAAAGGAACAGCAGCAGTACAACTTTATTACACACTATGATGATTAAACTGTAAAAACAAAAACAAAAAAAATGACTCAATTGATCCGCAGTTCACAAGTGATCTGAACCGTGAGGGGTGATCCGAACCGATCACGGATCGATCACTTGTGAACCGCGGATCAATTGAGTAATTTTTGGTTATCAAATTTTGTCAGAAAAGCCTTAAGACCTTGATAATGCGTGACGTAATGTGTGACGATTGTAAGAATTTGTTGAAGGGCGGCGACGTGGCAGCTCAGCGAATTTCGATCCTTCGCTGTGAACAAATAAACTGATGTAACTCGACTCCACCTCATCAGATCTTTTCCAGATTTCACATGTTTGATGAGACTCCAGACCTAAAGACATCTACAGGTCAATTTTGTATAATAGTCATAGCGCCACCTACTGGTAACAGGAAGTTAAAGTCTCTATACTTTGACTTGTTTCTCTTAGTAGGTAAATCTGATCAACATCAAATTAGTTCCACACAAATGTAAGAAGTTCATCATGCCAGTTCATGAAGCTTTTGATGTTTCGTGGAACGCCGTTGCGACGCAGTCTTCGCCGTTGCTCAAAACATATTCAAACATGTGACACACATTTAAAATCCTGAATGTAGTTATCTGATGTGAGTTTAATGCTTCAGAGTGGCAAGTCGGATCGATAGCGCGCCCTACAATAATTCGACGATGCAGCCCTCACGGTACGTATCACCTAAATGTATGAAATTGTGTAAGCAGATGTATCACATCTAAACTTTAAAAAAAGTATCTTGGGATAATGCTCTAAACCCAACCGGAAGTCAGCCATTTTTAATTTTGTACCAATTTCTCGTGTTTTTTTTCCCATTTCCATGTGCTGTACTTTAACGAACTCCTCCTAGGGAATTACTCAGATCAGCTTAGAATTTGGTCAGAACAATCTAAAGACCTTAGTGATTAAATGTTACTAAAAGCTTGAGGTTTCATCGAACGACGTGGATGTGGTGTGGTTGACATTTTACATGGTTCGCCATCATCCATCAAGCTGTTGTAACTCGACTGTACTTTGTCAAAACTGTCCCAAACTTGACATGCTTGATGACCGTCAAGACTTTAGACTTCTGCATGCCAATATTAACTCATAGTCATAGCGCCACCTACTGATAAGCACGGACGTAAGCAGGATTCTATAATTACAGCGGCCCAAACACTGAACTTATTAAAAGGGTTTGTGGGCACACCACGAGAAAAAGACTTCTCTGATCTAAATATGTGCAAACTAAGATGCTTGGAGAGCAAAAGTTAGATAACAGTGGATTCTCAAACCATGTCAGTGGGCATTAGTATAAATGATCTGTCCAGAGCTTCTTCATGAGAATCAGGTTAAATGTCACAATGAATGCTTCACACTACAATCTAAAGTTATAGAAGAGCTTAAAATGAAAACAGTGTTAAATTGCAGGACACTGCAGGGAGTTGAACCCCATCCCACTAAACTGACAGTCTGTTATGTTACAAACACTGAAGCGCATTCACACACATTCATTTTCTTAATGATCTTTAACAGGCTTACATTGATGATTGTATCGAAGGTACACTCAAAACATTTGAGGCTTAAGACCTGGAAACATGATCTTGCTACGCTGCTGGAGGAAGGAAATATCATCTAAGTCATGCAAGCACTGTGTGATTGTCAAAGAAATGCAGAGTCCTGCCAGTACCAGGAAATACCATTTTAAATGTTTAAACTCGTGCATGCAGTGTATGATGGTCACAGAAATGCATGGACGCATCAACCAGAGTCCTTTCAGTACCCTCGACGTGCGTGAAGTTGCGAGGGCCCGATCAATGCTGCTTGCAGCTTTCATTTTGGATGATTCTACACCTCACAATATGTTTCAACGCCAACATTCAGTGGATGAAGCAGTGTGCAGAAAGAAATGGTGTGAAGGTCAAGGTGGTGGATGGGTGTGTAGTGAATGTGACTTTCATGTAGATGACTTAGGTTCAAGTCCCATCACAGGCCTGCAAGTAACATTAGCCTTTGAATTAACCATAATATTTCTCTAACCATAATCATGTCTGTAGTTAGCATGCACAGATATTATAGCTAGAAACCCATTTACCTTGTATTCATCTAGAAAGTTGCAAAATGTTGATATTGTTTATAACTGCAAAACAATCAGTGAGTTATTGGTTTTCTTTAAAGGATCCATTTAAAGCATGACTAATGGTCGTATTTAGGCAACTCAAAGCACTTGGTAAATGTTAACAAAATATCATGTTCTTGGCAAGAAGTAACTTGGTGCATGAGACAGGGGGTTTACTTTTTCATTATTTAAGCAAAACATTGCTGACTTATCTTTGAATATCTTTATCTCTGAATATCTTAACCATAGTTAAGTTGCTATCACCACAGTCTGTAATATACCATAGCATAGTTACCATATGCAGGTAAATATTGCCATTGTAAATGGAAAAAAAACAGTTTTTCATAGAATGTAAATAATGTTTTTAGCAGAATTGTCCAATATCAGATTTCCTGGCTTGATGATAGCTATGCCAAAACCAAGAGCTTTCCCTAACCTGCCTGTAGGTGATTTAGTATGTAGAAGGCAGACCCCCCTGTCCCATGTCAAAGTCCTTAACTTCTAACATCCCCCGTCCACCTCAACCTACCTTCTACACACTTTGTGTGATTCAAGAACGTAAAACGTTCTGGACTGAAATAGCTATTGTGTTCTACCTTCACCAGAACAAATAATAGCAGAGATACTCTAATCACATAGTTATTTACATAACCATGGCATTTATGATAAGCATGGCTATTTAATGTCCATTAAGAGGGAAATACATTGATGTCTTGTATTAGATCAATATGCTAATGACTAAATGTTCCATTCATTGAGTTCATTTGAATCCAGCAGAGCAGACCCGCCTGTCAGAAATGAAGATGTGGAAAAGGTTTGAACATTCTCTGTTTGGATACATCAGTGGAGCGCTGAGAAGGAGGAACACAATTGTGCAATAACAGCTATAAACACAAGCAGTGGTGTATGACATCAAAGAGCCAACATACAGAGATCAACCACTCGCAGTTCTCTTTTGATAAACACAGCAAAGAGGATATGGAAATAAATCAGTGAAAAACTAACCACACACATGGCAGCTGCATTCAAAGGACATGGGAAATTGACCAGGGGCTACTCTTGGCAAAAAACACGAGTTGTCTGATAAGTAAAATGTGCCAGAAACAAAAGAGGGGCTCTCTCACCCTCTTTATACCTGAATACAATCAACTAAATATTTAATTATTTAATCATATATTTACTGGTGATAGTCTTGACTCAAGACTGTCCCCGTTTCTTCAAACACATAGGAGTAGGGCTGCACGATTATGGCCAAAATCATAATCGCGATTATTTTTGATCAATATTGAGATCACGATTATTTATCACGATTATTCATTAATTTTAGGGACAACATCTTTTTATTGCACTTTCACGTTTAAATGAACAAGAACACTGCTTCCACTTCCATTGTTGTGCTACATTCTGGCTAATGTACAAATCTTTGCATCAGACTGGTCCTTATCACAGTGCATCTCGTAGAAGGAAAATATAAATAAAATAGTATCAACACTTTTTACCCAAAATTAAATCAACAGAGCACTGCTTTCACTTCCATGTTGTGCTACATTCCAGCTAATGTACACGTCTCTGCATCAAAATAAAACGTATCACCTGATCACCTGAAGCAAAATATAAATAACATTTTTACCCAAAATAAAGGGCTAACTAAAAATAAATATGTGTGTTGCTCACAGTATTTATTGGACACATGTCTTTGGCCAAATGAAATGCGATTGCATCCGTTATTTCAGTGTGTCTTTGGGAGGTGGATGGATACGCTGTCGCGCTATGCAGGGCCGCTGTTATGGTTTTCTGGGTTGACGTTGGACATGGACGGAGATTCAGTGAGGTAACGTTAGCTTTGGCCTTAATGCATTCGTCGTACTGTGGTTTGTGGTGATTTTTCAGTTGGTTGTATTGCTATGCGGCGCAGACACAACTCGAACACACTCTGTGCATATGATTTGTTCTTGGTTAACATCACTTGCCCTAAATCCAAAAAACTTCCAGACAACGGATGATGATCCTGACATTTGATTTACCTTTCACACGACACCCGTGACCGTCTGTTCTGTTGTCTGTCTCTCTACTCTTCTACTAATACCGAAGTCGACTGCAGACAGAACTTTCTTTGAGGCTACCGCTGCAGGGTGCGCGCATGACACCTCCCATCTCGTTCGCCCCCTGGTGGTTGGCTGACTGTTAGTTGAGGACGCGCTTGATTTGATATGTAGCAGAGCACGTATTTTAAATGTCAATATCGCAGACGATCATGCTAATTTAATTGTGGCAGCCAAAATCGTGATCGCGATTAAAATTCGATTAATTGTGCAGCCCTACATAGGAGTTTCACAGCTCGGATCACAATAGGGCTGCATTCAGACTCACAGTAGCACTTAGTCATTCAATTCAATGCAACAAGATCGTCCAGCACCATAGCAACGTTTGCTGCATCACAATGCAACATAACTCAGAAAGATGCTGCATTGGTTCATCACATATATGTGTGACATATACCACACATTCCTGGTAGAATATACTTTTAGTTCACTAGCTTAGGACCCCGCCTCAGCTGAGGGCAAACCTTCGTAGATTATTTGGAGTGTTGAGGAATGGTTGATGGAGATTTAGCCCGTGGCGGTTTGGGGGAGGCTTAGCTGAAGATCCACTGCGGCTCCCGGGCCTTGCAGATCCCCAAAATAAGTCCCCCTGAGGAGCAGGTTGCCTGCCCGTGCGCTGGTCATTTGAGCTGGCGAGTGTAAAGTTGGTAGGCGTGGGAAGACGGGTTATCGATAGTGGAGTTCTGCTGGTCGATGGTCGGCAAAATCAAGTAAGGTTTTATGGGTTTAAAGACGCCATTGGATATGGCGGAACCGATGTTGGATGGGTGTCTGCAGGAGGGCGGATCTTCTGAACTTCTGGAATGAGAACCGAGAAAGCCATGGCGTTGCGGTTGCCCAGACGTGAGCTGCATCGAGAACGCGCCCTTGACGGACGGGTGTCGCAGCGTCATTTGATGATTGGGTAAGCGACTGCTAGGTTGTCAGGAGTTTAAGAGATGGACTTGCTGGGCCATCGTTGCTGGGCATCGTTGTGTTGACCAATTGTGTGGGTCCATTGCTGGAAGTGGATGGGGGTGGGGGCACTGGCATTCAGGTGTCCCGGTTACGGCAACTTGCTGTGTTTTCTGAAAGTAGGCGGTGGGGGGCACTGGCATCCCGGTGCCAGGTGTCCCGGCTACAGCAACTTGCTGTGGTTGCTGGAAGTAAGAGGCGGTAGCACTGGCATCCCGGTGCCAGGTGTCCCGGGTTACGGCAACTTGCTGTGTTTTCTGAAAGTAGGCGGCGGGGGGCACAGGCATCTCGGTGCCTCGGCTAAGGAGACATGCTGTGGCTGCTGGAAGTAGCCGGCCGGGGGGGCGCTGGCGTCCTGCGTTCCATTGTTGCTTTACGTTCCGTTGTTGCTTGCTGCGTTCCGTTGCTGCCTTCCGTTCCATTGTTGCTTGCTGCGTTCCGTTGCTGCCTTCCGTTCTATTGTTGCATCGCTGCGTTCCGTTGCTGCCTTCCGTTGCTGCCTTCCGTTCCATTGTTGCGTCGCTGCGTTCCGTGTTTGCTTAGACAGGGGGACAGAGGAAAGAAGACCTAGCAACCCGGTGCCTGGGTATAGGCAGAAGAAGGGTGGTGTAGGGGAAACTGGGACAGGGCCCTGGAAAAAAAAAAAAGTAAGGGAAAGCGAAGAGACGGACGGGTGAATCCGGCCAGGAGGTGGGATGGAATACTGTAGAAATTTAAAGGGAGGAAGATAGAGTCGGCATCTCGTTGCCGCTATGGAAAGTAGAGTTTGCCTGAGGTAGTGGAGGGGGATGAGAGGTGATGCGCTGCAACCTGGCAACCCGGAACTTTGTGGGTTGAAGGGCGGAGCTTCGGGGTGCGTGGTGGCGTCACAGTCGTTGGCGTTATGCCGGTGTGTTTTGGATGTAGGTACGTTTGTGTTTTTTAGCCTGGCGTGACTTTAGGAAAGTTGTGAGGAGTTGGCATGGTTTGCTTTGTTGCTTCCATGCTCTTAGCAGGCGGACTATGGTCCGGTTGGAGGTCTCAGCTGGTGCGTCTTCAATGGGGGACCTGGCTGGAGCGCGGAGGGGTGGCGGCGTCTTTGAGCGCGGCGTGCCGGAGTCGTCGGAGGCTCGTTTGGAGGGTCTGGAGCGAGCGAAGGAGAGAGCTGGATTTACGTTTCCGTTGTCTACGTCTGGAGGTGGCGGGTCTCCCTCTGCCACCGAGATGTGAGTTATAGGACGACGGCCGTGGGTCTGAATCTTCGTATTGTTGGATTCTGGCGGGTGGATGCAGCTGGTCGGCGAGGTGGAGATCGGCGGGTTTGGCTGCCTGGACCCTCTCGATGGCGGTTGGCGGCGTCTCGTGGGCGGCAGGTCGAGTGCTTCCCTGGGCTGTACGGGTGGCCTCTGGGGAGGCAAACTGGTCGTCGTTGTCGGATGGCCTGATGGACGGCAGGTCCATGTTTTAGGCGAGGTAAGGTTTTTTGTTCTCTCTGCGTGGCGTTCCGGTTGCGAGTGCAGAAAGCACGAGCCAGCTGAGGCTTATTAGCTGAGGGTAGGTATTTGTAGGAGTGTGGCCGGAAGTGGGCGAGTGGCTGAGGCGTGGTCCTGCTCCTGAAATTCAGCTAAATAAATTTATCAACAAAAAGAAAACTGTGTCACATTGTTGTGTACTCTTTACCTCTACATTGTCAAGAAGGAAAGGAAATATTGCCTCTGTGATACCTCTCCAGCCCAATAGAAGGGTAAACGTTTGGACATAGTCTTGATTTGCTACTTCTAAATATATTTCAATACACTGAAACTATTGAACTATTTAAAAAAGATTAGATTTAACTATTTTGTCAGTGAGTAGCAAAAGTGAATATAAAGATATACAAATACAAACTAATGTACAAAATGAATAATTGTACAGGAAGAAGTGATATTAGCTGTGATATATAGAAAAATAGACAAAACATTCGACAAAATGTAAAGCAGCTGTGATGACAGCATACGATATGAACAGTATTAACAAAACCTAATAAATAGTATGCACAGTACTAGCCAAACATTCAGTATTTGTCTTTTAATCACTGTGATAGAAAATTGAGTTGTGCTAGTATATTTCTACTGTGATTTAGTTGATGTGCCTTACTCACTAACAAAACTCTATATGTGACATATAATTGTGTACCGAGGAGAGTGGTAACAGGACCATATGGGGTATTTCTGCCTTTTGCTTTGATAAGAGGGAGTGACTCAATGGGGGTTGCAGTTTAACCAGAGAATGTTGAGGTGTGAAGATTCTCAGAGATAGGCAAGAGTAATAAAGACACATGTCTTTGACAAGGCTCAGAAG
The DNA here is from genome assembly GCF_050575085.1 of Anarhichas minor. Classification (NCBI taxonomy): domain Eukaryota; kingdom Metazoa; phylum Chordata; class Actinopteri; order Perciformes; family Anarhichadidae; genus Anarhichas; species Anarhichas minor. The sequence goes on from NW_027466517.1 coordinate 4,024,175, forward strand.
AGGAAGGGGATGACTGGAGGGTTCAATTGTGATAATGTAAATACCTGATGTTCCCCCACCCTGTGTGCTGAGATGCTTATAAGCAAGAGAGAAACTAAATTCTTGGCTCATCCTCTGCAGACTGAACTGCAGTCTGTATGACGGTGAAGCCTTCTCTGGCCAGAGAATAAATACTTTAAAGACAAACTTCTTTCCTCAATGTTTCTTGTTTTAGTATTCAGTATTATAGGACTCACTTGGTACTATTGAATAGTTTTTTTCCCACCACATCACTTAATCCCATGTATGTTAAAACACGACAGTTTCAGGATTCTCAGAAATAGCAAAGTGATCGCTGCACGCATACACACAACAGCACTAAGAGTTCATGATACCAGAAAGAGAGATACTTGATTTTTGGTATCAATCCTTTTGGCGCTAGTACTGTTACTCAAAACCTGACTGTATTATTGATACTTTGGGGATAAATCTGCCCACTTCTAATTCACACAACAGCAGCAGAGAAGCAGATGATTGTAGTACTAAGAAGTGTTGATGTAACATGAGATTAACCTTTTTCATGCTAGTATCTATACTCAAAACCAAGCCTAGTATTGATCATCTTTAGGCATTGATCTGCCCACAGAATGGGATGGGTGGGTCTAAAAAAAAACACGACTGCTGTTCATGTCCTGGTTGAAACCACAAGTCAGCTTTAACTTATTAGTTACGTAACTCCCATAATTAAGTTACCCCACTTCTGTAGTTACGTTACTTAACCGAAATAAGGTTGCCAAAACACCACAGGGCCTTGTGCAGGTGCTGGTGCTACTGGACATTAGGAAACTTCACGGAAATTTCTATTTCCATTCATGAAGCGCTACATTTGACATTCAAAGGCATGTAAGAAATACACGGAACACATACAGGTATATATGCACATACCCATCTCACTGACTTTTTTATGCAAAAACACCGTCGGTTCTTCTTGAATGGCCACAAACACAACCCACACCTACACACTGACATAACTTCATATGAGAATTGGGAAGGATGTATGTATGAAGAAGACTGAGGCTTTGATTTGCTGTGGCTGTCTCAGCAGGCAGCGCACGACAGCACAGCAGTGATACAACGCTACGAGAAAGAGTCAAATTAACAAGGTGAGGGAGGAGGAGGAGAGGGTGGATAGAGGAAGACAACAAAGTCCAAACAATAAACCGAGAAGTGGGGAAAGTCTGGGGAACATTACACAGAGCCATGGCAAACAGCGGAATTACTTTTACTCTGAACAGCTCTTTCACTGGCAGCATTTCCACTGGGGAGCACTCCTGACAGCTTCTTCTGTCTTATTTTTCCATTTGAAAAGGGAGGTGCTGTTGACACTGAGAACTGAGCATGTTTTAAAGCTCTTAAAACACCAAGGGCATGAAACATAAAATCATTTCAACCTAAGCAAAACAGGTGCAATGCAACAGCTTTTCAACAGCTACACAGAACAGCAGGAAATGCCTCTGTTCTCCCAACCTAAGTGCACATGAAGTGTGGAAAAGTGGCCTACATTTCACTAAATTGCAGGGGATTGTTTTGTAGCAGAGTATTTGTGAAAAGACTGAAAGTCTCAGTGTGTTGAATTCTCATCGTCTCGGTCTTGTCACCAGGAGACACAGTGATGCTGCCTTTAGGGAACATCTAGTAGTCTACAGCATGTCTGTCTGATAAGCCAGGCTTTAAACAACGCTGCAGTATCGTCAAATTGAAAAGCAAATGTAATATGTCGGTAGTGGAGGGCTTTTAAGAAGGTGTCCTTGTAGAAAATGGCTGCATCTTGAATGGAATAATGGTGCAGCTTACTTTACTGCACTAATGGATCCAACTTTCCATCTTGACCCTGTGAAGACTCATTTAAAGATTGAGTTGAAGAAAGGCAGCTGACTGTCGGTGTTATGCAGATAGTAGGCCGACCACAGTTAGATAAAGGACCGTATGTTCTCATTCGTCCTGTACGAGAGGAGCACGTGAATTTCATGTTTATGAAGTCAGATTACGTCGTATAAAGAGCAACTAAGTCTGCGTAGGGAAGAGGTCAAGGTGGATGGATGAGTCAAACAAACACAGGACTTTCACCCAGGACTTATTTTAAGTTAAGTAGTTTTCTCAGGGTGTATGAAACTACGTTACTACAAATGGCACTATGTTACTACGCTACCAAGTTACTGCGTACATTACATCACATGCTACATCACATAGCATGAGACATGGTTACGGGGAGTCTGTGGCTCAGTGGTAGTGCAGGGTCATCCTTCAATCAGAGGGTCGGTGGTTCAATCTCCGGCTCCGCTAGTCCATGTCGATGTGTCCTTGGGCAAGACACTTAACCCATGGTAGCCCCTGTCAGTGTATGACTCGGTGTGAATGTGTGACAAAGCACTTTGAGTGGTCGGAAGACTAGAAAAGAGATCTACAAAATGGTCCATTTACCATTTACATACATAACACAGTAAATGAAGTCCTTATTTTAAGCCAAAACATGATCTTTTCCTAAACCTAACCAAGTAATTCAGCTTTACAACATTAACCATGTGTTTAAAACTGACAGTTTCACAACAAATAGAACGGTCATACATGTCATTTTGGGGACTCATTGGCAAACAACCTATCCTGTAGGATGTGTTGGATCTTTAGTTTTGTAAAATTCATAGAGTAACATCAAAGGAAATGTGCCATGCATCTGAACCTGCACAGTGTCTGTGGTTTATTTTTGCACTAGCAAAATTATGACAGTTATTTACTTGGTGAACAACACTTCCTTTCACATACAGTGGCGTTCTCTTGCAATTCAGCCATGTCAATACTGAGCGGCTGTTGTAATGGCAGTTAGCACTGTGTGTTGTACACTGCACAAATACTCACACTGTATGACACAACATATGAGACTCCAAGGTTTAAAGGGCCTCAACAGGAGATTGTATTCTTATTAAGCGAGATGCCGGATGTGTTCTCTATTCTAATGGAAGGGAGAAATCTGCATAAAGTACACACATGTAGAAGTAAATGTATACCTGAGAACTGTGAAATGACTCAACAGATAAAGCAAAAATATCTATCCGGTCCATTGACAGAAAAAGAGTCACAGATAAAGCCATTTTCAGCATTTGACTACATTACATTTTACTTCATCTATCAACTGCAGTGTTAAAGAAGCCCAGTCTTGTACTGTAAGCTACTGAGGTGTCGTCAATTTTATTTAATTCATATAAGCAAAGTTGATCATCAGTAATATTCACATATGAATGCAACAGGGTTTTTTCTGCTTTTACTTTCTAAATAATATCTGACCAGCAAGTGCCTGCATTATTAGAAATTATCCGAAATCAAATGAACAAATAGCGCATGTATTATTCAACTGAATGGCTGATAAGTTACTGGCAGCACACATGGGACTCACTGGCAAACAACCTATCCTGTAGGATGTGTTGGATCTGCACATCCTACAGATAATGATAATAATCTGATAATAATGATAGATAATGCCCAGCTGCACATGGGAACAGTCAGCTCTGGTGGCATGTATGAAAGTATATGTCTGGGATGCTGGAACAGATTTACAAACATCTTCTTTCTACCAAATAATCTGCATTGATAAGTGACAGCACACATCGGAGATGGTGAAGTTGGCATCAAAAAATATTTTAAAGTACTTTTTCTGTATGAAACTTCTTCTGCTTGCCTTAAAAAAATGGTTCATATCATCGACCCGGCAGTGAAAGTGGAGGCTATAAGGGGTCAGAAGGGTCAAGTTTAGACCATTTCTTTCTTTGAAAATGTGAGACAAAGTATTTCTTACTCCCTCCCACCATGTTTCATCCCAATCTCACACGCACACACACTCTTTCTCACTACCCCACCTGTGCGAGACTTACAGATACTATTTTGACGGGAACCTTTTATTTTCCCGCGGGAAAACTCCACCCACACTTAGCAGTGGAGGGGCGAAACATACAAAATGGTTGCTTGGGAGTCCTACCAACATGACACTCTGCAGATACATACAACACAGCAGCTTACTGTAGGACAACATGAACAGAAACAAAAGGATGACAGCCCTGGAGGCTCTGAAGCACATCCTTGATCACGACAGTGAAAGATGTGAAGATGTGTCTGAAGATGAAGACCATCTTGAGGTCAATTCAGATTATAATGGTGCTGATTATGAACCATCGGATGAGGAAACTGATATACCTGTTCCTCCAAGAGAGACATTTGTGTCAAAAAATTGTGAAATACAGTGGTCATCCTCACCCAATACACGTCAGCCAAGACTGTCTGCCGAAAATATGATAAAGACAGTGCCAAAATGTATTTGCACAAAGCACACCGTGACGACATGTCACTCGTGTGCTGTGTAGACACAGATACACAGACAAACGCATAGAAACACACATACACCTCGTTCATTGTGCTCGTCTCTTGTTAACTTTTGTAAATGTCTGTTTCTTAACATTATAAATAAACATAAATAAAGTTTACTTTCAATACAAATCCTTATGATCATTTGGCTTGATTTTGAGTGAGCGGGTCAATATGACCCTGAACAGCAGAGGTGTCTCATCTCTATTTATCGACATCACCACATGAAAAAAAGAAAGTTTCAAAATGTAAAAAAAATTTAGAAATAAATACATGTTATGGTAGACTAATGCAATTTATATCTAGGTTTTTCCAATGTACCTAAATAATTGTTTGAAGATGTATTTTTCATGAAAACGAGTGAGTTATCCTAATTGAACTCTGATCTATGGAGGGGTGAATAACTCTATAATTAATAAATACTGATTGAATTGTTAGTAATGGTGTTGGTGATGAGGTACAAACTATATCTATTAGGATTTTTTGGTTTCTGACAACTTTTGGATGATTAAACATGCACCGGGTCACATTGAACATTGCTGTACTTAAGAAACGAACATAACAGGAGGGGTTAATACTGAATGTGTCGTGGGTCCAAATTGCACAAAATTCTACACAGCACTCCCTTATGTCCCCAGCAACAAACCCACCAAGTGAGAAGTAGATCAGGTGAGCTGTTATTGAGATATGCGAATAATACACAGACAGATAGACGGATAGATAGTTCGATATTTTTCAGTAATAACCACATTGCGATTTTAGCTATAGGCAGTCTCTGGTAGTTGAATAAAGCAAGGTTGATATGAGTAATGAGGTGTCCTTTCACATCTTCTGTTCTTCTGAGCTGTATTAGTAAGGGGACCTGAGAGCATTGCAATTGGTGAGAGACCAGACAGCCAGCATCTGTCTCTCTCTCTCCTACATACACATTCACATACTCTTACACATGCTCACACAGCAGTCCAGACATCTGGTGGGGCTCTACTGGGTCTTGCCACTGTGGTACTGGGACTCTTACAAGGACTAAAGATACTTCAGCGGTAATGACACGTCCCTATTGGCCAGACCGGGCAGAAAAACAGGAAGTGGGGACAAGACTGAGGGTCGGAGAGGTCATCCATCTTGGGAGGGTGATTTAAATACAGTAGAACAGAGTCACAGAGATACAGAGATATATAACGTGCTTTGCCTGAGGCCAAGGTAGGGAATGTGAGAATGTTTGAGCATTAACCAGATTCCAAAGAGAATGGTGATTAAACTGCTGGTAAAATAATAATGAAAAAAACATTTTATTAGAGGTTTAGGTCTATGAAATGTGGTAAAACTGTGGTGATTGTAATATACGTTTGATTGAAGTGTAAAAAAAAACACTTTTCACCAGTACCCTTATACTGTTATATGTGTTGTATAAGTGTTATACGCAGTTTGTGTGTAAAAAACATTATACAAATAACCAGAACAACTGCAGAGTACTGGGTAAATATATTCTCTTATCGACAGATTAACAGATTACTTGCTCATCTTATCTACACATGCTTTGTAGATGTATTAACAAGGTTTTGGAGATGCTGAGTGGTGTGATGTGGTGTATAGTTAGGGCATGTAGTCCTGCTGAACTCACAATGAGAGCTGTTAAAAGTCTTGGCCCCAGCCCTTTGCTGTGGGCTGGGGCCATAAACAGGAATGCTCCTTGTCCCCTTTGTGTTTGTGATAAGACACAATATCAAAGTTTTAGATTTTTGGTTACGTTATGTGTTACTGTGCAAACATTTTATCATGTTGTTTTTGGCATTTTATTTCACAGATGACAACATGTGAGAGTGTAGAGGCAGAGTGGAGTATGGTGGGGAGAGAGGGTTATGACATGCAACAAGCACATTCTCTAAATGCTGTTTTGTCACAGCAAGCAAAACAACTTGTAAAAGTAATAAAGCAAAAAGCAAAAAAAGTACATATTTGTTTTTTTTATTTATTATTACTTAAATAAATTCACAGCATATCTATGATTGTAGGATTGTCTCTACATGGCTCTCAAATGAGCGATGGCTGAGCCAGCCAGTGGTAACAGCACTAACATTGCAAACAACTGCAAAAGGGTTGACAGAGATGCAGGTGAGATGGATTCTACAAAAAAATTTAAAAAGCACTCACCAATGGCAGGGTTTCCTCCGGGGTTCAGAGTCACTCTGAAGGCTTGATGCTTGGTGTGGCGGCCAGGGGGAGCATCACATGGGTCAATGTAAAGCAGAACACCTCCAAAACCCAGCTCAGACAGCAGGGACAGCTGGAGACAAACATACAATGAGTAACATTTGACACTTGCTTCCCCAAAAAATAAATGACAAACCATTGTGACTCAGTTTAAAGTAAGCTTTAATTATATTCACGAGAAGCGTGGATTTGTGCAAAAAGGACTTAACCATTTTTTTTACCTTATATTATCTTGAAGAGGTACACTAGCCATTTTGAAGAGATATACCTTTGATAAATCAGAGCATTGTTGTATGCATGTGTTATTGAAAACATGTACATTAAAAACTTTATAAATGGGACAAAATACATGCATTTAGACAGAGTTAATAGGCCATCTCATTCTTTTCTTTTCCTCTCATCAGTAAAATTAAACAGAATGTATTCTAGCCTTTCATATTAGATTCAATCTTATAAGTGCGCTACAATTATGAGACAATATGAACATTTAGGCTGTCTCATGTGGCTCAAAGGTGTTCTGCAGAGAGAAATGTTAACTAAAAAAAACACAGAATGAAAAAAAATAAATAAATAAAAAGTTAAAAATAAAAAACAAAAACACAGAAGAGATTCCCGACATACTTGATATCACAGTTCCATGTCAGCACCACTGAAACAACGCCAATGGAAAGTCAATTAGGACTCCCAATTAAAGGTGTCCATGTGCACATGTAGCAGTCAGAGCTAGTGACGTAGTATATCATTTAAAAAGAGTGGGAAAAACAGAGACTTCTCACAGCGACACACACAAATGATTAAAGTCCATTTTCATTTGAGACCACATTGTTTTGGAGCAACCTGAAACTGATGCTGAATATCACATATTAGGTTGTTAGGCATAGCAAATAAAATTGCTAATTTACTATGTTCCCCACCTTACTAAATGTGTCTGTCTATCTCATTTGGTGCTGGGCAGGCAGAGAACATATGGTTTATCAGAGATCCCTTTTGCTGCTGGAAACAGGTTTGATGAAAGTGGTAAGACAGAACAGGAAATGAGTGAGCCACAGAACCAAAACACTGCCAAGACAACCTGATCCCTGTCCGTTTTCCACAGAGCCTAGTACCTAACAACAACAGGGCACACTGCAGTATTGTTTTCCAGAGTAACTTTGCTTATTCCACCGTCCGCCATTTCTACAATAGTAACTGCAAAGAAGTTACATTGATACTCTTTGCTAACTGGGGATAGCTACCGTGGAAAACAAGTGCTATCCTCTTCCTGTTTTGGTTGTGCAATGGCTGACACTCTTTATTTGTGCCATAAATGGAGATTTAATTTTCCCAGGACCTGTTGTCAGACAGAATTGCACAGTGAAAACGAGGCTTATAGAGAACCAATCTAAACACTAATGGTGTCATTATTCTATAGCTATGAAACATTTACTTACTGATAAGTTAAATCAAAAAACATGTCTGTTGTCCCTTTAATATAAAAATACTAGTGCTGGGCAAGTTAACGTGTTAATTTCGCGTTAACGCATTCATTAATTAACGCCGACAATTATTTTATCGCGCGTTAACGCATTTGTTTAATTTATTATAATTTTTTTTTTTCTTTTTTTTTTTATTGAAAGAAAAGAGACAATACATATATACGTAACAACAAGAGGATGATAAGAACAGTGGGATAAAAGCCAGCAAACATCCTATAGTCAGTAATTTCAGTGCACCTATATGCTGAAATTCACGGTAAACACATTCAAACGGCACAGATCGGGAGCGAGCGAAGGACTTTGAAAGTTAGTGGAAAGATTAACGTGAGACAACATCCGGTTTCTCCAGACGAACATCCGGTTTTCAGAATAAGATGCCAACAAAGTATGAATTATATTCACATTAAGTATAAAACATGCTACCTGCATCTCGTGAACCAAATGTTATTGCCCTTTTGTTCATATAGCAGTACTTTTAAAATAAAAGTGCGCAATACACTACTTTTGAATTCATTATTGAACTTTGCCATAACAATGCGATTAATCGCAAAAAATCCATGCGATTAATCGCGATTAAATATTTTAATCGTTGCCCAGCACTAAAAAATACTGATTAGTTCAGCTTTAATAAAATATATTAATTAATAAAAGATATTGAACGAAATCTCCTTCAATAATATACTTCAGAAAAGCTTTGTGAATTTGTCATATTGTACCTGATATCATCGTATTGCACAGGCAGACAAAGTATTAATTGGTTATACCAGCAGATAGTTGTATTATCATAATGTATACTCCCAAATGCTGCACATAAATTGTGGGGAACAGATGCACACAAAGGATTTATGCTCTCAGTGTGAACAGTGAAATAAGCCCATATCCCCGACACAATCCTGTAGATCATGGTAAGTAGAATAAAACTAAAATACTATGGCTAAGGCAATATGAGAATATATCGTGATACATCGACTTTCACACGTTTTACTTTTATGTAAGTGTTTTATGTGATTGCACACAAGGTTGCAAACCAACGAGCATCAGCCACTCTTGCATTTTTACATAATTTTGGCATCTATATGATGAAGTACATTGATTTTTCAGGTATTCACTGAATAATATAGAAAACAAACACTGAATCACAATATACAGCAGGGGTATTCAATTCAAATTCAGTGCGGTCCACTTAGAGAGAATTTCCTCATGCAAAGGACCGGAACATCACACTAATGCTTGACTTGCTCTATGATATATATATTGAAGTAGCAAACAGTTGTATTAACGTCTGTATGTCGTCAACAACTGACTGTCCAATCAAATAAAGAAAGTTCAATTAAATAATATCTCAATATTTATTGTCAGATTTCAATCTGAACTGAATTAATTATAAATAATACATAATCTAATAATACATTAATGTTCTTATCTTGTTTCAAGTAAAATAAGGGATACATTTAAGAATACATTAAATAACAGAAAGCTTTTTAAAAATGTGCATCTTAAAATAAAGTAGTTAATTTTAGAAAAATTAATTGAACTGAATTATCTTTGTCCTGCAGCTTTACATTCAGTTCATTCAGGTGTGAAGTGATGTCAATCAAAAAAACTATGATATTATATTCTTCTTATCTTCTAAAAAGATAGAGTTGTGTGTATGGACTTTATCTGTGGTTATTAAACCACTTGTTTCAGCTCTATTTGCTCTGTTAACTTCATTGTTGCAGTGAATTCATGTGTTAGATTTTGATCATACTGGGATCTTATGTTTATTATTCTGTGACTTCATTACAGATGTGAGCTGGTACGTTTGCTCATAAGAGTTGTGCTTTGTCTCGTAGTGGCGTTTCATTTACGGCTCTTAATGATCGCCACAGTCTCTGAACACATGAGACGTACCGGTTTTAAACTCAACACGTGAGACGTACCGATTTTAAACTGAACACGTGAGACGTACCGGTTTTAAACTGAACAAGTGAGACGTACCAGTTTTAAACTGAACACGTGAGACGTACCGGTTTTAAAATCAACACGTGAGACGTACCGGTTTTAAACTCAACACGTGAGACGTACCGGTTTTAAACTCAACACGTGAGACGTACCGGTTTTAAACTCAACACGCGAGACGTACCGGTTTTAAACTCAACACGCGAGACGTACCGGTTTTAAACTGAACAAGTGAGACGTACCAGTTTTAAACTGAACACGTGAGACGTACCGGTTTTAAAATCAACACGTGAGACGTACCGGTTTTAAACTCAACACGCGAGACGTACCGGTTTTAAACTGAACACGTGAGATATACCGGTTTTAAACTGAACACATGAGACATACCGGTTTTAAACTGAACACGTGAGATATACCGGTTTTAAACTGAACACATGAGACATACCGGTTTTAAACTGATCACATGATACATACTGTTTTTAAACTGATCACATGAGACGTACTGGTTTCAAACTGCCCGTAGGAAGAATGAAGACATAAGAGTCTGTCCATTCTTGGTTATGTCATAGAGATAACTTCTGTGACTCACGTATTATTCTCCGACGACTCGGTCTCTCACTCCGTCTCCCCATGTGAGTAAACCTCACTCGAGTCGGGGTTGACGCTTATCGAAATACACATATTTGATTGGCTGAGTTGCATCACGTGATGTAACTGGTCAGTGCGTTTCCTGGACCTTTGAATGATGACTATGTTGTTTAAATTGTCCATTTCAAAACATTAAATATAATTTTGGTGGACTTGGAAGTAAACTGTTGTAGACTAATGGATATCAATGGTTTTGCAAGTGTCACATTTTCAGTGATGCTTTTCTATGTGATTGTTTCCCTGCTTTAATATAAAACATTATTGCAATAAGTTGCATGCAGTGTTAGTTTACCGCTCTGTGTGTGTCTTTGTAGCAAATGTATATTAGTGGTAAAGCAATGTGGTGTTTCTACGCTGTACTTCCCAGAGATCAATCTTTTTTGCACCCATTTCGAATGTTACCAACTAATCGAATGGGCTTTATCGGTGGTTATCAGTACCATTCCAATCAAATCTAACTGCACGGTGTATAGTGCATGGTGTAAAAGTGAAATTTTGTTTTACTCAGAACTACTTAGTTACGTTTAGGGAAAGATCATGGTTTGGGTTAACATAAATATGTTTGTTAGTATATGTGGTGTTAGTTAATTACGTAAATTAGGTTAAAAAAAAATCACGTCAATGTTGACTGTTGGTTTCACACGGGACACCAAAGGTCCTGTGTTTGATTCATCATCTATCCACCCTGAGCTCCCTACACAGACTGTTGTTTTTTATACTACATCACCTGACTTCTCCCTTTGCTCACACCATAATTACTACGCCCCTAGAGGTTGCCGTTGTCTTCAAGCATTTGTATCACTGATCAGCCACGTGAATAGATAACAGCCTTCTGAACCTACTAGTAGCTGTAGTAGGCCTCTTTTAACACATATCTATGAGGCTGATAACAGCAGATAACACACATTCAAACAGCTGATATCATTCAGAGAAGTTTGTCAAACAGTGTGTATCATTACTGTGTTGTTTTGCCACAGCCCAAAACCTGCTTCATGTTGAATGCATATTGTCTATTGGTCAGAGAGAAGAAGGCACATTAATTCATTCTGAAGGGATTTCTTATTTGTTATCTTTTTGAAGTAAAAGTTAACTTTAAAAGACTGGTTGTCTTCCCTTGATGACAACAAAGTGTATACTGTGTTGCTGTTGATTTAGCTAACATTACTGGTAATACTAGAGGATAGTTGTTTGGTTGAAGGAAGTGTGCTGCAGCTGCCACAGTGCTGAGCAGCATTTGATTGTTGTCCATGGGAAATGTAGCGTCCTTGTTTTTTATGAGCGTGGATGACTATTTTATTGAATGTGTGACACCAACCACGGTCATTCTCTACTCATCACAACTCTGTCCTTCACTGGAGAACAGGGACACTGCACACACACATGCACACACGCACACACGGATTTATATGCACACAAGTCAAATCAATGGGTGCTAACAAAACAAGAACAAAAACATGAGGACATTTGTTCTTATATCACGACCTGAAAACTCTTCCCTTTTGCACCCTACTTTCATAAGAACATGGCACATGATTGACATCCACATGGACATGGATTCATATGGACATTGAAAAGTATATGTGAATGTGTGGAAAATCATTTATCATCAGGAATAAAGTACATTCATCATTAATAACTGCTGGAAAATGCCAATATACTGAAATAAGGTTATGAAGTTGTGGTCGTGTTTCTATATTGTGATTCTCAAATTAATCGGTACAACAGTAATGGAACCAAATGACTTAAGCTAACATTGTCGAAACACGTGTTCCATGTTTGTGTATCCAATATGAATCTAGCTATATGTGTAACATTGGGCCTGCAGTCACCGTTACGCACTCATTAGTGAGAGTACAAGACTCATCCATCATTCTCCCCCATGTATATGTAAAGGCCGATCATTTCTCTCAGCCGCTGACATACAGAGACATTATGAAGCATACATGATCAAATTTGTCACAAATCTTGGGCGAGGAGGAAAAATGGGTCAGAAGCTTGTTGCTAATAGGGTCCCATGTGGCAGGAGGTGCAGTCTGATTTAACTGTGTAAATGTAAATGCAGTATGGTGACCCCACTTTAAACATTCCCTCTACTTTTTTTTGGTAACCTCCATTTACTCCTGTTATGGCTCATAACTATCTATGTCATTTATCACTAACCTCATATTCGGAAGTAGAGTAATGTTCAAAGATTAAAGCAAAGGATACAGTACTTGTAGTATATATTACTCAACAGAGCTAGTGTTAGGAAGTTAAAAAGGCCATAACTCCCTCTCTAGTATAATTGATATTGCTGGGAAAACATCTCCTTGAAACAATTGTATTTCTTTGTGTTTTGCTGGAGCCAGAGGATATCATCATTCGTCTGTAAGGTATTCAGACGGTCTGCTCAACCCCACCACCTTCAACACAAAGCGCCGTGAAGGCCTCCGCTAGTCGCCACAGCTCCTCTATAGACAGGCAAGCACAGAACTGGCAAAAGGCCTGCTGGGTAAGCACTAGCCCGGCATGGAAAGTGCTGAGGCAGCTTTCGCAGCTGAGATGAAGGTCTGACGGGATGATGTAGCTGATCCGGAAGTCGGTACACAGACAAACGCGCTAGACCTCTTCATCCTTTTAACTTCCTCATTTGTTGACTTGACGCTGAAGAAAAATTGTGAGCAGAACTATGGTCGCACATCTCTTATGCGTTGCAAATACAGATGTAAGAGAAGCCTATTCAGGTCACAAGGGTGCGGAAAAAATCTGATATAGACTGATATAGGACTCACTGATGTCTGCCCTTCTTGAATAACTTTTTTTCTGAAGGTCCTAGATACGGGTAAATTGGCTTCGTTTATACTAATTCGGCCACGCTCAATCCAACGGTACCACCCGCCAGTCTCTACGACCTTGGGGAGGGGTCGAACCGGAAAAATCCCAAATCTGACGTGAGGCCTTTTGGAATAACTTTTTTTGTGAAGGTAGTAGAGACTTGTTTGTAGGTTCTACCTCCACTAATTGGGTCATTCCCGTTCGATCATCCCGAGCTTCTAGGACCTTCGGAAGGGGTAGTTGTGGGTTTGGGCCCATACTTGTGTGATTCAGGCCCAATTGAAAAGGGCTCAAGGTTGAACTTATTTTCTGAATGTCGTAGAGACTTGAAAGTAGGCTGTACCCCCACTAATTCGGCGCCCGTTTGATTGGTACCATCCTATCTACGACCTTGTTAAGGTTTTACTCATTTCCTATATAAAACAATATGGCATAATTAATTATCAATAATTCTATATCAGTATTGTACACCTAATTTGACTTTAGTATTAAGTCAGTTTATATGCATGGATACAACTGCTTCAGAGACCACTTACAGTATAAATATACTTTACTCTAAAATGCATCAAGTCCACATCAAGTTTTTGTTCAGGTTTGGATAGTTAAATTACATTCAATTAAATGGAAAAAATGTATCAGTAATTCACATGTAAATAGATGTTTACTTTTAATCAACTGGATTGGAATTCTTAATTTCCTATTCATCTTCTAATTGACAGGAGAACTGCTTTGAGATGAACGTGGTCACAATTCCAAGCAGGACTAGGCCTGCTTGGAATTGAAAATTAGTGATGCATAACTAACCATATACACGAGGCCCTGTTCGGTATGAATATCCCACTGCAGCAATTTTTATTTTATATCTGGATGCAAGTATATTTAAATACCCAATTTTTGAAATTCAGTTTTAATACTATTATTTTTTTAATCAGTCTGGGTGATATTTTTTCCTGCTGCGGGATTATCAGGTAGATCTCAAGTATCATTTTAATATCTGTACCAAAAGCTAGATATCACCATGACACCACCTTTAAAAGAAAAAAAAAATTTCTGTTCTTTTCTTAATCTTTATATAAAATAATTTGAAGAATTGCCAGTGTGCATGCAATCCTTCCAAATGTAGCCATTGAAATCAATATCATACCATTACTATAGAATTTGATTACTTTACAGCACACTGAAATTACTTTGGCCAAATGTGTGTTTGTATTTCTGTGTGTGTGTATGTGACTGAGCAGCTGACTGAGTTATCATCTTCTTTAAAGTGACCAAGAAGCTGTTGTGGAAAGTCAAAAAATTACTTTTTGGGGACTCTGATTCTCTCTCTCACCCCTCTCTCACCCTCACTGCATTACTTGGACCTGATTATTTTTTCATGTGGCAAGTGTAACACAATGCTGCAGTGAAGAGAAAGCGAGGGAGAGAGAGCACATCTTTTGCATCAGGAGAGCCCATGAGAGGAGAGCGAAAGATTTATCGCTCCTGCCTGCATTTGCATCATAAAAGTCCTTCATTTAAACTGCAGACCATGGAGCCATACAAGACGCAGCAAATTGAAATATAGGAGAATCTCTATACGCACTCAGATGGTGCTGCTAAACTAGATCCATCACTCTTTCCTCTCTCCCCTTTTTTTCTTTTGTTTCATCTTGGCGCGGTAATGAAATTAACAATGTAAGAGGCCTCTGTCTGGCTGAAGCTGTGAGCATCACCATCCTGTTGAGATGACAAATATTTCCTCTTAACCCAGCCAGCCATTCACACGAAAGTTGGACATTTTTGGAAACCAATATATCTTGATGGACTCTGTCAATGTCAAATATCTTTGAGATTTTTAAAAATGATAAAATTAAATGCATCTTTCTCAAGTGTATTCTGGCATTTGTAGTCCATTATGGGAGATTAAAACTACCCATTGAGAGCATGCTAATGAAATGCTTCAATGTGAGTTACTTAGCAGTTTTAAAAGTGGGCGGACACCATTAACTTTTTTATGAACTGAAAATACACTGTGAAAGGGTTAAAGTTCTAAGACAAAAACAACTTCCAGACCGTACAACGCCATGGCAGCGACCTGTCAATCACCGTGTAGCCCCGCCCTAAAGCATCCCCTGCTTTATGGTCTGTTTGACTCTAAATGGACCATAATTTACTAAATGAACATCATGCTGTATTGAAGACTTGAAACTAGAGATTGAGACCATAAACTCATGTTTACTGAGGTAATAAATCAAGAGAGAAGTAGAGTCATTTTCTCATAGACTTCTATACAACCAGAGGAGTCGCCCCCTAGTGGACAGTAGAGAGAATGCAAGTTCAAGGCTCATCAGCATTGACTTTACTTTTCAGACCGGGAGGCTGCCACTTGGTCTTAAAGGAAATCTGTCCTAACTGGTTGAAGAGTTGACCAGACAAAAAAGCATTTCAATATTTGGACTCCTATCTTGGCTAATACTTAGAGTTCCAGGAGTTTCCTGATCTGTCAGGAGCTGCAAGGAGATGTTGTTCAGGCAGAGACGATCTATGAGAGAAAAGTACTGTTTTGATGAAAATGTTATGTTTTTTTGCTGATTTTGTGCAGCAGGGAGGAAAAAAACAATGTCTCAGCAGAAACCATATCATCCCAACCTTACACTTTATGCAACACTTTTTTACAACACTGACGATGTCACAACTAAAGATTTCATCATAAATAAATACAACTTTAATCACCTACCAACTACAGATATTGCAGACGGCTCAAAGGTCCTCAGTGAGAGCAGACTAGAATTTTCATGTTATGTTTACGTTTCATTTATGTGAATTTTTTAAAGCCATGTAAGTGACTTGCCAATAATTACCTGTAGTCTACTATGGGGTCTGAGTAAGCAGTAAGCAAAATAATTATTGGATTAAGATGATTGTTAATTTTGGCATTATATTTTTGAATATATAACCTTTTTTTTTTACGTTGAAGATATTTGCCTTTGCACATATAACCTACACATTTTACTATTTTCGGTATTTTGAGTTCTACCTTTAACTAAAACTCCAAACAGCAACTGTCAGGAATACTACTACTACTACAAGTGTCACAAACCAGCGATGTCCAAGGAACAGTCCCTCTCTTTGAGAAACATTTATAAATATCTCAAGTCCAACTCTGAGGAAAGTGTTTTAGTCTCAAGTGATCTGTGACTACCTGCCCCGTCCCCAGTCTCTCCTTCTACATACAATATAGTATATAATATATACTTTGTTATATACTTTTTAATCAAAATATTACGACTTCTCAGAGACCATAAATATGTGAAGAATTGCAACAGCACAGGGCCTCACACCTGCACTGCTATTCTGGAGTTGGTTTTTTGAATACATTATTTTTGTAATGACTAATTGTTCTTGACCAATCTTGCTTCTAAAATGAAATCCCTGTGCTTTATTCTGTGTGAAAAGCTTCTCCTTCAGATCATGTAATCCATGCAACATCTGAAGGCAGCAAGACTGATAATGTTGATAAATCTGCATCTTATGTGCCACTATGCACGTCCATTCATTGTTGTTAACTTCATTAAATCGCCCGAAAACAACATCAGGCTGCTACGCTTGGTATTTATAATTATCCTTGGCGTTGTGGCAGTGATCAGGCTGCTACTTAGAAAATCTAATAGTGCAGATATGCTATCATTTTAAATTTACTAAGTAATGACATTTTACTTACTTAGAGGACCCACACACCTGGGGAGGTGCAGACCAGTGTGAGAATCACTGCCCATCAATCAAGATTAAACAAAGCACATCTCAAAGCAAAGCACATCTCTGCCCTCCTTGAGTCATTATGTGGGAACCTGTGTTGTAGCTGGATATACGGTCTGTGGTCAGGGGCAAAAAATAGACTGTACTTGTATTTCTCATTTCTAGTCTTCCGACCAAAGAACAATCTGGCAAATGTGTGTCTGGGAGGCAGGAGTCTATATAGGGGCTTGATTACTGATCGGAGGCAGGTGAGTGAACAGCTGAAGGGAGTTAGACTGATGAGGAGGGAATGACTGACAAGTGGAGTGAGGAGGGTGTGGAGCTGAACTGTGACAACCTGCCCATCCGGACTAGCTAACTCATACACATTCATACAATCACAGTAACAGCCTGCGGGAGTCTTGCCCAAGGACACATGGACATTAACTAGCCGGGGATCAAACTGCCGATCCTCTGATTAAAGGACGACCCTGCTCTAACACTAAGCCACAGTTGCATGGAATTTGTGGATGAATATGAAGCATGAATGGATGAGTTTAGTTCAAATTCTAGTATGTGGCTTCTTGCACATGAAAAACTACAAATACAAAGCAGACAAGCCAAACAAAGCACTGTAATAAACACACAATGTAAACAGACAGCGCTGACACTGACTGCTGGTTGGTCTGTCACTGTTGATGTATTTGGCTGTCAGTACTGAGATATTATTAGATAGTGAAACCTTAAAACAAATGAGAATATGAAGTGCTGCCTAACTGCCTTGTAAATAGCAAATACAAAATTCTGAACAGGTGACTTTTGCCACCATGCACTCGAAAATAAATGTGAATGGAAATACACTTAGGATTAAATCAAAGATTATTTGTATTAGTTTTGTATTGGCTGCCTGTTGATTGCTTATGAATGGATTTATGTATGCAAAAGCAAGTATAGTGATGGAATCCACCAGGCCGGCCTCATTCTCAGGACGCCAAATATTGACATTTTATCATAGCCCTCGGCGTCTGATACCCTTTAGCCTCTGTATGAGACGCACCAAGCTTTCATCTAACAGTAATGTAAAGTCATCCGCAGCAATAGAACACAGAGAAAAGTACAGTAACTATATTACTTTTTTTGTTTTACTTTACTCCCATGATACTTTTCCTCACGGTGACCCGTCTGCTTACTGGCTGGCTACCATAGCTGGTGCTGCGTGCTCATTGAAATCATGACGGGAAAAATAAATAAATTTTCTCTGAATGAAAATCATATACTCCTCTGGGCTTATGACAAACTGCCAAAAACCAGCGAACGAGATGCTGCAGTGAAACTTGGTGTTCCTCAGGCGACCCTGTGTAGTCGACACAAACAACGAGAAACAGGCCGCCAGAGACTGAGACAGAAAACTAATGCTCGAGTAGAAAGCTCCTGTAGGTGAAGTCGTCTTTGAAACAGCTGAAGCCTCATCAATAAAATGAATTAACTAGTGATGCTGTCCATTTCATTTTTTAAACATTCATGTAATAAATATTCAAATGTTTATTACATGGTTATCTGCATGAGAAATTAAAAAAATTTAAATTGACAATAATCATTCGCATATAGCAATCAATCGGAACCCAGACAGACTGATAGTGATTAATACAAGAGGTTTCCACCATAGTTTTGTTGCCTACAACTAAGTGGTGCCAAGGGGTTGGAGCCAGCATATAGGTGACGAGTTGATATTTAGAACGGGTTGTATCATGACAATACCACTGGTCTACAGGGACTACTTCAAAAAGCATGATTTTAAATCAATTATGTATTGCTTTCTGTTGGTCTATGGGTTATATGCACAGAATGGTGGACTTGTGTATTATTATTAACACAGTTTGATGTAAATAAAGAAATGTCATTGCTTTATTTTTCATAATGTCTTGTTGAAGTAACTTTTATATGCAGAGGTGTGTCTTTGTGTATTTGTAATGTGCGGTTTTGATATTGAAACAAGTTTTTGCTGCATGCAAGTTTTGCACATCAAAATGGCATCAGAAATGATACTATAAGTTACACATACAGAAATGATTCTAAGCTGCTGTATTTTTAAACTATGGCTTCATATTCAACTCCTGTTCAAGAGGCATGGTTGTTTAACACAGGAAAAAAAAGACCACCACTTCAAAGCATGAAAAGATCCTTATGCTATCATGCTGTTTGTAATCACTATCCTGTGAATTAATTCTTCTGCAGAATATTCATAATCACACTGCAGGCTGGCCCTATGAGTAGATGATTTCATTAGATTCTAGAGCACATGTGCTTCCATTGGCATATTAATGAGGAAAAACCAAGAACTCCATTACGCTGTAAGTGGCAGACTTCATATTAATAGAAGCCATGATGTATGTGAAGATAAGTACGATGACATATTACTCATTTCTAAATAATGCTAATATACATAATTACAGATCTTATTAGTTAGCTTGTTGTGTAAAATGATTGTGGTTGATCACGGATTCGGCAGCTCAAGTGTCTTGTTAATTTTAAAATTATATATTAACGTATTATTATTGAGACATTTCAACTGGAGAACAGTTTAGTTAATGCAATGGATATATTTCTGCTTTGTGGGAAGACAGTTTAGGGATACTTTGCCTGTAAATTGCCTACAACTCAATCTATTTTCTAAGATAAAGAAATATACTATAGTGAAATTCCATTTATCATCCTTAACAGAAATATGTAATGTTTCTGTATTTTATCATCACTCTTGAAGGATAAGTAAGTTAAATGCCAGGACAAAAGCCAAATAATATAGCAGGGCTTCTATATTTTGTATTATTATTATTATATAGTTTATTCTGTTGGGATCTAATTCATCATTCATGATTTGATTGTTCCAATAATGCCGTTATAGTTTACACAGAGGAGCCACATCCTGCAAATGTTTACTTTGAGATTATGTGAATATGAATGTGTACATATGCATATTATGTATATGTAGCCATATTTTTATAGTAACCTGCTGTAAAATGTGAAATATATATAATGGTTGATTTGTAATGGTAGTGTGGGCTGTTTGTGTGTGTATGCATATGTGGGGGTGTTTTTATTCATGCAGAGGCGGGTGGTGGAGAACGGGTATGGAAAGTGAGGAGGTGTGTGGCTGGATGTAGGGAGGTGGAGGATGAGATACAATAAGAAGGGTTTTGCTCACATACTTTGGATAAGTACCGGAGATGTAGTGAGAACAGAACCAAGCCGTAGCAACTTTCCTGGTATGACATTATTCAAAGATATCAAGACAAAGACAACCCTGGATCTGTAAGGAAGAAGCGCCCTCTCATCGCTGCTCCCCGTTGATGATCTTCTCAACAATGTGCAAGCTGCTTGGTTAACTTGCATACAGCTGGCATTTTTACTTAGCACCAAACTTTCAGCTGTTGTTTTTGCACCTACAGTTGAGTCAGCTATTGCCTTGATCACACTTCATGACTTAAGCCCTCATTTTCCACTCGCCAAATTTTTGGAGATCCCCGAAAAATAACCCAGATCAGAGGCAAATCTGCATTTGCTCGACACAAATCAGGAGTTTGTGTGGTAGCACGTGTGTCAATTTGATGATGAATGCATTTAAAAAGATATTATGTTTGTTGTTGTGTCTTTCTAGCCAACGCTTGTACTATAGGAATAATCTGAAAATTGAGTTCCCTGATCAGGACAATTTAACAACCCACAAGTCAGAACAACAACTCAAAAACAGTTTACATGTTGTTTCTACTTTATGACTTAAAGTTCATCAACACCAAAGTCTTCGAAACTAATCCTCAACTCGGGAAATGCTGAATGCCATTTTTTCCCCCCTTGCTTCTAAATTGTTCTGATTCAGTAGTGTTGCCTTTCCAAAACTATTTAGTTGGTATACTGGTGGCAAACATCAATTTCTGCTCCAGCTGACCGTCTGGCTTCAATTGCTGTGGGTTTTTGCCAGGCAGTTATTTCTTGCAAACATCTCCCAAGTAAAATGACGATGATCATAATGATCAGCTTTATTCCAACAACACGGACAAAGGGTCAAACAAGCAGCAATGTCTGTAACGGAGCTGGCATAATGGTGTGCGTCCACATCTTTACTCCCACGGGCAACTGTGGCACAGTGATAGAGCAGAGTTTTCCTTCTCTCAGAGGATCGGCGGTTCAATCCCCGGCGCCGCTAGTCCATGTCAACGTGTCCTTGGGCAAGACTTAGAACCCCAAATTGCTCCCGCAGGCTGTTTCTGTGATTGAGTGAATGACGACATGTAGTGTTGAAGCGCTTCGAGTGGTCAGAAAAGAGATACAAGTACAGTCCATTTACAGTGTTGTAAACTGTTGTTGATGAATTTTGTTGTAATTTTTTTCAAATTTAAAACAAAACAAATGATTGGGATTTTGAAAGTTTTGTAGACTTTCACAAATTATTATGTGGCACGTACACCATTTAAATAAATAATTAGCTACACAGATTTTTCTAATTTCTTTCTACACCATCCAGGTGTTTGTAAATTGAATATGTGTTTAGGAAGGCATGAAGCTGGGGAGGAGAACAATATGAAGCGATGAACGTTGGAACTTCAATCTAGGTTCACCCCTAGGTTCACCATTTGTCCTTCTGTCTCTGACAGCAGAAGGTCACAAGTAGTTTCAAATAAAGGGCAGCACTTTATTCACTACATCTTCACTCAAAGACAAAAGTTTCTAACCTCTCCAATACACTCTAAATCTAAGGCGGTCTCAGTGGATGTCAGCTATAGGCACCACCCCACCACTATAGGCACCACCCCTTAGGTGGGGTGTACATTCTCCTATTAGATTAGGTGAATGATGGAATAGCCAAAGTCCTGGGTCTCTTCTTCTCTTCCTACTTAATTGTCGAAGCGTACGCACGCCACTCGTCTTTACCAGACAGCCGGGTGTGAGCCAGCTTCCACTTCACGTGTTATGGATGGTTAGGTTATGATTTTCCATGTTTTATCCACCATTCTTTGACGTTCAAGACAATCATCTGCCTCTTTCTGGTGCTGTTGTGATTCCAGCAATGTTGATCAACCTTCTTCCATAATAACTATGTTGAATATAATCTGATCAAAAGTATGAGATTACGTTTGATAAAAAGGTGGTGATGGAATAATTTTAGAATCTGGGAAATTCACAAGAGTACATCATTTGAATAATGTGTATACCTAAAGATCAGCGGACTCCCAATAGATAACTTCCGTGCCACCTTTTTCTCTTACTCCGGATGGCTGATGGATGATGTGGACCCAGCTCGAAGTAAATCATGTTCCCTACAGCCCTTCCCCCCTTTTACCAGTTGTGAAGCTTGTTATAGGAAAGAGCACCTACAAACAAGAAACAGTCTCATCTCTCACAGAGCTGCAGTAACGCCAGTTCTAAGAGTATGTGCGTCACCTTTTGACTGCATGCCCAGATTGCCCCTTGTTCAGGTCAGGGAGCCGTTGCCGATGTCAGTGCTGCCGGAGAAGTCACTGATCTGATGAAGAACCTTGACAGAGATAACCAAAACCCATCAGGGGCACATGTATTTATAGATTTACAGTTACTCTGGGCAATAACTATATCTGTGTCAAGTATAAAAAAAAATTTAAATGGTTCTTCACAACGCCACTGGACAAAGATGGAAATATATCCTGAGGACAGCAGAAGTTAAGAGATAAAGGTAAAAATGAGAAAAAGACAGGGAAGAGGACAGGGGAGGGGGTTAGGATAAGTACATCACTGTAGTTGTTCATGTTGACATAGTCAGAGGCTTTTTCCAACAGTCTATCCTTGCAAGGCTTAAACGTAAGCATTTAAAAAGCATCAGTGAGCTTTTTGATGGAGTGATGTTGAGCCCTGTAATGAAGCCTTTACCTTTGTCATTTCCACCAAGTGCAACTGAATTTGCCCTTTTAAACTACTACTTTGCTGAGAAAAAGAACAGCAACAAGTGGACAGTATAACCTATAAGACCCCAAGGTCCATTATATACCAAGAAAACCAAAGAGCAGTTTACACAATTACATAGAATACAGAATTCTGGCCATGTTTTAGTCTCTTGGAACTGACAGATGTAATAACAAATATCATGAAATGTAAAACGTGCTGTAGTGGAGATAAAGAAAAAAGTTTTTAAAGTAAAAAAAACAAAAACATGCAGTATCTGAATAGAGAGTTGGATAGGTCAGCTTATTAGAGTTCACAAGTAGATGAAGGAAATGCATATTTTGTATACATTATTTGCATGCATAGTATAATACAATTCCATTGCTATATTTTTACAAAAGGAGTACATAATGACAAACCGAGGTTCTTTATATAATGCCCATGGCTTTTTTCGCGATAATAAAATATCTAACATTTACAGTAAAAGAAGATTTATGGGGCCATTATGAATCTACTTAAGTTTCACACCATGTAGCTTTTAGACCAGGGGTGGGCAAACTTTTTGGCTCGGGGGCCACATTGAGTTTTTAAATTTGACAGACGGGCCGGCCCAGTAGCAGGTGAATGGAGTGTTTGTGTGAACTAATATAAATTACAAGTAAAAGCCATGACCTAAAAAGTAACATGCATTTAATTTCAGTGGGAACAGTGTTGTTGGTCACCCTTTTTAACCAGTGCGTCAACGTTTGGTGTCAGTTTGGTTGTGGCAATTCTCAGAACAGATCTGAGGTGTTCATCAGTTAGCTGGGATCTTACACGGTATTTTTTTATCACATTAATGCATATTCTATTGTGCACTTACTTATTAAGCAGTCATTTTTGACAGTGTTTTTAGTGTAAATGTTAATGACTGTGGTCTTTTTAGCAGTTTGATTCTTTGAAGGGATCATTCAAATATTTGACTGTCACATCTAACATTTTCAGAGCTCTGCTCTGTCATGTCTTTCCTTGTCTCTCCCCCCTGTGTCATGGTGTGGGTACATCTCACTGGTGTCAGTAAACGTATCAGAATACCCTTATTTTATTGGCTAAACTGCATCACGTGACGAGATTTACAACGCATTGGTCGGTGTTTTTCCTGCACCGCTGAACAAGTGCCGTAAATGCTGGAAAGGAGCGTGAATAACTCCGCTGCATAAAGCAAAGGCCCGCGACCCACTGAAAACGGGTCCGCGACGAACCACCAGTTGAGAATCACTGGTCTGCAGGATCGTGATGAGCGGTGAACAGGACCCAAACGCAAGACCACAGGAGTCCGATGTAACAGATTTTATTTTGAACGTGTGTGAAGGTGTGGAGCCCGTGGTCCGACACCGGAGGGCAGGCAGATAGACGGTGTGAGTCCCGTGGCTCAACACCAGAGGGCAGGCAGCTCGACGGTGTGATGTCCCGTGGCTCGACACCGGAGGGTAGGCAGCTCGACAGTGTGATGTCCCGTGGCTCGACACCGGAGAGAACGCAGATCGACCAGTACTCTACACCCGTAGCCGAGAGGAGAGAGATTAGTTCGGGAAGAACAACAGGGTTCAACTTACGGAACGGCGGCGGAGGCTACCGAGGCAGAAGACAATACGAACTGACAACCCAGGCCTGCAAGACCATGTGCTGCCGGGTAATGAGCGAGATTGTCCGCAGCTGTGCATCCATCAGGGCAGTGGCAATGGGAGGTGTCTGGAGGCAGGCCCGAGAAAACAACACCAAGCACATGGCATAACAAAACAAACAGGGGAATGACAGACACATGAGGAGAGGAGATTGGGGGGGGAAACAGAGGTTAACACACAATGGGTCAGACAGGGATCCTGACACAGGCAGTGTGGCCTGGGGTTTTTATATTACTATTACATTAGGTATTCAGTACATGTGTGAACAAAAATTACTCACGTATTTTCAAAGTGAACTGACGATACTGAATCAACTAAGCGAATCATTAGCTTTTAGCAGCACAGCAGTAAATCAGGTTATGTCGTATAAAGAGCGAAAAACAAACAGCACGTTCACCAAGGACACAGTTTACATACAAATTGTCATTAACCTTATTACTATATCCACTTCTGCTGTCATTACTAGTAGTCATAATGTTTCCATCATTATTATGCTTACTACTCATATGAATAATTTATGTCATATGAAGCTCAAGCGTAAGTTCAGACAGGAAGACTATACTCTTGCATGCCTAAGCCCATAGCTTATTCACCATACATCTGCCATCACTCCTCATGCAGGCACACTCATTATTTCCTTGCTGTTATTGTTTGGGGCTGTCAATCATATCAGCTGTCTAGATCAGCTGGTCTCTCTAGCCAATAGCACAACGACACAAGGACATCGTTAGCCTATCATCTTGCTGCTGTCTCTCTTTAAATATGACTGTCTCTCTACCTTCAGTACGTTCATGCCGCTGTTACGCAACCCTCCACCTCCCCATCTCCTCCCAATCTCTGCAGGTTCATCAACTCATCATTCTATCAACCTCAGCAGCCACCATCACCACCAGTGTCTGGACTCCACGGGGGGGATTTATATTGTTGCCGCTCAGGGCAATCACAACTCGATCACAAATCTCCTCGTGGAGTTCAAGCGCCAAAGAATTTATGTGTAACTCATTAACGCAGCATCTGTCATAATAAATGTTAACCACTAATCATTCACTTGTCTCTCCTGATTGAAATGCATTGAATGTGTTGTTCATTTTGTACACATGACATCTATCACACTTCTGTCCATCCTGATAGAGGATCCCTCCTCTGTTGCTCTCTCTAAGGTTTCTTCCTTTTTTGGGTTCTGGAAAAAAGTAACCCTACACTGATATCTATACAAAGAAATCTGTAAAAAAGGTGAATTTCTCTGCAACACATATTAAACCTCCTCAATGTCAAGAAAAATAATTTTAGAAAAAAATATAACTGCCCCTCTTTACAAAGTGAATTGATCTCCACTGCACCACTGCATGCAACCCCCTTACTAAAACCCCATCAATTCAAATGTAACATCACAAATCAGTAGAGAATTATTAAGAGGCCGATTAAGGTAATATTATTGCTGCGGAAGGATTTGGTCACACAATAGTGAGGACAAAAATGTGAACAGCTCCTATAACGATTATCATTGTATTAACAGTGCATTAACAGTGTGTACTATGTACTATAATCATGCAGCAAACATTCTTTGACCAACATTGATAAAATGTTATTTTTTGACTCAATCTTTCTGTGTGTGTGTGTGTGTTTGTCAGAGCATAGTTCCCGCCGAACCAGCCAAACAATGCCACTAACTGTAGGACTTATTAGCCTAGTATACTTGCTCTGGGCCACCATCCATCCTTCACAAACGCCATATTTAATTGTCTGAAAGCCATGTTTAGATCCGGCAAACTGCCGCTTAATTCAAGGCAGTGTGCAGGAACGGAGCTAGGAAAGAATGTGGTGATGGATGACTGTGACCCTCCTTTGGGTAGACTCCGACGAGTGGACAGCTGGATGGATCGAGCAAAGCAGAGAAAAGAGAACGAGGAGAGAGGGAGGGAGAGAAAAGGAGGAAAACTTGGTATTCAGAGAATCACTTCAACTTTTCATCTGCCCCCAGGCCGGCAGGGGCTCAAGGGAATAACAAGTGTCTCCTTCAACCCCCTTCTCTGTTCCCTGGGATACAGAGAAGTACAACCCTCTAAAAATAGTGTGACTGTATTTCTTTGTGTGTGTGTGTGTGTGTGTGTGTGTCTGCTGGCTAGCGGGGGCAGACTACATGCATAATGACTTCCATTAACCTTCACAAACAGAAGGATGGCAGAAAAGATTAACAGTGCATCTAGCATGACGCAAGATTTTTGCGGTTTCTGAGTTTACTTTGCTGGTGTTGTTCTAATCGGAGGTTCTATTCTTAAATACATAAATGTAATGTAAACTACCTCTTGTCTGTTAAAAATGGCCTTAGACACCTTATCAAGAAAAAAAATCTCCTTTTGCTCCATTTATAAAAATTAGTGCTGGGCAACGATTCAAATTTTTAATCTCATTGTTATGGCAAAATTCAATAATGAATTCAAAAGTAGTGTATTGTGCACTTTTCTTTTAAAAGTACTGCAATATGAACAAAAGTGCAATAACATTTGGTACAAATAAGGTGCTTTTTAACAGCAGTATTCCCTTTACACAGTAGCAGTTATAAAACAGTTATAATGATTCTGATAATAGATATTCAGCCGGTGTTCAGAACTTTATCTTCATGTGTGTAATAGATGCAATTTGAAATATACATCTTGAAAACTGCAAACCTGTTATGTTTTTTTACGTTTGTTAAATTTTTAGTAGCGATAACTAAATGATATGCTTATTATACATATTACAAACAAAAACACTTTAAAAACTCAAAAAAAAATAATTTAAATGAATCATTGCTCATTTGCTTTTTTTGGTATTTTGGTCAGACACATATGCAACGCTGATTACCGTAATATTTGTTATAAATGTATGTTGGTACATAGAGGGTGATAAGAAGCTGTACATGGAGGGACTTAGGACCCAGGGGAATGTAGGTCAAGGAAAAAGGAAGAGACGGAAAAGACGCCACACAAACACAGCAGTTCACCACTCGCTGCCGGCCGGTTCTTGCGTTAAAAATATCCGCTTAATAATAAAAAAGAAACTGCGTTAACGCTCGATAAAATAATTGTCGCCATTAATTAATTAATGAGTTAACGCGATAACGCGATAACTTGCCCAGCACTAGTAAAAATATTAGATCCTTTTTAGTATGACCCAATTAAATCTAAAGAATATACATCTTTATATTATACCATGCATTTGTTCTATATGAAGTGCTACATTCAAACACACTCAATTTGTTTCTCTCTTTTGTGTACATTTGTACGTTTTATGGTTTTAGTTTTAATATAAAGTTGTTTTCTTTCTATAAATGGCTTTCCTTTTGTTGAGTCTTAGAACAAAGGATGAGAGCCTGCTAGACCGCAGGAACTTTTCTGCTGCGAGCTCCTTACTGCGCACGCGCACCAGAAAAATGAGCTGGATCCGGTTCAAAATCAAAACAATATTTAATGTACTACACAAGTAACAATTACAAACTGAATTAACTATCAATAGTAATGTTCTCGAGAACAGAGACCACATGCACGCATCTCACTCATAGGTCTGACATTCCAGGTGCTGAAAAATGAGAGCTGCAGTGATCTAAGGAAAACTCCCTAAAACATTGTCTTTTATATCCCCTGACAGTCGGAAACTGTCGGAAACTGTCCTAAAACGTCTGAATGATCCTCCGTCGATCAGTGATTGGCTCCATTTGAATTCTGTCCCCTCCCTATATCGATCCTTTGTGGCAAACATCCTGAACTCCTCTGTGACCTGCTAGTCAGTTGTCCGTCCCTCTGTTCTCTGCTGCATCTCTGTAAAGTCAAAATGATCCCTTTCTGAGCCTCAAAACTATTCATAATAAGATGTATATTTCAAATTGCATCTATTACACACATGAAGATAAAGTTCTGAACACCGGCTGAATATCTATTATCAGAATCATTATAACTGTTTTATAACTGCTACTGTGTAAAGGGAATACTGCTGTTAAAAAGCACCTTATTTGTACCAAATGTTATTGCACTTTTGTTCATATTGCAGTACTTTTAAAAGAAAAGTGCACAATACACTACTTTTGAATTCATTATTGAATTTTGCCATAACAATGCGATAAAAAATTTGAATCGTTGCCCAGCACTAATTTTTATAAATGGAGCAAAAGGAGATTTTATTCTCGCCGCCCCCAAATTTGGGGGCTCACGGGCTCAGAACCCCTCAAACTCAAATGCGGAAAATAGCATGATTATTAGCCAGTAGTGTGGACGTGGCCACTTTTTTTTTTGGATGAAACAGCAACGTATGGACAACAACATCATATAAGTCACTTCTTATACACTCCAAACACAACTATAGGCTACTCATATAAGCAAAAATATATCGTGGCATAAAAGCACCAAATCCGGGCCAGAAATCGGCTTTATGAGTACCGCAAATCAATGTTTGTACCCTCATGCTAACAGCTACCAAGTCATGCAATGCATTTAATAGCATTAGCACACGTGGCAGAACACGTAACTAACTTCTGTTTTACGATCCGTATAAACACTAAACAGTTGTGAGTGATCAAACGTACCTTCATGCTGAACTCCGCCGAAAAAAATCGTAGGTATGTGCCCAAGTTTTATGAAAAATATGGATAATAACGTCGGAGAATTTCCGTTCCAAAGCTGTAGTCCTTCTTACCAACTGCATACTGTTGACTTCCGACTTGTTTCCAGAATAAGAGCGGTCAAGCAGGCTTGGGCGAGTGGTCAGACTGCCTGCGACCGGAAATTTCCGCCGGGGTACACGCGTCACTTCTGGCAACTTGATTGCTTGAAACTTTTGCCGATCACCACCAAACTCGACAGAGGTCTTCCTCAGACTCTGACGCGTCGAAGGAGGGGTTGTTTTTTGAAATCGACCGAGGATAGGCTGAGATCCAGCCACATACACACACATGAACTGAGAAAATCCTACAGATGACAGCCAAAACTGGCTCTGATGAAGTTATGAATATGAATATGATTCCTATCATCTGTATTTGGATGTATTGAATCATATGAGTGATAAAGAAAGTGAAATATATAGTTATATAGTGTATAAAAGTACAATGTAAGAGCTGCAACAGCTGGTTCGAAAATGATGACCTCGCCTGACCGCTTTGTACTAAAACCTCTTATTCTTAACTTTATTCCACTTTAACCTTTTTTTAATAACTACTGATCAGTTATGCTATGACTTGGGAAAGTTTTAGGGAGCTAGCTGCATTATTTCAATAACCTTTTATCAATGAAAGTGCATTTTTTCCAGGCGAAGCTGAATATTTTAAATTTCAGCTGTGTAATGTCTTATTTTGCTATATTAACCAGCAACATATACACAATATTACCTATCTAAACTATGTCACAGGTGTTGTGATCTGATTATATCAACAAAAAATATTAAAATCGACCTTGTAGTTACAGAACTATGGTCAGTTTTGTAGGGCTATGCTTTTTCGCTCAGAGACCTCAAAATCGGCTCCGAGATTAAGAGGATAATACCTTTAGTGACTATGGTTGAATACATTCAATGAGTAAAATACTGTAACATATAATATCCTCTATAAGTAAGAATATTGTAAACATATACATTCCATAAGTAAACATTTTGTGACTTTTTAACATATTTTGACACTTCTACTCACCACTTGGGGTGTTATTAATCCTACTAATAATGTTTTTAATACTGAAATCCTTCACACTTTGTTCCTTAGTGAGCTGGTGACACATTACAGTTCTGATTTGGGTATCACAACTGATGGACATTATGGGTTAGTTGGTGCAGACAGTCAAAAGATAAAAATAGGCCGACCCCTGTCTGACGACATATAGGCTAACATTCTCAAGTAGGTGCAACCGTCTTCTATATGTCACTCTATAATTCAATTGAAAATAGTTTAGAGCCCACATTTACAAAGAGAAATTATCTAAAATATATCCCAAAGTCAACACCAGCTGTGATAAATGTAAAGGTGCTAATGCATCACTGATACATATTTCCTGGCTGAGTATTTCAACGACTCTCTCAGACTCTAAACTGTGCAATTGAACCCAACCCCCAACAGCCTTATTTGGAGATGCCGATGAAAATGCGCATCTGAATGTAACTAAACGTAATGCTCTGGCTTTTGTCCCTCTTCGAGCTAGACATGCAGTTTAGTTGAGATGAAAAGAAGCTGCCACCACCACATGTTCTCAATGGCTTGATAACAATATGTCCTGCCTTCCTGACATACAGGGCTCCCATGTGGTTATGAATACATGGTGTTGTCGCTGACCTCTTACACTTAACTCTAAGACTCTGAACCAAAGTATTCACCTATCATTATTATTATAATTATTTTTATTGTTATTTATTTTGTTTTATTATTATGTTATTACTTTCTCTCTTATATGTCTATTGTAGTTAGTTATGGTTTGTTTCTGATGGATGCTAAAACATGACATGCCACTGTAGGAGTTGATACACTTAAAATGTAAACCATAAACTTTAAAATTAATAAAAAGATTATTGTAAATAAAACAATACAGTGTGTGGTAGTTGAGTCTAATCTTGACATTGTCAGTACGATTTGAAGGGTAAAATACAGTTTTTAGTTTTGGTTTTTGTAGTACAACGGTTGTGTTGGTTATGATTACATCGTACTTACCACAGTAATTGATATCTTGGAAAAGTTGTATGAAAGTGTGACGCACACAAAATGTATGGTCACATTTTTGTTATTAGATTCATATTTGAACGAATTTCTGTGATTTGCCTATCATAATTAAACTTCCTTTAGAAGTGTATTTTTATCTATGCCCAGTAGGTGGCAGTGGAGCGCTGTCGATCTGCCTCGCGACCAGAGATTTATAGGTGCGCGTTCAGCGTCTTCTCATAGCTTGAGAGGACACTGAAGCGAGAAGCCACAGCGTTTGCCTGTTTCATTTATTTCCTGTTTTTCTCAGGTTAGTAACATGAAAAGTGCACAAAAGACACATGAATTCAGGACCAATGTGTACGTAACATTTGTATAGAGTATTTTGTGTTTTTTTATGTAGTTTGATCGCTACTGACTGTTAAGACTGACTGTTGAGTGCTAGCTAAGCTAATAGTAGCCCTGTGTTACATCCCTTATTTTTATCTGGCTCCTACACAATGAACTTTTTCTTTATGATGAAATGAATCGGCTCTTTATGTTCTGTTAGGTCGATCCATACTAAATATGTTAATTAATGTGACTAATATGTATATAAGTGTTGTGAATGTTTGTTAGCATTTGTTAGCTGTACTGGTGACGCACCGCCGCCATTTGGAAGAGTGTCTGTCTCACGTACGCCACAGTGGCTGTGGGCATATTGCCAAAGTGCAGTTAGGAGGGGTTTTAGCCCAAGAGACAACAGATATGTTGATCAAACATGTAATAATAGTAGTGTAACCTTTGTTATTTTGTTTATTACAACTTAATGTATTTTTCCTGTGTTTTGAAATGGAGAAACATATACACTGTAACCAATTGCTGTTAATTTACAGCCAATTTCTAACAGTAATCAACTGTATTAATGTAATACGGTTTTGTACTGTAGTCTGCAATGCATTGTGGGCTGGCTCATTTGAATCAACTGCACAGAGGCCCTAAACAGTATCCTAATGTTTTAAATTACAGTACACTACAGTATTTTTTGGAAATCTGCAGTTTTTCCAGAGGAGGACTGACTTCAGAGGACATGTGCTACACATCAACAAGACGTCCTGCTTCATCTGCATCAATCCAGTTGTGTCTCTACAAATTAGACGGTAATTAAAAACAATATTATTTTCCTCTCAGTATGTTATTCATACAGGTAACGTAGCATTACCGAAAATAAGGTTTGAAATCAAACTGATGCTCTGCAAGCTGTCTAGCTAGCCAGTCTATGATTCTAAAATGTCACTTATCAATGAGGTTGAGATTTGAATAGCTCAAACATTTATATTCACATGCATTTTAGAGTCTCCGTTTTTAATCAAATGCTAACTGTTTATCATCTTAATTTCTTAAGACTGGAAGCAGTTGTTGCTAGCTAGCTGATAGCCTTTGCTCCTTGGTAATAGCTTCAAATGCCACAAAGAAAATAAGGTTTGAAATTAAACTGATGCTCTACAAGCTGTCTAGCTAGCCAGTATACAATTATAAAATGTCACCTATCAATGAGGTTGAGATTTGAATAGCTCAAACATTTGTATTCACATGCATTTTAGAGTCACCGTTTAATCAAATGCTAACCGTTTAATTTCTTAAGACTGGTAGCAGTTGTTGCTAGCTAGCTAGCTGATAGTCTTTTGTCCCTTGTTAATAGCTTCAAATGCCACAAAGAAACTTGAAGGTGGGAATGGTTAGGGGATCATTTAAAGTAGAAAGGTGGTTTATTTTCCTCCTTAACCATATGGTATTCATAATATGGGTGTCTTTGTCTGTTCCCTACAGGTGTCTGCCACCACAGCTGATGTTGAGACAACCCTCACTCTACCTGCAAGTCCTCGCCTGATACTGCCTGGTATGCATGTCATTGGTAGACATATTACACATTAGATTGGCCATTGTTTTTTGAATTTACAGATGTTTACTCAAGGTGAGAGGCATTCTGATGTTGCTATTACTTGAAGTTTCAGGTGAAACAGGGCAAGTCACTACTGGACGCTGGATGATCACCCTTGAGGGCCGTGTTATAGCTGAGAGCATCACACCAACTTTCTTGACGGGACTTGCTGCTGTGTTTGTGATTTACTATACATTCAACCTTCAATACCAAGAAGAGGCGGCCTGTACTCTAGAATTCATTCAGAGGTAAGACTCATTTAATTTCCTTGTCGTCATTATAGTATTTTTTTGGACAATTACTATTCTTGAAACCTTAATAGCCACAAATCATTACTTTGCACAGTTAAAAGGATAGTTTGGATTCTTTAGCAGAAGATGGTATTAGTTACTTACCGGTATTTACACAGACATTAACTCAGCAGAAGTTTGGTCAGGTAACAAAAACTTTTCAAGCCACAACACACAAAAAAAACATGAAGCATTCATACATATATTAAGATAATTCTGCTGCTTGATGCTCCTGTCCGATCTCTCTGTATCTTAAAAATATTTTCTTTGTTGAATTACGTCAGATTATTACTATGCAGTGGAGCCAATTCTCATATCACGCTGCCTATGAACTTTATTAGAGGCGTAATATGTGAACTGGCTCCAGTGCGAAGTAATACTGCCAGTCACTGGCAATTTTCAACAAATAATATAGTTACAAGATATAGAAAGGTCTGATACGAAAATCCAGCACCGGAATTACACAAAATACCTCATGACACCAGAACTGGTTAGTAACTCATACCATCTTATGTTAGAAAATTGAAACTACCCCTTTAAGACTACAAAGTGTTCCTAATAGTTTTTCATTCCGTCTCTGATTTTACACTATTGTGATTTTAGGCGCTTCATTGGTATTAATCCAGAGAGAGGAACAAAGGCCATTCGGGGCAAGGTTGTCTCCAAGAAGACTGGTGTGATCGTCCAGAAGAAGTCTACCACCGTCAATACACACGTCTCCTCACTACTGAAGAACCTCCTGGACTTTGAATGGGACTTCATATAGGTCAGTGAACTCTCTCTCGTCTCTCACTCCATATGTTGTTTTGACATACTGACACTTTGGTATTATCAGCTACATAAGCGTTGATTGGACGTTGTTATTGTACATTCCTGACTCTAGAGTTATTTTGATTAATTATTTTGTTTGTTGTTGTTTTACAGTGGCAACACTGGAATGTATCTATGGAGACGAACAACCACCAGCAAGTTGATGGCCATTTCTACCTGACCCAGAAGATTCCTCTATAAATAAGGACTGTCCACAACCACCCAGACTTTTCTTCATGCACCTACCTCACAGGACTCTTAAGAGGTAAAGCACAAGCCTACCTTCACTTTATTTTTTTCAAGATGTTGATATTGATGTATATTTTCTAAATGGTCTTAATGCTAATTTTCAAAATGTCCTTACTGATTATCTTTTAAAATGTTGTTCATAGTATAGTTAGTATAGTTTACAAATGTTGCTGATTATGCATATCTTCGAAATGTTCTTACTGATGTATATTTTACAGACAGTAGAGAATGCATTGCAGTACATTTAGATATTGTCACTATTTGAAACTACTTTTTGAGAGAACGTATCTCAAATTATTCTTTATAGGTTATTTCTTTTGTATTAGTTACCTTGGTATTCAACTATTTAA
The DNA here is from genome assembly GCF_050575085.1 of Anarhichas minor. Classification (NCBI taxonomy): domain Eukaryota; kingdom Metazoa; phylum Chordata; class Actinopteri; order Perciformes; family Anarhichadidae; genus Anarhichas; species Anarhichas minor. The sequence continues at coordinate 4,059,207 of NW_027466517.1, forward strand.
TTTAAAACTCATGTCTCAATTGTTTTCAAATCGTTGACATGCAATTTAGGAATTCAAATGTATTGCCATTGTTTCAGGCAGACATGGCAGTTTTTAATTTGCTACTAAAAAATCTCTTTGGCTTGTTTCGCTGCCAAACAAGCTGGGTCGTCCAAGTGTTTTATTTTGGTTATTATTATTTTTTACACCAGCGATATTTATGTTGACACTGTCCTGTTAAATAAAAGTGTGTTTGATTTATATCCTTTCTAAGTCGTTTATTGCTTATGTTGCATAATTTACATGATAATGCAGATGTCTGTTGCCCACAGAAAAATAAAGTTGTAATGTTAATTGCATTGCAGATTGATATTTTAGATATTCTAAGCTGTTAAATTGAGTTATTGTATTATCAATGTTGCCCGTATACAGTAAACACTGAGAATTTAAAGTAATATAACTCCTTAATCAGAATGTTACTTCAAATAATCACTGAAAAATACTGCATTCATTTTTACTGTAATAGACTGAAATATTTCAACAGTATGACTACTGTAGAATTACAGTATGTTGCTGGCATCTCTGCTGCCAGCATTTTACTGTAAATTGAAAAAAATACAGAAACACACTGTATTATAATTTTACAGTAATAGGCTGTTAAGTATTTCACGGTATGAATACTGTAGAATTACAGTACATTGCTGGCGTCTCTGCTGCCAGTATTATACTGTAGATTGAAAAAATACAGAAATATACTGTATTCTACTTTTACAGTACTATGCTGTTATGCCATTTCACGGTATGAGTACTGTAGAATAACAGTAAAGAGCTGGCGTCTCTGCTGCCAGCACTTTACTGTTATTTAACAGAGAAATTTGTTACAGTGAGAAGACTGTTTTCACTTAAAGTGTAAAAATAAAGATAGCTTGAGAGGACACTGAAGCGAGAAGCCACAGCGTTTGCCTGTTTCATTTATTTCCTGTTTTTCTCAGGCACAAAATCTGTGATCAGGCCCATTCATGCTGGGACCTGTAACAAAAGCAGTCATTCAAAAAGCAATTTACCTCTTTGACATGAGTTTGGAGGTACAAAAGTAGGAAAGCCATGAAGGTTGGGTTGAACAGCAAAGCATTCAAAACTTTGAAAGGATTGTCAAGAAATGTTGAAGGGGATACACAGGACATTCAGTTACGGCTGGGATGGCTTCTACAAAGCTCTCACCTCTGACGTCACAAGCAAATATGGAGGTGGCTAAGCTGAAATCGCTAACCGCAAACATTTTCCTCGTTTACCATTTTTGACTGCATGTTAGAACGTTAACCACGAATTTTCCACAACATTAACCCAAGCAGCAAAATGAAGCGAGTAGGGATGAGATCTCGTTTGTAATTTGGTGTTAACATGTTTTACAACCAAGTTGCAGACAAACATGACTTTTAAGGACTTGTGTTTATGCTACATATCAGTTTGACATTCACCAGAAAATACAAATAACATTTTTATCCTTGCTTGAATTGTTAACAATGACAGCACTGAGACACCTTTGGACCCTGAACTGTGCTTGACCGGGCTGTAACATTTAAAGACACATCCTCTGGCTATGACCTTTACCAACGACCCATTTGGTAGCCCTGGGCTTAAGATTTAGACAATCTGACAAGAAAAATGGGATGAGGGGGAGGAAGAGCATGAGAAAAAAACGCAGCAGCCAGGAGGAGGAAGCAACCTTTGGTTTAGGAAATGCCAATACAGGGTGATGGTACAGTACCTGCATACTTCCAACAGCAGAGTAGGCTGCGTAGGAGAACTGCTGCCTCGGCAGGTCATTCGGTCCACGCTGGTCACAGGGGATCCCGTTTGGCAGGAAACACTGGTGACTAGACTTGTCAGTGATGGTGCTCGGTGTGGAACCAGGCAGGCTGAGCAGAACTCTGTGATTGGACAGATGGACGTCTGTCAAACCAAGTCCCACCCACTGCCTGTAGAGGTACCTGGCTATGATTTCCTCGCTGTCATCTGATAGGCTGGAGAAAGATCTGGATCAGCAGACAAACAGAAGTGCTCATTATATTATACAATGATCGATGGTCACACTTTTCCATATAAACACTGGAACATATCAACATTATTCTCCATGTGGTATTGCGTTTCTTTGCACTTCTAAAAAGTAAATAATTTCACATATTTCCACATAATCTAATTATATATGATATGAAAAAAAAAAAAAAAAAAAGTTAATTAAACTTTCATGAACACTGAAAGGGTTAAAGTTCAAATACGAACACCTAAACCGAACAGTGGGCTCGTTCAAGATGAGCCAGTCCTGCTCAGAATCGATCACCGGAGATCGGCGCACAATGCATGCTGGTTAGATTTGTGTCCGACTTGATCCCGACTTGCTCCGACATCATGAACACGGGGTCAACGATAACCTCACGAGAGCAGATTTTAGAGCCAGGCGTCGCTGTTGCTCTCCACCGACTGCATGACCCAGGGTATGATGGGGAAACGCCTGGCTGTCGCCGGATCAAAGAGCTGATTGGCTCTTTGATTTGACAAAAAACACCATGTTTTGTAGGAAATCCTATTTTCTGTGTGACTGTAACGGGTGTAGTTAGGACCCAGGAGCAGTACGACAACACCAGGACTGGTATGATTTGAGTTCTTTATTTGCAACACACGACAGGCAGAAGATTCTCTGGAAGAATCCGACAGATTTCTCGTGGTCAAGGACAGAAGGGCTGAGTAAGTTACCAGGGCAGAGGCAAGGCGAGGTAGTCCGGGACAGGCAGGGTCAGCAACAGGGAATCAGTCCAAGGGTGAGTGCGGGAAAGTTGAGCATGAATGCAGAGAACGATCTGGCAGTGAGTGTGTCTGAGGCAGGGGTTTAAATAGTGAAGAGGCAGAGTGAGCAGGTGAGAGTGATGAGCTGATGAGGTGAGTGTGACTGGCAGGTGCACTGAATGAACTAATTAGGTGAGTGAAAGGTGGATAGAAGTGACAGAGCTGTGACAGTGATTGTAATATTTAACACTCGATTGTTGGCTATTAGTCTCATGTTGTTGCAACGAAGGTTTAATCTAAAAACATATCTTGTGTGGTTGACAATAATAAAGCTTATTTATAGCAAACGTATCAAAATGAGCATCAAAGTGTTCCACAGACAGACATAACGCAAGTTTCCACATAAATATATATTTACAAAAACATGAATAAATCCAAATGAGGTCTGTAAACTACAAGTAGCCTACAGATCAGATCTAACGGAAAGTAACTGTTTCTGTGACTTCTTGTTTATTCTGTGAAGGCGGCTGAAAACTGTCCGAAGAGAAATCCATTTAACACTTTAAAAAATTGAGGACAATATTGGCAATGCTTCTGCTAATTGGTATTCAGTGAAAATAACTTTACTTTCTTTTTTTTTTCTTCTTTCAACTTTGCTCGAACTTTGTGGAGTGTTCAGCATGAACCTCTTTTTCTTCCACAGACACAGGAAGCAGCTGTCAGTCTCTGTCAATCCTGTTTCCCTAATTACATGAAGGACATGCCAATAAAATTTGATCCAGGCCTTATTGGAGTCTCCTCTGCTGGTTTGGTTGGTGCTTGATGTTTACTCTCTTTATTGCTCTAACTCTGAGAGGACTGGACTCAGAAGTTCAGCAATAAAAATGTTTCCGTGCAATAGCTGGTATTTCAGCCTTTTGGTGAGGAACAAATATGCCATCCAGCACTGAACAACACCTGAGTTTGAGAAGAGAAGATTTCTCAATAAAAGATATGGGCTCGAATATGCAGTTAATACAAAACAATGAAATTACACAATTTTTTCATGTAAATATTTGTTTTCTGAATGTCACCATTATTATCTAATGAGGCCATAAAGGCAATACATGGCAGTGTAGGTGTTTCAGTGTCGGAGTTAATTTTTTTAATCATTAAAGGTCTTAGTATTTGCAATTTTTTTTCTTAAATTATTTCCCCCCCCTGCCTCCGGTCAATGCTAAGCTAGACTAAAAATATCGTGGTCTGTACTTCTGCTGCATTCACGCAATGTTGCCAGAAGGAGAAAAAAACAAAACTCCAGTGATTGAAACTTGGCAGTGCATGGTTATTCAAAGATGGTTGCCCTGACTGCTAGCCTTGTGGTCATGTCATTTAAATGGCCGAAATTGGCTAATTTAGCTGTGTTACTCATTTTAAGGGCTTTATGAAACTAGATCAACATATTATGTATAGGTCTTAATAAATTAGCTGAGTTGATTGTATTGGTATTAGTACTGGATTTTAATTTAGATGTAGTGTGACACACGTTTGCGACCAATAAATGGCGTTCATGTCGGCATCCAAGTCATATTCTGCATTTCATATGAACTGGGTGGAAGGAGTTCCCAGACGTAAATTTCAACTGGAATGCCGCCTGCTAAAGTTGAATTTGGACTTCAACCCTGACCTCAAAATCCAAGATGGCTGCTCTGCTCATCAACAGTAAAAAAGCTGTAGTAATATGCTGTTCATTAGCACTTCTGTGTCTCTTGTGTCTCATTAAGTCAGTCATACATACAGGAATATCCAACTCTGTGAACATGTTTATAATGTGTTTGTATGCATAAATGTACTCTGTTATTAACTGGTTATGCTAATAATAGCTAACTGGCTGGAGAAAACCCCATTAAGTTTCCGAGTTGTTGTACTGGAACGCAGTTAACTCGGCTGTGACGTCATTCGTTGCTCCTAATTCCGATTTCCAAGGTAAATGGAATGCTGCATTGATGACGACATGGGAACTGTTCTGAAAGCTCTAATATAGATGATTTGTCGCTTTATAATACAGAAGTAACTTGATACCAAACAAACATAGACGCCTCATGTGAGTCAGAATGTAATTGAACTCAGCTTCAATGTATATGATGCTATATTGTCAATTCACTGCATTGTTAAGCATCACATTTATAACTCAACTATGTCTGACCCGGCTACTTGTAATTGCAGTCTAAAGACTCAGAAACATAGAACATGAGTATGAACCCCAAAATGTTAGACTATTCTTTTCAACTGTCCTGAAAAGTCCTGGCTAAGTATAGATGGGGTATAAATGGGTAATTTTCACCATTGTTTATTGTTTATGTATATTACCTGGATCCCCATGAGCTGACGCCTCGGCTGCCGATAATCTTCCTGGGGTCCGCAAACCATGGGGTCCACGATCATTTATGTGTCTATCTGCAAGTGTCTAGACAAAATGTGTGTATGCCTGCAGTATGTGTGACTAGTGTGTGTGTGTGTGAGAGAGAGTGTGTGTGTGACATCTATATCAGTCTCAGCAGCAGATGGCCCAAACACACAATTCTGCTATTCTCTAGTCAGCAGGCCACGTTTCATAGCTCGCCAGGAGCAGCAGCAGGAGGCGGTGTGTGTGCTGTTGCGTTTTCACCAGTGTGTGCGTTACCATATGCCTGTGCTTGAAGAGACCTTCATCTATAAGCCAAGCTGTTGGAAGGATTCCCTGTGGTTTCGGAGACATGCCCAATCCTGACAACGCATCACGTCTCAAGTGTCTGTGTTTGCATGAGTGTGATGATCTACACAACTGAGTGTTTATGTGCATGTGTTTTTTCACAAAACTGAAACCCTGATAACGAGCAGTATGTGAACACTTCCTGTCCCCTACCCCCTCCCTTTTCCTCAAAGTACATGTCTGTCCCTCCAATAGTGGTGGCATTCACTGGCGGTGTAAAGATGAACTGATATGTGTCAGAAAATTGATACAAGAGTCTTAGATACAGATACATTGATACAAAACTCTGAATCTGACAAACATTTTGAGGGGAATCGGTCAAACATCAATACTTCAGTCTTAAACAGATTCAGTCAGAGTGAGATAGCTCCACTTGAGCATCTACTGTGTGTGAGTGGAAAGAAAGAGATAGAGTTGTCGAGGTGCAGGCAGAGCATTCCACAGCCTTGGTGCTACTGCCTCAAAAGCTCGGTCACCACAGGTCTTAAGGCTAGTGCGTGGGACAGACAGAAGACCTAAAACGTCTGACCTGAGAGCGCGGGCGGGTGAATAGGGGCGAAGTAGATCAGCTACATATGTAGGAGCCTGACCGTGTAGTGCTCTGTAAATGAGAGTGAGAATTTTAAAGTGTATCCTAAATGCTACAGGGAGCCAGTGAAGAGATCGGAGTACGGGGGTGATGTGACTGTCGATTTGTCCTGGTGAGTAATCTGGCAGCAGCGTTTTGGATGACCTGCAAACGGTTAAGAGCAGATACACTGAGTGATGAGAAAAGTGAGTTACAGTAGTCAATGCGTGAAGAGATACATGTGTGTATGATCATCTCTAGTTCAGCTGTCGATACTACAGATCTCAGTTTACTGATATTTCTTAGGTGGAAGAAACAGGATCTGGACAGCTGCTTAACATAGGGGTCAAACGACATGAATTGATCAAAGAAAATCCCTAGATTGCGCAGGTTGCAATGGGCAGCAGAGGAGAGTGGACCAATACTCTGCTTGATCATATGGACAAACTCATCCGGTGCAATAACGAGAACCTCCGTCTTATTGCCGTTAGGTTGAAAGCAGTTTTCTGCGTCAATGTGTCAGGCCATTGTTTTCTATGAGGGAGGCTGAACTACATTAAACAGCAGTACACAGGAGTTTTGGCTGCCTACTTTGACTTGTTGGCTAAACAAGCTCATGAATTAGCATTGCTAGCTTAGACTGCCTAGTATCCCACTAACTGATCACAGTGTCCCACAGCTACAATAATATAGCACCTAGCTGGGTACAGATGGTGTCAAAACAGTCTATGGCAGGGGTCACTTATAGACGGACCACGGTCCAGGTCTGGACCCAGACATAAACCGGGTTTAGAATGATACCATTTTGACGGGTGCTTATTTTTTAATCGCCGCAAAAACACACAGACCAATCACATGCGCCAATTGAATACTTGTATCTGCATTATTGCGGATGAAGCAGCTGTTATTGGAGCGATTAGTGAGAGGTGTGTCCAGCGGCGTTATCAGACATACAGAGTGGACGTCTGAAGTCACGGTTAGTGGCTTTTGGGAGGGTGATGGACACGAAACGGTGGACTTTCCTTTTCTTATTAATGCTTATTTTGTTCTGCACAACTATTGTGAAGTCCGCAGATAAAATGTAAAGGAACAATAGCAGTAATTGCTCTCCAGTAGGACAGAGACTTCAGACACCAGCAGAGCTACAAGTGAGAACAACAATGAAACCGAGAGGGAATGAGTGAGAGACGTGTGTTGACCACATTTATGGACCCATAATATAGTAAACCTTTAAGTGTAAGTGTTGATTTTAAAGTAAATTTGATGTGTGAGATAAAGCAAGACCTGCAGCGCTGTAACTAACGTTAAGTCTGAAAACTAAAACTTCTAAAACTTTCCACAAAATGTTTCTGTTTGAGTTCATGGAGGAAGATTTTAGAGAAGATCTTAAGTATCAAGCACTAACTTTCATTATTAAAGACTACTTTATTACTCTGTCGTATTTTTTTAAAACTAAGCAACCAATCTACTTCCTGTTTACATCGGCACCCACCCGCATGCCCAGTGGTCGTGAATAGTCACGTGATATTCGTTTTCAGGTGTTTTAGTCTGGACTGAGATCATTACGAAAATGATGCTGAAACGCTGTCTGGACGGAGATCATTTTCGTTTTAAAACGAAAGCGGAGTAGTGTGGACATGGCCTAACAGGTGCACTGAATGAGCTGATTAGATGAGTGAGAGATAGAGCGACAGGAGAGAATGGAAGCTGAACTGTGACACAACAAGGTCTAATATGTAACCACATGTGAAAACACCTGTGTGTGGGTCATGTCTGTTTGGACTTTCTGTACAATTCTTGAATAAATGTGCTTAATGACTTTCCCTCATTGTTTTACTTCTATTTATAATACTCACAGCCTTTATTGTTGTTCTTTTTTTTGTATCATGTATCTCATGTATCCTCTTAATCTCGGAGCCGTTTTTGAGGTCTCTGAGCGAAAAAGCATAGCCCTACAAAACTGACCATAGCTCTGTAACTACAAGGTCGATTTTAATAATTTTTGTTGATATAATCAGATCACAACACCTGTGACATAGTTTACATTGGTCATATTGTGAATATGTTGCTGGTTAATATAGAGAATAAGACATAACACAGCTGAAAGGGAAAATATTCAGCCTCGCCTGGGAAAAATGCACTTTCAGTGATAAAAGGTTATTGAAATAATGCAGCTAGCTCCCTGATTCTTTCCCAAGTCATAGCATAACTGATCAGTAGTTATTAAAAAAAGGTTAAAGTGGAATAAAGTGGAATAAAGTTAAGAATAAGAGGTTTTAGTCAGGCGAGGCATCATTTTCGAACCAGCTGTTGCAGCTCTTACATTGTACTTTTATACACTATATAACTATATATTTCACTTTCTTTATCACTCATATGATTCAATACATCCAAATACAGATAATAGGAATCATATTCATATTCATAACATCATCAGAGCCAGTTTTGGCTGTCATCTGTAGGATTTTCTCAGTTCATGTGTGTGTGTGTGGCTGGATCTCAGCCTATCCTCGGTCGATTTCCAAAAATTTGCCAGAAGTGAGGCGTGTACCCCGGCGGAAATTTCCGGTCGCAGGCAGTCTGACCACTCGCCCAAGCCCCCTTGACCGCTCTTATTCTGGAAACAAGTCGGAAGTCAACAGTATGCAGTTGGCAGCAATGACTACAGCTTTGGAACGGAAATTCCGCGACGTTATTATCCATATTTTGAGAAAACTTGGGCGCATAACCACGATTTTTGTCGGCGAAGTTCAGCATGAAGGTACGTTCGATCATCCACAACGGGTTAGTGCTTCTACGGATCGTAAAACAGAAGTTAGTTACGTGTTCCGCCACGTGTGCTAATGCTAATAAATGCATTGCATGACTTGGTAGCCGTTAGCATGAGGGTACAAACATTGATTTACTGTACTCATAGCGCCGATTTCGGGCCAGGATTTGGTGCTTTTATGCCACGATATTTTTGTGCTTATATGAGTAGCCTATAGTTGTCTTTGGAGTTTATAATAAGTGACTTATATGATGTTGTTGTCCAGACGTTGCTGGTTCATCGAAAATAAAAAGTGGCCGTGTCCACACTACTGGCTAATAATCAGGCTATTTGCTGCATGTGAGTTTGAGGGGTTCTGAGCCCGAGAGCCCCCAAATTTGGGGGCGTCGTGCTTAAGAGGTTGGAGCCAGCTGTGGAAAGTAAATGACCATTGATTTTACCATCCTAAATGACAAACTGTTGCTGCTTCTATTGGAGAAGATTTTATAAAGTCTGTGAGTAGGTTGAAAACTTTGGCTAACTTTTTAATGTTTCCAGATGACTGCTATGAAATTGAGAAACTGGAACAAAGGTTCTTAAATATGAATTTGATTGTATCACGCTAACCCAGTGATGTCTAGTTTCAAACAGTGAGACTGAGAGTAAAGCTTTCAGTTAAGTTTCAAAAAGGTACCAGTTGATTAGTCGTGTATTAGACTTGGAACAAAGGAACACCTTTAGGCTGAAGGGCAGCAAGTTAGCCTTGGACATTTTTTTTATACTTCCCAATACGAACACTTGATTAGGCCTTATTTAAATTATTAGAATCCCAAAAGTTATAAAATGCACTAATAGCTTTATTTTTCTTCCTCAGTTCATGTGAAGGCAAGGCTGGACGGATGGCTGGGGGGCGGGGTTAAAGGAAACACTAGTGTGCTTGGGCTAAAGAATTTGGAAGATCGCTGGAAGATCCGGTTTATGTATTACTAGTCTAACTTTGTTTACTTTATGCCCCACTGAGTAACATTCATAGCAATGAACAGGCCCCGCCTCTAATGCATTATCCAGTCTCTTTCTCTATACATCCATGGGACAAACAGGGAGAATTCGTCTTAAGGACAATGTGGGGCCACAGTGCCATTTTGTGATTTAGTTTATTAAAAATGTAATGAATTCGTGTTTCAGACTCCATCATTTCAGAAGGTTACTATCCCATTAGTACCATCGAGAGATGTCTCCTGTTTTGAGGTAGAAGGCTCTCCCTCTTGACATTTTCCTCCAGCTAATTGGTTTGAGCATCGATATCATGTACATCATCTGTAAATATGTGGGAGGAAATATTTTAAAAAGCAATTCAGAAACTTTAAAAAAAACAGAGAATCTGTGCTTTTTCCATGCTGTGTAACCTTTCCCATTCCTTCAGAGATGCTCTGATTATTTTGAAGTGCTGCATTTGAAGCCCCGAGATTGTCTTTATCTGATGAGTGAATTGAATCCTCTCATCTGAAGCCTCTCTACCCCACAGAGGAAGATGAAAAACTGTTTATCCAAACTTGAGCCAGCTGCAATGATTTCATAAAAGCCTTTTTTAATGTTTAATATCCTGTCTCTTTGGCATCTAAGCTTGAATTAATTATTTATAGCCTACTCAATATCACTGATGAATGGGGTGAAGAAAAGAAAAATGTCTCGTTTTTTTGAAACAGTTCAAAGTCTGGTGCCGAACTTCCAAGCTTAAAATTCTGTGGAAGTCAAAAGCTTTTGAATTACTGAAGTTGGAAAATGGTAATGCTGCTTCAAAGCAAAGTCTTTAGCTTCATGGCACCATCTCCTTTGAAAGACAAACACACAAATGAACTCTAGAAAAGTATGCGTTTCTGGTCTACAAGTCCAATTTTGAAAGAATCCACTCGTTTCCCTTTGTGTAGCCGTGTTTTATGCTTGTTATAATGATAATGTGTAATGGCTATTAGCATGAGAGCAGGCAAATAAATCACATGTGCCGCTCATGCAGTGTGGAAATAATTGCCTTAGTGAGAGCTCTGTATGCATTCTTGGGCCAAGCAGACTTGGAATATGAATCGCTGTCGCCTCTGCTGGCAGCTGCTGAGGATAATATATTCCTGTAGCACACAATCATTTTAATAGCTCAGCCATTGATTCAGGAGACAATTGATTTTCTCTGTTTCCATACACGTTAGTCACATTTGATTTCTCTTGTCACATTTGCATTTGTCACATTTTAAGAGCGTGGCGCCAGTGTTCAGGCTCAATGATGGGAAATCTTTATTCAGGTGCCAAGGCTGATGTTAAGGTGGAATCTAAGTGATGATGGAGGCTGCCAATAAAGAAGATTCAACACATCACTGAGTGCTCCATGCAGTGCTATATAGAGGAGAAATAAGGAAGATACATCATCTGAGAGTTCAATCACTGCTTCCCAGACATCGATGATTTTGATGCTGTGTTTCACAAGATGTACACCAACCCACAATTAAAGAAGTGACAGCTGATTCAACCTAAATTAGGTTAATAAATAAACAATTTTCTTAAAAATCTGTGCAGGTTAAATAAATTAGACATACAGTACAAGCATTTATATGGTAATGAGAGTTTGAACTAACTCAGACAACAGTGAAATGTCACACCCGAGGGGCAGATTGGAGACTCAAATGCAGACACAGGAGACGAGGTGGAGTTTAAACTTAGGTATCTTTACTGGTCAAAACGGTCATAAACAAACTTAAAGCGCCTCCAACGGAGCGGGGAAAAAGATCCAAAAAAAACACAAAAGAAAGGCAAAGAGATAAATCAGGAGCAAGCACTAGAGCACCTAGCAAACACGAGGGAGACAAAATACTGGGACAGACAGGGGAACGAACAAGGACGATCTGACAACCAGAACAGGGGAGTATATATGTGTGGGGTGATGAGGAGATAGAAGGCAGCTGGGTGGACTGGGCAGATGAGTGTAACACACACACACACGCACGCACACACACGGAAGCTAACGGGATGTTACAGTACCCCCCCCTCTAGAGCCGGCTCCTTTGGAGGCGGGAACCAGTGGGCTGGTCCTTACTGGCTTAATCTTGGAGACATGGAAGGTAGGATGGACCTTCATGGTCCTGGGAAGCTGAAACTGGACCGCCGCGGGGTTAATCACCTTGGAGACGGGGAAGGGGCTGATGAATCTCGGGGCCAGTTTGCGAGACTCCACACGGAGGGGAAGGTCCTTGGAGGACAGCCAGACCCTCTGTCCCACCCGGTAGCGAGGGGCTGGAGTGTGGCGCTTGTCAGCTGTCCTCTTGTAACGGCCGGACGTCCGAAGTAGTACCACTCGCGCCCTCCTCCTGGTAAGGTGACATCTGCGGACCAGCGCCTGTGCGGATGGGACTGCAACCTCTCCCTCGAGGTCTGGAAACAGGGGGGGAAGGTACCGGTAGACACACTGGAAGGGATGGGCAGACCTGTGGCAGAGACAGGAAGTGAATTATGTGAGTACTCCACCCAGTTCAGTTGTCGACTCGATGAGGTGGGACTCCGAGAGGCCATACAACGGAGCCCCGTCTCCATCTCCTGATTGTAACGCTCCGTCTGACCATTGGACTGGGGATGGAACCCGGAAGAGAGGCTGGCTGTAGCCCCAAGTTGTCTGCAGAACTCCTTCCAGAAGCCGGCCGTGAACTGGGGCCCTCGGTCGGAAACCTGTGGCAGACCGTGAAGGCGAAAAGACCTGGGAGAGCATAATCTCTGCTGTCTCCTTGGCAGAGGGGAGCTTGGGCAGAGGAACAAAGTGAGCCATTTTGGAGAATCGGTCGACAATGGTGAGAATAACAGAGTTACCTTCCGACCGGGGCAGACCGGTGACGAAGTCCAGAGAGATGTGCGACCAAGGCCTACGCGGCACCGGAAGAGGGTGTAGTAACCCTGATGGGCGCTGCCGGGAGGTCTTATTCTGGGCGTAGACCTGACAAGCGGCCACGAACTCCCCTGTGTCGTCCTCCAGCAATGGCCACCAGAATCGCTGCCTGAGGAAGCTGACCGTCCGCCTTACCCCTGGGTGGCAGCTGAGTCTGGAGGAATGTCCCCACTGCAGGACTTTTAGCGGTTAGCGGGGACGAAAAGGCGGTTGGGGGGGCAGCCGTTAGGAGGCTGTGCCCCGTTGATGGCTCGTTTGACCTCACTCTCAATGCCCCAGGTCACCGCACCCACCACGCAGGAAGGAGGGAGGATGGAAGTGGGGTCCCTTGGGGCGTCCTCAGGCTCAAACTGGTGGGATAGGGCATCCGGTTTCACATTCCTAGAGCCTGGATGATATGATAAGGTGAAATTAAAGCGATTAAAGAATAATGCCCACCTGGCCTGTCTGGAGTTCAGCCTCTTCGCCGTTCTGATGAATTCTTATGGTCAGTCCATGCTTGAAATGGTTGTCCAGCCCCCTCCAACCAGTGTCTCCACTCTTCTAACGCCAGCTTGAGGGCCAACAGCTCCTGGTTGCCCACGTCATAGTTCCTCTCTGCTGGAGACAGCCTCTTGGAGAAGAAAGCACACGGGTGGACCTTGTTATCCTTGGGAGAGCGCTGCAAGAGAACCCCTCCTACCCCCACATCGGAGGCGTTGACCACGACGATGAACTGGAGTTCGGGGTCGGGCAAGGCGAGGATGGGAGCAGAGGTAAATCGCCTCTTGAGGGCCTGGAATGCTTCCCCTGCTCGAGGATTCCACAGGAACTTGGTGCCTGGAGAGGTGAGGGCATGGAGAGGGGCAGCCACAGAACTGTAGTTTCTAATAAAACGTCTATAAAAGTTAGCGAAACCCAGGAATCTTTGTAGTTGCTTTTGGCTCGATGGGACCGGCCAGTCAGTAACGGCACTAACCTTGGCACCATCCATCTGGATGTTCCCTGGAGACACGATGAAGCCCAGGAAGAGGACGGAGCGTTGGTGGAACTCACTTCTCCGCCTGACAAACAGCTGATTCTCCAGCAGCTTTTGGAAAAAAAAATCAAGATGTCATCCAGGTAAACGAACACAAATATATTCAACATGTCCCTTAGAACATCATTGACTAGGGCCTGAAACACAGCTGGGGCGTTGGTGAGACCAAACGGCATAACCCGGTACTCAGTGGCCACTGGGAGTATTGAAAGCTGTCTTCCACTCGTCTCCCTCCCTGATTCTGACAAGGTGAAAAGCATTTCTCAGATCGAGCTTAGACAAAATGGAGGCTCCCTACAATAGGTCAAAAGCAGAGGAAATTAGTGGGAGGGGGTATCTGTTCTTAACGATGATGTCGTTGAGGCCACGGTAGTCGATGCAGGGACGTAGTGTCTTGTCCTTACCCAAAAAGAAAATGCCAGCTCCTACTGGAGACGAGGAGGGGCGAATGATACCAGAGTCCAGGGAGTTCTTGATGTACTGGCTCATCGCCTCCCTCTCCGGGGCAGATAGCGAGTAGAGGCGTCCCTTGGGAGGGGAGGTCCCGGCGAGGAGGTCGATGGCGCAGTCGTAGGGGCGGTGAGGGGGTAGGGAGGTGGCACGGGTCTTGTTGAACACCTCCCTGAGGTCCAGGTATATGGGAGGAACCCCAGAGATGTCCGTGGTATCTGCAAATGAGCCAGGGGACTTGGAAGACACATTAGGAGAGGCAGATAGAAGACAAGATGAGTGACATTTGGTATTCCACCCCACTATGGACCCCGTAAGCCAGTTAATGGTCGGGTTGTGTTTCTGTAACCAGGGATAACCGAGAATGATGGGTAACTGAGGCGAGTCGATGACGTGGAAGATAAGATATTCAGAGTGGTTACCTGACATGAGAAGGCCTAGAGGTGGGGTGCGATGAGTCACACGACAGAGCAGGCGACCGTCCAAGGCGTTGGCATATAGGGGAACCTCGAGGGGCTCCAACAGTAGCTGCTCTGCCAACCCCCGATCAATGAAGCTCTCATCTGCTCCAGAGTCGATAAATACTGCCAGTTCCAGGGAAGTAACAGAAGATAGGAGGGCGTGTGTCAGGTGTCTGGGAGGAAGTGAAAGGGAAAGAGTTCGGCTCACTAGTAATCCTCTTCTTACTGGTGAGCCTGGTCTTTTGACAGGCATTTGGCCAGGAAGTGTCCCATCTGTACATGTACGTCCTCTCCCTTAGTCGGCGCTGACGCTCCTCTGAGGAGAGACGAGTGCGGCCTAATTGCATGGGCTCTTCCCCTCCACCAGGGGGCGCTGTAGGTCCGGCGTGGCGATTCCACCCGGAGCTAGAGCGTAGGTCTGACTGAAGTGGTGGAGAAGACTGCCCCCAGGGACTGGGAGGTCTCCTCTCGGCCTGGCGTCTCTCCATCCTTCTCCCATGAAGCCGGTTATCAATCTTGACAACCAGAGCCACCAAGGCCTCCAGGTCTGTCGGTAAATCAAGATGTGCTAATTGATCCTTGATCTCCTCAGAGAGTCCAAACCAGAAGGCGTCTGCCAGAGATGGAAAGTTCCACTGGCTGCCCGCTGCTAGTGTGTGGAAGCGAATGGCATAATCAGCTGCCCGGCTGCTCCCCTGTCGGAGAGAAAAAAGTCCTCGGGCCGACTCTCTACCCGGGACCCCGTGGTCAAACACCCTTCTTAGGGCCCCGGAAAAATCCAAAGCAGAGTGGCAAATGGCAGATTGATTGTCCCACTCTGCTGTAGCCCATTCCCGTGCCCTCCCTGAGAGGTTGGTAATGATGAACGCCACCCTGGACCGTTTGGTGGGGTAGGACACGGGCTGGAGAGCGAAGGTAAGTGAACATAGAAAAGAGCGACACTTTGCAGCGTCGCCATCATACCTCTCAATGTGTGGCACTCGGGGATCATGGTGCGAGTTGGGAGGAGTCACCGGAACCACTGGGACCGGTGGACCTGGCGGCTGAGGGTTGAGACTGGCGAGCACCTGCTGCGTCTGGAGGCTGAGGTCCCGCAGCTGGTCCGTCATGGCAGTTTGAACTGCATTCTGGCGATCGTGAAGCTCCTGGACTCCGGTGACCAACCTGGAGAGCAATTGTTCGTGGTCGTACAGTCTCTTTCCTTGCGTCTGAAGAGCGGAACGCACGACGCTGTCCTCTGCTGAGTCCGTCATGGTCAGATCGTTCTGTCATGCCCGAGGGGCAGATTGGAGACAAACGCAGACACAGACACTGGAGACGAGGTGGAGTTTAAACTTAGGTATCTTTACTGGTCAAAACGGTCATAAACAAACTTAAAGCGCCTCCAACGGAGCGGGGAAAAATATCCAAAAAAACACAAAAGAAAGGCAAAGGGCTAAATCAGGAGCAAACGCTAGAGCACGGAGCAAACACGAGGGAGACAAAATACTGGGACAGACAGGGGAACGAACAAGGACGATCTGACAACCAGAACAAGGAAAGCAGGGGAGTATATATGTGTGGGGTGATGAGGAGATAGAAGGCAGCTGGGTGGACTGGGCAGGTGAGTAGGATGAGTGTAATCAGGGGAAACACGCACACACACACACACACACACACACACAGACAGACAGACACACACACAGAGACACGAGGAAGATAAAGGGATGTTACATGAAAGACCCATTGAAATGAAAAATACTTTCCCCCAGTATATCCCGGTCTTTTCTCTTCTGTAAAAAAGGTTTAAAATGTTTGATGACTGCACTTCAGTGTTTGTGGATCGTAGAAGCTGACAGAGGAAATATTGGTAGATGGACTGTACTTGTATTGTCTGTTCTAGTCTTCCGACCACTCAAAGTGCTTCAAGAATACATGTCATCCTTCACCCATTCACACCCGTTCATACACTGATCACAGGGCTACCATGCAAGGTGACACCTGCCCACCAGAACTATCTAACATTGATACCCATTTGGGGTGGGGTCAAGTGTCTTGCCCAAGGACACATCGACATAGACTGGCAGAGCCAGGGATCGATTCGCCGAATCTCTGATTGAAGGATGACTCTGCTCTACCACTGAGCCACAGTCCTACATGGAGAGATAGAAGACAGAAGGAGATGTGTGTTTGGATATCAGAGGGCAAAAATGTAGTTTTCATTTTGATAACAATGTCGTCTGATTCATTTGAGGGAAACTTTGACGATTTTCATCTGGCTCTGTGTCACCGAAATGTACACCGGTTGATGAGAAACAACCGGTGTACCAGCGGGAGGGCGAGGAGTTTGGGCACTAGTGCATGGAGGGAGGCCGGGCGCCGTTCATTTAAATGCACAGAAATACGTCACAGTACAGAAGCTAAATATGCTCTAACTTCTGTTTCACTGGGCCTTTAACAGTTAACTCCAAATGGCATTATAAGCAGGACTATCAGTATCAGAAGATGCTCCGTAGCCGGAAACTCCATTGATTACACATCAGGTTACCTTTCCTCAGCCGATGAGAACACAAACTGTATAACGTCTTCTGTAACACTGAAGGAGCTTTGTCAAGGCTGACATAAGGCTCGTCTGGATGGTTATTTGGATGCTGTGCATTTCGCTGCCTGTGTTTTGTTGCTAGTGATTACGTTTGCTGCTGCTGTTGTCTGTGTGTACAACATTATTGTGCCAGGTTGTGGTGCCATGCCCTCTTTCAGTTGTAACTGTGATGTTTCACCAGCGACTCAACAAATATGATAGTAGCTGCCTATTTGTGAAAATCACAGATCATAAAGAGGTAGGCCCATCTCGTTTTATCTGTGCCTACCCATATGACATATGTTTTTCAGTTTTATCCCATTTTTAACGACATTCAAGATATGAAACATTAAAATCCAGGGTATTCCTATCCTTGTATAAATATTTATGACTGTCTGCCTACAGGTGTGTCTTGATTTTTCACCTTATGGGCCACTACTTGGATTTGGTTGTAGTCTGTTACCCGTTTTATTTTGAAAGTTCGCTCATGTGTCATGTTTGGTTTTACTTCCTGCCTTTGTCTTTGTGCCACCTGTTTTCTACCACACCTGTGTTTCAATAGTCAGGGAGTTTGCCTTCATTCCTTGTGTTTCTCAGGTTTAGACCCAACTGCAGTTGAAGAGATGAGGAGGCAGCAGGGAGTTTCAATGAAGGAATGATAAAGATTACTGAAAGCTTGAGTCCCCAAATGTAAGGCTACAGAAGTTGATCCATCAAAAAACTGGGACAACTGAGCAAAACTTTTAAAAAAGAGCCACGGCGAGAATTAAGGAAAATGACCCTACAACTTTCAACACTTTTGCTGCATTCTAGACAACTTGGAAGATGAAAATGTTTGACCTTCTACTAAAAAAATAAGTTCCTTCAGTTCCCCATCGGAAAAGGCTGTCTGATGGCAAGGTAAAGCAATGGAAATATTCTAAATAAAACAGTAATTTTACACGAGAGTACACATACACCACTTGATCAAAAAATGTAACTAACCCTTAAGGTTATTTCTAACATTGACTTAGCTAGAGCTAGTGTTATCTGTAGCCTCATTGATTGGCTTTGGTAACCTATGTCACTGCTTTCTGCTAACAGCAGTTTCCTTATTACACAGCAGACACAGACCATTCGGTAGGAGTCCGGTTTCTGGCCGCCTGATGAATGCAAGTTAAATATTTCCTTTCTATTTCTATTTTAGTTTCTTATTTAGTTTGGATTCATCACAACCTATTTTAGACAAGGTTGATAGGAAAGTTGAGACGGAACCAAAACAGTTAAGTTGTGGTCTATGAAATCAAAACAAGATGAGGCATCTGCAGAGTTGGTGACAAACTCTTTGTGGTTCATCACTTTGTTTGACCCCTTTAATATTACACAGTGACTTGATTTAAAGTCACATCACAACAGAATGTTGTCAGTGTCCTCATTTATTAATTTGATGTTTGGTTGAAACAAAAGGGTCTGTCAAGGGTCAAGCCTTTGTACCATTGTTTGATGGTCATCACGCCCACCTATTAGTGACCCCTGCCTTAGACCTTGTCCACCCATAGAAACGCTCCTAAGCACTGCTTTTTCCAGAAAACGATTGCCTTTTCATTATGACTTTAAATGGTCCGACAGCTTTATGGGAATTCCACTCAGTTCAACAATGAAGCCCCTTAAGTCTCATACACTTTCAGCAAATGAATGTCTTTAAAGACGAACCATTCGCACTCATGAAATACAAATCAATGACCAATACTCTTGAAATTAAACTGCTACATCTTCTGTGGGCAGGGCTCATGTGACTGTTCAGCTGCAGCAAAAGTCAGTGGTTTATTCACGGCAACAGAAACATGGCAGGGATACTGGTTTGCATTGAAACACATGGCAGAGAAATGAAGGCAGAACTTGATGTTTTTAGTGAGTCATTTCTACATAATGTGCACTAATTTCTAAATGAACAAAACACATTCCTCAAGCTATACATTGGAATCTAAATTGAATAAATCCATTCCTAAAAAATGTCATTCAAGAAAGAAGAAAAACATCTGCAGTCCTAAAAGCCTTTAACCTTGTCAGTAATAGGAGGTTGTGATAGAAATAACAATGGCAACAGGATGAAAGCTCCAGATGCTAACAGCACATTTAGTGTTTAGTTGTACCTAGCACTTGATTGATTCAAGCTTGAAAGATAAGAGGACCGGTATCTCTAAGGGTCCTTTGTTTGCCAAAGCAGATCATGTATTATCAATTACTTAATCCTTAAGATCTAAACATTTGTTTATTGGGATATTGCTATATATGGTGCTTTCGTTTATCTTTGTTGGTATAACTAAACAAAAAAAAAAAGTGCAATGTAATGTCAACCCTTAAAGAGACGATTTTATCGTTTCACTTTGCATTTTGATGTTAGGAAATGTCATTATGAGACAGAAAACATTCTGGGAGTGTGATGGCATAGTATAAAATTGAGGTGGATGGGTTAAACACATGGCTTTCAAACAAGACCGGTGTTTGAGATAGATGTTTGCATTCCAAAGTGTTGAGTTATTTTTAAGTTATATGTTTTCGGTTTGACTAGGTTTTATTACTTATTTCAACCCTAAATATGATGTTATTCCTTAGCATAACTAAGTGGTTCTATTGTTTTATCCAGTGCATTAGAAACTGACACCAAGGGGTCTGATCAAGCGTCACTATGTGATGAGTTGGGAGTGTTAATATGTGACGATTGGGGAAAGAGACCGTGTTGCAGTAACACAGACATATGCTAAGAGACCCTTCAGAGTCGTCTGAAGGGTCAGCCTGATCTTCCCCATGCTTGTGGCCTTACGAGAAGGCTTGTGTTTATGCCCACTGGGTTGATGAAGTAAGGAAGGTTAAAATATTGTAACTCTTGTTCTATAAGCAGAGCAGGAGCCCTCCACAGTACTCTATGCATAATACTCTCCTCCAATCAGGGGCACGCATTTGCCCCCAGACAATTAGCATAAGCATAGCTAGCCCACCCGTACGTGCCTACCGATTATGTGCAGATTTCTCAGTATATAAGGGAGCCCACAATGCTGCTCAACATCCTACATCCTCTTTAGCAAGCGGTGTAGGAGCAGCAAGGACCACTTCGTAGAGGGCTCCGGCTCCGCCTGTACTTATAGAACTAGGGTTACAATATTGTACCATTATTCTAACTCACACAGACTCTGCCCTCTACTGGACTCTATGGGAACAGTGGGTGGAGACCGATGAATACAAGCCCTGTCGCAATATAATCTCAACACAACGACATTGATCCTGACCAGCTAAAGGTTAAGTTGCTGCAGCCGACCTACATCCTCATAACCTTGGCCACCACAGCGGAGAAGTACGCCATCACTGTTGCACCACTCTGCAATTGCAGACTGCCTGCAATAGGGCGGTCTGTCTGGAGCTTCTCCCCTTCCAGCTGATCGCAAACCCCAATTTGGTTAGTTTTAAGATCAACCGGGCTGTGTGGAACATAGCCCATTCTTAGTCATATCTTCAAGATAAAGGAAGACCCTCACACCTTGGTTGGGCAGTGGCTGAAGCGCCATGTCCACACAATTGCTGAAGAACAGGGGTGCCCCTCGTTGCTCCTGTGGGGCGACTGTGGCTAAGTGGAGAGCAAGGCCGTCCGTCAATCAGAGGATCGGTGGTTCGATCCCCAGCTCCGGCTCCGCTAGTCGCATTTCAATGTGTCCTTGAGCAAGATACTTAACCCCATAATAGCTCCGGTAGCTGTGCCTACGGTGTATGAATGTGATAGAATCTGAATTGTAAGTCACTTTGGATAATTCATTGTATATACATATGTTATTTTTTATCATTCTACTTCTTCAAATTCAATATCTGCTCTGTTATTTTATTGTACTGTATATATTGTGCATTTCCATACGTAATATTTTATATTTTATTTTACTCTGTAAATTGCTACTGCTACAAACTAATTTCCCCCTGGGATGAATAAAGTGTATATCTATCTATCTATCTATTTATCTAAAAAGCAAACTTCATGGGTTTGAAACTTAATGATAGACACACATTTTCTATTATTTGTGGAATCTAGTGAGTCCTTCTACAGTAGAAGTCTCTAGGACCACATTTTGCAATGATGACACAGAATCACAAGGTAAAAACAATACCAACATTTCTGTCGTGGCTGGTAAAAAAAAGGAGGGTGAGTGGTACATCATTAATCAAACTGACCATGGTAAACTTTCATCACAGTTCACAGAAAAACTTTGTGTTCAACTTTGACCCACTGTACTCGGTACAGTTTTGCTGTGGGATGAGGGATTACTACTGACACTTCAGCGTGATCATTTTCAGTTTCTCACTTAACTTTTGGCTTATTTACAACCTGTCTAATTGTGTGATGGCTAGTTTTTTGGATCTCAGCAATACGTTTAGTGTAACCTAGTGTTACCCTGAATGGTGGTAATGGAATAGAAATGATGGCCAAATCTAAGAAGTTTAAAGTCCTATAAACCAGATTATACCTTAAATTTAAGGCTTAATGTTAAATACCATGTATTTCATGTACTAAAAGATTTGTGATTGGATATATTGGGAACCATATAGACTTTGACTTAACTGAGAGGATTATAGTAGAGGATGTTAACAATAATGTTTTGGTTTGATTCAATAATCTGATGTGTCAAATGAGCCAAAGATATCATTGCAAGTAATGGAACATGTATATTGCACCTGATAAAAAGTACGAGAAAAAGATTTCAAAGACAAAAGTGAAACAATCAGAGTTAGTGTGAATTAGACAGCAAAGACAGATTGACAGATGAATCTTGTTGAACTGAAAGAAGTTCAGGTCACTGAATATACTGTGAAGAGCCTCTGCTACTGACTGATCCCTGTTGCGTGAAATAGGGAGGATTAAAAGCAATACAATATAGCGTGGCTACATTGACACAAACTTCCAAGTCAAAGTGGTGTTATAGTATCAAAGACTGAGTTCACATCTGCAACTTGGAAACTAATAAAATCTGAAAAGAGGCACAATGAGTGGACAGTGAGGAAAACATCCATGTTTTATAAAATAAAACAGAAAATTAGAAGGGAACTAGGAGAGTGCAGATCTCTGCCAAGGTTGTTTCCATAAGTGAAAACAATTGTGTGTATCCGCTCCAAAATGAATGAGTTCTTCCCTGGCCTATGTGGCACCCTTCCACCAAGTTTCATGAAAATCGGGCCGTTAGTGTTTTCCTTAACCCTGCTGACAAAGGAGGTAATAATAGAACTTGCCCACATAATGTGCATTACTTTAGGCCCTTTGTCCCAATGAAATCATCACAGGTATCAAACCTGTTTTTGACAAATCTGTTGTAGCCCTAGTTGTAAGGATGAGAGTGCTCTACTGAGCTCAGGGCCTGACCAAATTGAACACAACTATTCCAAACATTGCATTATAATTTGCAGGGGCTAGCTTGGCCACATTAGCAACATCAAACAAACTCAAATTGGTGCCTAAGGGAGTTGCTGGGTAACACGATTGGAAAGCTTTGATTTTGCACATGTAACCAGGGTTACAAAGTGTAACTTTTGTTCCAGTTCACATAGCTATAGCCACTCTCAACTGGGATCTATGGGGGTTTGAGGGAAAAAGTTGTTACAGAACTGCATCATGGCCGGGCAGTCAGGTGATCAGAGCAGATTTAGAGGAATGCGTCACTGTAATATTTATAATTTATGTAGTCCAAAAAAAATCTTTGGAAATGATTTGCTGACAGATATGTAATGTATCGCAGCTTGGACATTTGGGAACATGGTGGTGAAGAGTTTTGCTCCACTGCCAGGTATAAAGGTCTGCTGGCTGTATCGGCGGAAACTTTCTTCCTAGCTATGTGATTAGAAACTCTCCAGCCTAGTCGAACTGAACCACATGGAACATGGCCCCATCTGAAGATAATGATGAAGCAGTCCAAACAGAAGAGTAGTCTCATGCCCCCGCATAGCAGGGGCTCCAGCACAACACAGCATTTATTGGAGAACTGATATTTAACCGCCTGTGAATGCACAGTTTAAGTGTCCAGCCAAATCAACTCAACAACATGCAACATGTCATTGCTATAAGCTCTGTGAAGGGCCAAGCAGAAATCACCAGTGCTGAAAATAGAGGGCAACTGTATTGGGTGATCAAGAGGTCAAAGCCTGTGTGAAACACAGAAAAAGTGTTTGTTACAGACGGAACAAGACCACAACCCTGGTAGTAACTGCCTTGCTCACTCACTCAAATCAGATAAATATACCCTTTACCATGGCCTTTGTGGTGTGCACTACTTCTTTAGCTACAATGGTAAGAAAAAAGAAACAAAGACTGGTAATGTTAGTGCTTGATGCCTGTGAGCTCCATTAGAAACCCACAAAAAGTGTCAACATTAGCCAGCACAACAAACTAAATTTTAAACAAGACAAGGAAAAATCCCAACAAACTCCAACTGATATTGTTGTAAATGTACCTGTCACACTTTATCCAGTTTACATAGTGATGAGGAGAAAAAGAACAAGTAGAGATTAGTGTGGGAGAATATGTTCTCTGTCGTCATTTTGAAGAGAGTTTTGATGTGATGAGTTTGAGTGTGGAGGCCAGTGGGGATGTTTTGTCAGATCAGATCAAAGCTGAGAGGCAAGTGTGACTGTACAGTAGGTCACTGCAGGTTACTAAACACTGTGTGCGATTGATTTTACAGGACCTCAGGTCATACACCTCAACCAGGTACGATTACAGCATTCATAACATGTAGAACATTAAAGTCCACATGTTTAAGCTTTATTTCGACAGAACTAGAGTCAAGGACAATATAAAACAAAGTATCTGTAGCAGATTTACTGATTCAACCAGTGGTGGCTGGTGGGAAATGTTCTAGGTAGGGCTGTGCCACATCCAATCAATTTCAGCAAACATCCCAGTATGATTTAATGCAAAAAAAATGAAGGTATCAAACATGCATTACTACTTTGCAGTTAAATATTTAACCTTTATTCCAAGATGAAAAAAAGCAGTAAATAACACTTTGACAAACACGTCAGGACATCTTGTTTTTGTCCCGTAACTGTCCGTGCTGGATCCGTCCCCGTTGTTTTAAAAAGCTAAATAAGTTATTAGCATGACTGCATCCAGCTAGCCAAACCTGTCTGGTGTACAGCTAGTAGAGAAGCTTCGCATGTACTGCTTCCCTTTCCCGCTAGTCTGCTGTCTGATTGTGGGGTCAGATTGATCTGGGATCAGCTCTTTGGCCTGCAGAATCTCTGCCAAAGTTCTCCTCTCAAACGGGTCTTGGAGGAGCAGTGCTTGCGCTGGCCTGTAGAGACTAGTCCGGACAGGACTAGTACTAGGTAATGTACTAGGACAGGACGCAGCTTGGGGCAGAATCGATTCTGCCCCAAGCTGAATCTATTTGAGGATGCTGATTGGCTAAATTGTATGTCACACATTTATATCTTTAATCAGCAATTGGCTAAACTGTTTCATAGACCCGCCTCTTTTGGGCAGTTTCGCCAGCGCCCCAGCCAGCTGAGACATGCAGACAGGCGGAGAGGACGTGCAGGAAAAGCATATATTTACCGCAGATATCATATTTTACACATATTACTGGGTGATTCCATATTTCAAAAACACAAATATGGACAATTTGTATAGTTTATTATTATTATTTATTTTATTTGTTTGTTTGTTGTGCCCTAGCACCCTCTATTGACCAGCAATGAGGCCACTTACCAGAAAATGAATACTACACGGTGCTATTTGACTGAATGACAGCTTACTCAGCAAACCTGCTTCTTGGTACAGGCCCCTGATATATTAATATCAAAACTAATTATCCAAAGGTTGACCAAAGTGTAATTTACGCCATCAAAATGCAGAAGACAGGATGAGAACCAGCAAGAATTTGTCTTTAAATGTATAATAAAATAAAAGTGCAGTAAAGATGTGTTTTGGATCATGATCGGTTGAATTATGCTGTGGCCCTGAGAACTGAAAATTACAACAAAAGAAAAAACACAAGCAAATAAACAAAACACAGGCAAACAAAAAAATAAACATCTTCTACTATTTAACAATACATGCACCACATTTATAAAAAAAATGCAAATATAGAAAGCACAACCAAATACAAAAATGTACCCAGCATTGGAGTGGCCAAAAAATAAACAAACCAAGGCCACGAGTTTATTAAAATCCTTCCCACGTCTTGGTTAATCCGTGTGCATGAGATAGAGAGCCACCACAACAGACCAGCCTTTCTCCCCGAAGCATGAAGTGCAGTGCACCTGCGTCGAAGACATGCATCCACCAATCAGCATGACGTTTTTCAGGGCCTTCCAAGTGGCCAAACATCAAGTGGGTAGCATTCGCCAAGTCAGCGTGTTGTCGACGATCTAATGCACAAGCTCTCAATATTACTGTTAATTGCTTTTCACTAACAATAATCCCTTGCAAAGCAAGTGCTGCCAACAGGTCTTGATAACTCATCCCCAAGCTAAAGTAGAGCTTAATTAAAGAGTCTCTATACAATGCTATTTACAACCAGGGACAAGTGCCACAAGCAGGTAGCAGCTGGAATGAATGGCCTTGTGCACTGCTGAAATGATTGAGTTATTTGCTGTTATTATTGAGAAAGATTGAATTAAATTGAGGTAACAGCCCACTTGCATACAAATTAGTAAATAGTGCCCTTGATAGTTTTTCTCCACTCTCGGGCGCCGTAGAAACGTGCTGTAAGTAGCACACAACACAACCACAAAATTCTTCTTTGAGACAACAAGTGATACACGCGGCTGAAATGAATAGATGAGTAGTAGTGCATACTACAAACTTTCTCTGTATGTACTGCATGCTGCCAACTAAATAATCAATTCTAATATATATATATATATATTACATAATATTACAGATTATTTGAATTAATAACAAGCCTCGGTTAACAGCAGATCTCTGCAATAGTATCTGAATCATGAGAACACAATTCAACATTAAAAGGTTATAACATATTAGCTAATTTTCCGACACCACTGATACCTCACTTTAATAACTTCATAAGCGAGTTATCAATATGCATATACGTATGTATCTTAAAATAGAAACAGTCTCTAAAACAAAAGACACATTTCAAATGTTTCACGTCTCAAAAAAATACCACTAAGTCATATGCACTTCTAAACTTGATTGTGATTGGTTGTGTTTTGTTTGAAGAGCAAGAAAAGTAGGTAACTGGTCTAAAGTAAAGGCTTGCTCTGATCTTTGTCTCTACTGTGATGTTTTACAGAAAAAACAAATACAAAGCCTATGTCCACAGTGTGTACAATCGCTGCTTTTTGTAGAGGACTAGTTTCACTTGAGGTATTTTATGAAAGGAAAAGCAGAAAACTGGAAAGTCTCTGTAGATATTCAGAGGTCCTGTTTCTTGACTTTAAATCCTAAATCCTCGAACACATCATTCATTTTTTTCCATTATTGGGTGACACTGAACGGATTGAGCAGCACACACTAACAAGTGACATTTGCAGATTTCCAGTTTTCCTGATGCACACATTAACATCTTCAGGTACGGACAACTAAAGGAGCAAAGACGGTTGCAGCAGATCAGAATCAGCATCATTCTTACATGTATCAGTTTTACAGACAGATATTGTCAGAGTTGGATGAAACCAAATGACAGGTAAAATGGGACTCTTATCTCTGGTTTGCATGTTCTCCATTATAACTTATGGGGTGCTAATGTGTCATTGTTGTGTTTAACAAAAATCTGTTAATGCAGCTTTAAGGGTACCCCATGGGACTCATATGGAGGTGTCAGTTTTGTTTACATGCTCTGCTAGCACCCATATGAGGACTCATACAACCATATGAGTAACGCAGGAAACAGCAGTGCACCCTTCAAAAGGCAGGCAAGAGACTGGAAACGTGTTTATTATGGCTCAAGGAAACAATGTCTGTGTTCTCATACAACTAAACTGCATTCTCAATAACGTTTCCAGGGAAGCGTATGTTCTCTTGGATTACAGTCGCATTTATTAAACACATGGTAAGTTTAAACAACACAAAGAAGCGACAAATTGACTCGGTTATGCTTTGTGAAAGGTCATGGTTTGGTATAGCTGTCACGTCACTTAAGTAATGTACAAAACATTACATGTGTGACATATCGTTATTCGATAGGTCAGCAATGACTTTTAGTTTCATACGGGACAGGAAAAGCGCTCTGTTTGTTTACAAGAAAGCTATACGGGGTACCTTTAATCATGACGTTGCTAATTGGAAATGTATGAGCATGATGTGAGTCTCTCACACATGTACTTGCTCCTCAGCAGAAGTTCAAAGCTCTGAACCACCCTGAATACAAGCATTGTGTCGTGTGTGTTTGAAGATTATTTCACTAACTGACTTGCTTGATTTTTATTGAATTTTTCTTATTTCATGGTTTCGTTGATTGAGTCTTGTTCTTACACTGGTTTATCCCACTTAAGAACACAAGCCTCGATTCAAGCTTTTAATGTCACTTCTATAATTTATGTTGTCTATCTAGCCGATATGATTTGATATTGTTAGGTCTCAGTTGCCAAAAAGTGGTCATGCACAGTAAAAAGAAAAGTATCACAAATAAAAATGCAGTCCACCCACACATACCCCCACCTTTGAACAACCCTTTCTGTGATCTGAAAGTAATACAGACACATATTTGTATCTTCTTCAGCTGTGATGGTGAAAGGTCACTGATGCAGTGTAAGGGTAACATTCCCATGGCCGAACAACATTTTTTTTAACGGCCTGAGTTGCTTGATTCAGAACATCAGTCCAACACATTCATTTTCTTCTTCAGCCAGATAGTGTTGCAGTTCTGTACACAAATTAAAAAATCAATGTCTCCCCCTCTCTCCCTTTCTTTTGCACATTTACCCAGTAATGGTGGATCTCTAGCTGTGTTAATTGGCCAA
Source organism: Anarhichas minor (assembly GCF_050575085.1). Taxonomy (NCBI): domain Eukaryota; kingdom Metazoa; phylum Chordata; class Actinopteri; order Perciformes; family Anarhichadidae; genus Anarhichas; species Anarhichas minor. Next base: position 4,087,367 of record NW_027466517.1, read on the forward strand.
ACCCAATGTGTTGGCGTTGATTATTAACCCTTCACAGGATCCCCACGGGATGGCTGTGAATGTTGAATAAGATCACACCTCCAATACCTCGCTCGCTCAACCATGTGCCTCTCGCTCATGTGCACCTCCTTCCATGTTTCTTGTTATGTTGCCACTCCCTTTGCTTTCTTCTTTGTTCATTAATTTTCTCAGTATTTCTGATCTCATGGGAAGGCGTATGAATAGCATATCATTTTAAAGACATTCTGCGTGTCATTTTAACATATAAGGCTTTTCGCATGTCATTTTACACCACGTTGTTCCCATGAAACAACGACTCATGTTGAGTAATGTTGAGGCAACAAAACCACCAGTTAGGTTTGGTTTAAGAAGTAGTAGAAGTAGAGCAATGCTATTCAAATACTACAGTTATCTGTTGACCTGCACTGGTTCACAGACAAGGCTACTATCTGGAACAGTTTCAGCCTCCAGCCGGATATGGGATATCAAATGTATTTTTGCTGCTTCTAGGTCATAAATATTTGGTGGCATTTTGTCTGAATGGGGTCCAATGTGAATTCGTCGGTGATGTGTAGCTGTGTGCTCATGGCTAGAATTTGCTCTTGCTTGAAGTGTAGCACACAGGTTGGCTGCCAGAAGAACAAATGTTTACATTGAAGCAGTTTTGTAGTAGGGTGGGCTACATTTAAACTTACACTGGTTACACTCAAGCAACTACAACTCTTCTTTTTTGGCATCTTTCTCGCTGGTCCTATAAATGTGTTCATGCTATTCAGATCTGATAGTTACTTTAGCCTAGCAGTTAGTGCAGTTAATATATTCTTAATAATATTCTTACTGCAATATTGGGATTGTGTGCCCATCTTCCCTTCATCATTATGAAGGTATATTTGTGTCTTTATTACGCAACCAAAAAAAAATGTTTTAAAAGCAAATTTCTCGCACTGCAATCAAAAATCAAGTTTGTAAGTGAAAATATATAAACTGAGAATAATTAATTTGTTAGTTTTGCTTATGAAACTAGAATTTTTGGTTAAAAAAATAAAATCTTTGGTTAAAAACAAAACAATCTTTGGTTGAAAAAAAAAATATCTTTGGTTGAAAAAAAAAGCTTTGGTTTCAAAACGAAAAGCTTTGGTTTTGAAACCAAAAGCTATGCCCCGCCCAAAAGCTTTGGGCGGGGCATATGCTGCTTAATGTACCAGGAGTTTCTATTGGTCAGTTTGACTTGTCTCTCGGTATCTGCATCATCTAAACACAGACGGGAGGTTACGGCGACATGGAGGTAAGTTGACTGCTCCGTTTTGTCAAAATTATTTTAAATATAGCAGCACTTCACTTTGTTCTCATGTTGTTAGTGTCGTGGAGTCTCTTTTTAAGAACGACATGGAGGGCTGCTGTGTTGACATGTAGCCCCCACTGTTTAGATGATGCAGATACCGAGAGACAAGTCAAAACGACCAATAGAAACTCCTGGTACATTCAGCAGCGTATGCCCCGCCCACTACACCCAACTCAGTTTCAAAAAGTTTCAACTCGGTTTCAAAACCAAAGCTTTTGGTTTTGAAACCAACGCTTTTTTTTTTTCAACCAAAGATTGTTTTGTTTTTAACCAAAGATTTTATTTTTTTAACCAAAAATTCTAGTTTCATAAGCAAAACTAACAAATAAATTATTCTCAGTTTATATATTTTCACTTACAAACTTGATTTTTGATTGCAGTGCGAGAAATTTGCTTTTAAAACATTTTTTTTTGTTTGCGTAATAAAGACACAAATATACCTTCATACATCATCACCTTCACACTGGTGCTGCAGCAAACTCTTAAAAGGGTTAGAAGGGTGCATTACTACCACCTACTGGACTGGAATGTGGAGCAGTAGGTTGGAAGGAAAATAAAAAGAGATCTAAGAGGATCAGTCTTGTGTCCCTATGTTTGTATGTATATTTGTTTGTTTGTCTGTATATATGAATCTATGCATGTACTTTACCTATGCATGTATGTATGTATTGATTTGTAAAATAAGTTACTGACCCTCATTGGATAGTATTATTATACTTTGTTTAAATAAATTGTATTGTTTTGTGTATCTTTTTTATAACATTGTCCACTATTGCTAGTGGCATACAACCATTTATTGATCACCATTTATACGAAAGAAAAAATATAATCATGTGCATTTACAGATATAAAACAGATTGCATAAATATATATGCAACAGTATCAAGAATAAGTACATTTAAAAAAGAGAGAAAATATTTTTTAAATACATTTAATCAAAAATAAAAATATAATAAATAACAAAAATTAAATAAATGTTTGTGCACTTAATAAAAGAGACATCAATTAAATCTAACAATAGGAGCATAATACAGTTAAGACAGTCTAGGAACATTGAATTCTTTGAATCAGTCTGAGGCTACATCCACACTACTGTGGTTTTGTTTTTGCTACGTTCATGCATAGCGTCCACACTACTCCAGCGTTTCAGAACCCAGATGTTTGAAAGCGCTCCTGACATTGTTTTATTTTGAAAATGCCAGGGTTGCATATTAGTCTGTACGGATAACATGCCTTGATTACTTTGTGACTACTAGTGGTTAATTCAACATGGATAACGAATTACAAGTGTTGCTGACTTTGCTGTCTCGGTTAGCAGCTGTTGTGTAGTTACATTTTGCATTTAATAATGCTACTACATTGCAACCATGAATCTGAATAGCATAATTTGAAATTCAATCAGTGCTTACAATTTGAGTGCAGATATCGCAGAACTCTGGTCCATGTACATTATCATATTCATTATTTCAAATCAAATCCAAAGTGGGAGAAATGAGAAAACTTCTCACATTTCCGTTCTGTCCTCCCAGCCACTTGAAGACTACCTCACTGGGAGATTTAGCAGTTTCAGATCAACTGACTCAAATTTCTCAAAATGACCTTCAGTTTCTTTCTTTTTTTCGGAATTCGTTAATACATTCAATTTCAAATTATGCTATTGAGATTCAGCTTTTTAATGCAATTATTGAAGTTAACCATTAAATGATTCAGAATTCAGTTTCTAGAGACACATTTCTGCCCATACATAACCCTAACCCTCTGTGGAAGCAGTAAAATGCAAAAGCATTAACACCCATTTGTTGCATATTCTGTATTTAACATGTGCAGAAATCTAAACAATTCTTTTGTCTAAATAGCAGCCAGTCTATTGTTTGAAGGTATTTACTGAGCTGCTTATCGACACTTCTGGTGAAACACAAACTTTGAACAAAACTAAGCTAAATCCTGAAAGTGGGTTTACCAGTAGCTAGCAACATGGTATTTTACAAATGTGGAAGTAGTTGCTTTGGTATTCTATGCTTTCATCTATGCTTTCATAAGCATGTCAGTGCCATGTAAACCCTTAATGACCCCTCTATCCGTTAACCTGAACTCTCAGACTACAGGTTTAAGGTCATTGGGATCAATGGGCTCAGCTCCTTCTCTTGAAGTGCTCCATCACCAGCTGGGATTCATTTGTATCGGTTTTGTTTTAATAAAAGATTCTCTTTTTTTAAATTGTTGGTGATGTTTTGCCAGCTCCTCACTTCAGAAGTTTGTAAAATCACTCCTACAATAAAGTAATTCTCTATAGATGGCACTCTGCAGCCTGTAAGTACACTATCACTTATAAATAGTAGCCTTTATAGAATAAAGTTAAGTTGTTGTTAAAACAATTAGTCATTTTGTTGAGCTGAATGAGTTCTCGGCATTCACAACTGGGATTGTCAAAAAAAAAGAAGCTTTGTCCACGATGCACGTTTTAGCTAGACCAAGGTGACCATATATCCAAACCCCCAAACCGAGACCAAACCGCCTTAAACATTAGTGCAGGTGCACATGTATGCGCTTATGTATGGTACCTAGCCCCATTTTTAGCCCTCTGCTCAAAAATTGCACTCAAGAGAGTCCCCAGCTCTAACTACAAGGTCTATTTTAATAATTGTTATGCTAGAATACTGGTAACACTTGTGAGATGTGTTGAATTGTGTAAATATTGTGTATATGTTACTGGTTAATAACTGATACACTTATGGCACAGCTCAAATTGAAACATTTCTAGGTTTGCCTGAAAAAAAGCACTTGTATTGAACTTTAAAAAAATAAAATAATGCAGCTGCAAGCCTAAAACTACGCCACAGACATAGAACAACACGTTTTACATGTCCCCACAACATATTTTACTTTGATTGAGTGAAGCAGGCCAGCATAAATGGTCATAAAAATCAAAATTTAGATTTTCGGAACCAGCTGTTGCATTGCTGTATACTAATTTTATATACTATATAACTAAATATTAACTATATATTCACTTTTCTTATCACTAAGAGTGTTCAATAATCCTAATAAATCAGTTTGACACCATTTTGAATAATTTTGAGCAGTTATGATGTGTCATATCTGTCATTCATAACAATAAATGGCTCATAATGTGTGTCTATGTGACCCTGGTAAGGCCGATTTACTCTTGTGAGACATTTTTAGATGCGGGATAGTCCAACGGGAGCCATGCGGGGGTGTTTGATCGTATCCGGGTCTGTTTACTGACTAAAAATCGCAAAATGCTGGGCGAACCCCCCTCTCTACATGGATTGCTCCACCCCACAGAATCGTCTGCCATTTTGTGATTCATTCCGCCAGCACATTGATCTCACTCACAGACATGCAGCAGAACAAGTTTTTTTACCCACTTTTTTTTCTCGTGACCTGCGGCTGATGTTGGCATGTATACCCATAACTTTTGAACGGTTTGAAAGAGAGTAATTTCGACGCCGCTGTGCGTTTCCGGGTCGAATCGTGCCCCTCCTGCATGTGTTCATCCGCCATGTGCGATCCTGCTCCGTGATGAGAGAGCCATAGAGTGAGCATAGGTCGTCGATTTTTGGCCAAAATTGTGGCAAATATTCTAGATATCTTCCAGATATGATATTAGTTCATGTATAATTGTGTTTGCAGTGTTTACAATGGCTGGTATGATGATGTTGCTCGGACTTTTCCCGTTAATTCGATATTTAATATGTCTGGAGCAATAATCATATTTCTTTATGAAAAATGCTTTCTACGACACGCTGAATGCTGCACACTCTAAAACAGCCCCCCGTGGGGGGCTCTCGGGTCCAACGGGATGGGGGACAATTATTTCAGCTCTGAGTGCACCTTTCAATTCTATGGACAGCAGACAAAATAATATTTTTTGTTTCCCAAAATCCACTAAAACAGCTTATTTGAAAACTGTATAATAACACTTGGATTGCATTGTTGTGATATAATTATTGATTATCAGATACAAACAAGGTATTCGTCAGCGTGCAGAAGCGCAGGCTGCCGGCTAAATGGCCGACCGTGACACATTCTCTGCCAGCGATCTGGCCGACATAACGTGATCTTTTGTATCAGCATTTCCACTATGCGCGACTGAAAACCAGTGGCGGGCCGTGTATTTTATACCTGGGCCTTCACTGCTGTCCTGCAGCTGAAACACAGCTACGGTTATTATTTGTTTCGTGTAAAAATGAAGCCAACACCTATAGATCCACTAACTGCAGGGAATACGCAGAGAGTGAGTCTCCTCTCTTCTCTGACTGCAGCTGGGACTGCTGAGTGAGGCTTCTGTGAGAGTCCGCCTGAGTGTGCTTTGGGGCAGCAGAGGGGCTCACAGCAGCACACGCTGCTCGTTCACGATAGTGCAGAACGGTACGTGCTTCAACGTCAGAGTCAAAACACCAGAAAAGTCTCAAACAACACCAGAAAAAGTCGCTAGATTTGTCGAGAAAGTCGCCAAGTTGCCAACACTGGCACCGACTAAATGGTTCCTATCACATATAAAACCAAACAAAAATCCATCTTCATAAAAACAAATTGTACAAATAATAATATATAAACAAGCATATTAAAGCTACTGCAGATGTAAAAACAAAAGCAGTTCCTTACCAGAGCTGCTGTTCACTATTTAAAGACAAAGTCCATCCTCCTTTCTTTGCTAATAAAGAGTTTAATCTCACGGTTGTTCAGTACATCCGTGCGTTTTAGTTCCAGTAAGAAGTCCTTCTGGATTCATGGACGCCAGTGAAGACAGTCGAGCCTCCCCAGTTGTATTTCTTGAATATGTTTTAATGCGTTTGAGGGCTGAAAATGTCCGCTCCATAAGAGGCTGCAGATATTGGGATTGTCACCGCCCAACACGTCAGGCTAGCCCACTGACCAATCACGTACTTGTAGGCCAGCTAGCAGGCTCTGGCATGTCAAAGAATACGCCCATCATGTCAAACTAAAGATCTGATTGGTTGAAGAATATGACAATTAACAATATCGTCCCCATTCACTTAAACAGCACATGGATTCACTTGTGAGTCTGCAGGCCTCGGGCCTCTGTTCTTACCTAGAGACACAGAGGTGAAATCTGATTGGATAAAAGCTCTACTTAAAACAAGCTGCACTGGAAGCAGAGCAACTGAGGAACACAGCTGTGCAATGAGAAAATAAGAGGCTCCATAAAATATTTTTATAAATTATAATACATACGTATTTGTGAAAAATTATAAAATAGCTATAACTTTGTGATTCTGTTTAGGCCAGCAGAGAAGGCCTTGCAGGCCCTGACGGCCCACCACTGCTGAAAACGTACTCTTGTGTGTGCAGAAAGCAGTATTTTGACACCACCGGCTAATTATTTTATTCAGATATTGAAAACACATACTGCAGTTTGCTGTGAAAAATAAAAATTACATTTCCTGATAAATACAATCCCTGCCATCTACACACACACACACACACACACACACACACACACACACACACTTCACAAGTTGAAAGGCAGCTTCCTTTGGCACAAAACTCCTTTCCGAAGTTATTACTTATGCAATTTCCTGACCTAATCTAAATAAATTGGAAATAACTCCATTTGGCCCACCCCCTAAACCTGTTCATTAACAAATGCATTCACTCTGACAGGCAGGAGAAGTTGACAGATGCACATGATGAAACAGAAAACATGTTTTTGAGTTTATGCATGTGTGCGTGTGTGTGGGGGGGCTAGATGTTGTATGTATGGTATGAATGTAGTATGTGATTTCAGTTCACTCACTTCCCATGCCACACTTAACCTTCTACCGTTCTTCCCACTGATAGACTGTAGTCACTGCTCACCTGGCTCTGTTTGAAGTCACTGCATCTCCCCAGGGTCATAAAAAACATTAGATATTATGATGAAACCTGTGCACATGTGTATGCATGCACTGATATGCAAATGCTTTTTGAAGTCATTCTAGCTGTGGGCATTGGAGAGACTGATAGCAATGCAGCTCTTTAATATTTAAAATGCAAGATGTTAGCTCAGCTGCTGCTAACCTGCTAAATAGCAGATCTAGAGCAGAGAAGTTTGGAAATCAAGTACAGTTAGGAAACATCTCTAGATATGTGGTTGTTGACCCAAGCATTTGTGATCATAAACTAAAAATGGGAAAGGAAAGCTTGTTGAGAGAATAAGAATACTGAAAATGAACAATTGCAAATCCTCCATAACTGCAAATACAATTTCAGCTCTAAGTGCATTTTCCCACAGGAATTGATGCACAACTCTCATTTAGGATGTATTCAATCCAAATGCAAAGCAAACTTTCCGCGTGGCGCAATTCAATGCAAAGACAAGGCAATACGAGAAATTTGTGCTACGATGTGTCTAAAAAAGACTTTCAGCATTGACATTGTATCAGAAATGGAGGAAAACATTATTGCAGTCGTCTGTGGGCACCCAGAGTTTTACGATAGTACCTCATATTTGTATGACAAAGAGACTCTGGAGATGAAAATCTATGTGTATAAACCATAAATGTTGCTGCCATATTAATGACCACATGATGTTGATGAAGCAGCTACAATGTAAGAATATTCTATAATTAATCAATCTGAACTCTATGCAGAAAACAAGCTGTCAGCTTGTCGTCTTACAGACAAAGCCTGATTTACATATTGAAATCAGCATCTAGATATATCTGCATCCCTTTGATCCATTTAGTGCAATTAAATCACTGCAAAGTCTGGTATAGTAAACCCGATTAATTCAGCCAATGTGTGACTTGAATACAGCTCTGTATTCGGCTCTGGGCAATCTCATAAACCCCGACAGGACGGCATTTGGTTTTCCGAAGTATCTGGGGCATAAACATGTACAAAGCAGGTACTGTGGTTATTTTAGCCATGGCTGATGAAGCATTGTTGGCATCTAGATAGTAGGGGCGGGAATCACCAGAGATCCCGCGATACGATATTATCACGATACTTAGGTCACGATACGATATTATCACGATACTGCGATATTCTGAGTATTGCGATAACATAGGCCTATATTGCGATTTATTACTTTTTTCAACTTCAAATTATGTCCCCAAAGGAAAACTGTGTCAACATGTTTTATCTAATAAGATAAAGTTTTCAGTCTGTTCATCTCACTTCAATCATTTTTATTGCAGCAAAATAGGATTGTCAAGCAGGCAGACTGACCAACAATGTCATAAATGTTGCATGAACCTGACAAACTGAACTGTTTGTATTACTACATAGTCCAACTTAACTAAATGCAAACGTGTGGACTCAGTATATGAACTATAACTTATATAAGTAGGATATTAGAGTTATATAACTCGGTATAACTTGCGATGCGTGGACGTCAAGGGCAGAGAGACAGTTATGCGCCGCTCTCTCCCCATGAGCCTGGCTACTGTTGGCAGATTTAACCCCGTTGTGAGGCCAGATGTATCTATCTTTGTTTTGACCAACTTCCTACCAATCACACTGACCCGGGATCTTTCCTGACCTCACCAGATAACAACTCAGCACCATCTAGTGGACTGAAAAAGTAATTGATTTGATTTTTCAAATAAGATTTTTATTTTTCTATTTTTTTAATAGTTTATATAATAAAAGATCGATACTTGGCGTCCATGTATCGATACAATATCGCCACGCAAAATATCGCGATACTATGCTGTATCGATTTTTTCCCCCACCCCTACTAGATAGAGAGAAGCCCTTTCACTCCGGTGCGTATTCAGGTGAGAATTTGCTTCGTGTTTGGTGTTAACACAGCATTACAAAGTGAAAATGACAACATTTGACACTGAAAACAGACTTAACCTACAACACAATACATTCCTCAGATATTTCACTGGCATCTGTCTTGATCCCAGTGTGTATAACATAAGAATTATGAAGTGATTTAACAAATGTAAAACTGATAATAATAATGTATGTGTATCTGAGTAAAGTGAAGTCTGTGTGTGTGTGGAAAGAACTGATGTAAGCAGGGTGGGGGCCTTAAAGGCTGAGATCATAACAGATGTTGGGGTGTTGTCCGAGCACATACACGGGTGTAACCTGACGCACGCTCGAACATTGAGGAAGTGAGACCATCCACAGAGGGAAGTTAGGTGAATTCCAGAACACACATACCCAGAAAGTGGGGTGTTGTTTGCAGCACACACACATAATCAATGATGTCATGTTAATCACATGCCGAGTGAGGGAGTGTTGGGGAGGAGTACATTGAAATACATTCCTCAGATATTTCACTGGCATCTGTCTTGTCCATTTCTTGCTCTATAGAAATGCAAGCTTCTCCATGAACTGAGGCATTTTCATTGTATCGCCGTGTCTGAAATGACCTTTATAAAGTTTAAGTTGTTCATTTTGCTGATGCTCCTTTTTCCTGTTGTTACCCAGTGGAAGATATATTTTTAGTGATGCTAGCAGGAAATTAATCCTAACATTTTGATGGACCTCTAATTTTTTATCTGCCACTGCCAGCAGGTCAGCATTTTGGTTCTGACTGAAACATGTTTTTCAAGGATTGGCATGACATGTGATACAGATATTTGTGTTCCTCACAGGACGAACAGTAATAACCTTGGTGATCAATAGAATTTTGCCGTGGCACCATTATCACATCCAAATTTCACGTACTTTGATTTATAAGATATATGCAAAACTATATTCCCCTCAGCCGCAGCTGTACCTTTGGTTTAGTGCTCATTTGCAAATGTAAGCAAGCTATAACATTGATATGGTTACACTTGGTAAATGTTTTTTAAGCATGCTGCATGCTGACGTCAGCATTTAGCTCAAGGCACTGCTGTTGCCAGTACAGCCTAACTGAGCTGCTAGTGTGGCTGTTCTGTGTCTTTTGGAAGCAGCTAGCTAGCAGGTAATAGACAATGCATTTCATTTCAGGCTCTCTTAGGTTCTGGAATGGAGTGCTGTGTCCTTCTAGAGCTCAGACAGCTCAGGTGCAACTTACAGCTTAGCTTCAACCTGAGCAGAAGTCTGATAAAAGAGAAATTGAAAACATATGTGTGGGGATGCAAGGCCTTTAAGCTGAAATAAGGAATCACATTAGTAATGTAAAGGTTTTCAGCCCACTTTCCATCTTCCCAAAAACCCTGCTGATCCTAGTTAACTCAGCTGAAGCTGAACTACTGAGCTGAACTGTTGTTATTGTAAAGCAGTCTAAGACACTACAGCACACAGAGACCCAACTAAGATAGTGTTTTTTTTCAGTTTTAAGGGCATATGTATTTTATTTGGCAAGGCCCAAAAAGTGAATATTGTATATTATGTATTATATATATATTATATTTTTTATTGCTACAGGCTTTTAAATATGCCAGTCCAGAGGGGTTCAAGTCAAAATACTATTTTGCCATTACCTCATCACCAATCTGGAGCCAATCCTTTTCTATATCAAACATGCTTGATATTTGTGACCGTTCACTGATCAGCGCTGTCACTTGGACAATTAAATGTTAGGCGTACACAGAACATGAAATCAGATTAATCGAAATGCCTTGGTCAGTTTCATCTACATTGTTTTTAATTCAGCACATAACTACAATGAAATAATATTTTGTAATACCAATAGCAAATGGGCTGTGGTTTCCAACAAATCATTGTTAAATGGGTGTTCAGACAAGTGTCCCGTCACTACTCATAGTGATGGCTATCGGGATAAACACATCTGGCAACATACAGTAGAACTAGCTCCAAGCGTGTTTCCTCTTGTTTGTGATACTGCTGTGAATACAACCCTGAAGTTTCATTCTGGAGTCATAACCTAACGCCTTTGGTGGGGTGACACCACTACAGTGGCCACGGAGGATGACTGAAGTACACGGTGACTGGAGCTACAGTATCATGGCTACCGTTGAAATTTGCAGCATCCGAACAGTGTACTTGTGTGACTCCGGGTGGGAAGTGGCAGGTGAGGCGGCTGGCAGAGATTCATGGCCAAGGATGAGTGTGTGTTTATTACTGGGTCTCCCAAAGCATCACACTGGGGTGTTGGGGCATGGCTATCAGTCAGTGTGACAAACACACATTCGTGAAAATAAACGCAAGCTCACACATATACACATCATTTTGAAGTACAATCATCTGTCCATAGACATACCTAGGTGAACATAGCAGCATATGCCTACACCCCGACATTTAGAGCCACTGTCAGATAATCTAAAGGTGTTGTTCAGTGAGTGTATCAGACCAAGAACAACTTTGGTTCTCTCATGATGGATCTGTACTCCCTGTACAGAAAAGGATCTCAACAACCACTGCATTGCTCAGCAATGGAGCATGTTGGGAGTGTGAGCTTTGCGGTGTGTGAAAACTGTGCTGTCTTGTCTGTAGACTTTTTATGTATTTGTTGGAAAATGTTTGGATAATCAATAATCAGTTATATACACACGCTGCAAATAGCCATCTATTGGTATGGAACTTTTGATTTGGATATAAGGGCTTGTGTTGCTGATGATGTTCCACTAGTGTATACAGTAACTCATGGTTACAGTGATCAACTGCTAATATGGATAAAACAACTTGGGCTAGAATTAAATAATTTGCTTCTAGTCACACAGTCTGCTTAAAGTGGTCTATTTTAATACATGGCAACAAATTGAAAAAACACACAACAAAAAAATATGAATTACATTTCCTTTCAGTTCATTTATATTGTAATCTAAATGTGTTTATTTACTTTAACAGTTGTATCATAACACTTTCTTTTTACATCCTCTTCATAAAAAATGTGGGTTAGGGTTAAGTAGGCCTACTTTAACTTTTACTTGAATACAATTTTCTTTAACATTGCACCACTCCTACCCTGCATATAAGTGTATCACTTAACCGATATACTCTAAAAAAACGGAATAAAGCATGCATGTACACGCACTGATCAATGAAGTTATTAATACTTCATTATTGGCTGCAGCTGACTGACTGGTATTAGAAACATCTAAATGAATTGGAATGTTTCAAATGGAAATATGATATGCAGCTTCACTCCTGCATTCTTATTGTTGTCTCCTTCTAGCAGCCCCTTCAATGTTGGAAGTTTCTTTTTTGGGGGAGCAGCAACAAAGAGAAAGAATAAAAGTTTGAAAAGAAAGAGGAAGGGGAGGGCTGCCAGGTGGACCAGTCAATGTTTTGACAGTTTACCAATGGTACAGTCGTGGCAGCAGCCTGTCACTCTCAGATACTCTCCTGAGGCCCATTTACATCTGGGTCTCTCCTGCTTTCTCTCCTCTGGTTTGTGTTCACCTCATCCATTTCTCTCCATCCTCGCACTGGCTTTTTTTCTGGCTTATTCATCACACAAATTCCTCTCTTCTCTCCCTCCTTCCTCCTCGTCTTTCAAGTTTCAAGAAGAGACAGCGAGAGAGGGAGAATGGGCCCCTGCTGTTTGTCTCATTCCACATCTAGACCTCCTTCTGTGATTTAGATTCCTGAAAAGGCTAAAATATTCAACATACTTTGTCATCGTTTATCTCCAGAGATAGTCTACCTGTCTCTATTCTGAAATAACATCATATGCTATATTCATACCACACTGGCTGTTTAATGTTGCAACAACAGTACTTTTTAACATATAAGGATTTTGATACTGTAGTTGGTCCATAACTAATGAATCTTCGTGTTAGTTCATGCAGGACACGGAGGTCATACGCCCCCAGCTGTAACCAGCTGACAGCCAGCCGATTGAATCATAGCTTCTAATGGCCACACACCAATCATAGCCCACTCTTACCTCAAGGACTCCCTCCTCACTGATCCTTTCTACACCTATGCTGTTACAGACCGTACTGCTGGCAAAGCTTTGCCTCCTCCACCCTTTCTAGTTCAGAGTTCATCTTGCATAGCAAATGGTTGAAATGTATTCAAAGTTTACTTCAGGCTCATTCCTGTATACCCGGGGGGTTTATGCATGGTGCTCCCTGTTTTGGCTTAGTAGCTACTTGGCTAAATCCAGGGAGCATTTTAAGAGCGGAGTGTCAAAAAAGAAGGTTGAGATCCCAGGAAAGCTGCCTTAAATGAAGGAATACAGTTCGATATGAAAGTAGGCTAAAGGGACACAAAGCATATAATTAGTAAAGGATGAAATCTAATAATCATTTTCAAGCAAGTGTGTATAACATAAGAATTATGAAGTGATTTAACAAATGTAAAACTGATAATAATAATGTATGTGTATCTGAGTAAAGTGAAGTCTGTGTGTGTGTGGAAAGAACTGATGTAAGCAGGGTGGGGGCCTTAAAGGCTGAGATCATAACAGATGTTGGGGTGTTGTCCGAGCACATACACGGGTGTAACCTGACGCACACTCGAACATTGAGGAAGTGAGAGCATCCACAGAGGGAAGTTAGGTGAATTCCAGAACACACATACCCAGAAAGTGGGGTGTTGTTCGCAGCACACACACATAATCAATGATGTCATGTTAATCACATGCCGAGTGAGGGAGTGTTGGGGAGGAGGGGGGAGAGAGAGCTCAAAGTGTTATAAAAAGAGAGACTTGCAAACAGCAAGACGGGATTCAACGCGGGAGCCACCCAAGTGCTCCACGGCACGATAGCCGTTCCTGGACAAAGATTGAAAGACGGAGATTTTCCTTTCCCCCCTGTTTGACATTAACAACCGGACAACAGATGGACGCAGCCGCCCTAAAGACTTTGTACTGAGCCTGAGGGATCGCTGAACGGACTTCGTTGGCAGTGCAGGAGGAGCCGAAGGTCAGGCCAGACCTTCGCTCCTAAAAACCCCAAAAGGACTTTTTATTACATCGTGAATCCAGCTCCACCGAGCCGCCTCGGCATCGAAAATGAATGAGTATAATCTAAGAAGAAATTGTAACCTCATCGAATCAAGTATAGTATTATTTTATGTGAGCTGTAGCTGTGCCCCTGCTAATATATCCTGCAATAAATATCTAATCTGCATTTAAAGTAAATTTCTCAAGAGAATTCATTTGCTGAAGTAGTAGAAGTTCCTCGTGGCAGTAAAAGGTTAAATCTATTGTATGTTTAACAACAAGAGTTCTGAATGGTTATCCTAGTGACCAGCCCACTTAACAGTCCCTTACGGTTTTAGTTGTAATCCTAGCCATTCAAATCTAACCTGGCAATTTACCAAGAGCCCGGATCCAGAAGAGGAAAGCTGCCATAACTGACGCGACTAGGTAGAAGCGCCCGGCCAGGGTGGCCCCTCGGCCGAGTGCACGTTACCAGAGGAAGCACGGTAGACGTCAGGAGTAACGGTAGTTAGCAGAGCCAGGCGAGTTTCCTCACAGAACACCAGCTCGCCAATCTTTTAATAGAGAGCTGAGTCAGTAGGTAGCCCCGTATCGGGCCAGAGAACCCCCGGATCTAACACAAGCCACCAGCGCCAACTTTAACTGTATTTCCATTTGTTGCAATAAATGGTTAAAAATCTATGACGAGTAGTGTTCCTGACTGAACCAGCCCAATTGGTCCAGAGAGAAAAATGTTTCTGAAAAGGGGGGTTACTCTGATCATTATATTCTAGTCATTTCTTTGATTGGGTTCATCCTGTGCAATTAATTGTGCAAATGAATACAGTACAAAAGATCATCCATAAAATGTTGTACATTCAAGTTAAATCTATAATGCAAGCTTTTACATCCCAATACCATCGAGTCTGCATTTTAATGCTATCCCGAGCTGCCCGTCAATAAGCTACAGAAGGCCCCTACTTAAGCAAAGGAAAAATATTTCAACAGCAATTCTGTTTGAAACTCTTCATTTATTTCTAAAAAAAACAATAAAAAAGGCTGTAAACAATAGGTGAAAATCAACTCTCCCCCCCCCCCCCCCCCCCCTCTAATAGCCAGTAATGGCCAGTTGTTAGACATGGGGCTAGCAACCCCATTCTGTAAATAAAAACTGCTATATGCTTTGGAATATACAAAAAAAGAAACCTCAACATCTGGATCTGAAGGCCTATATGAGCCAACAACTTGTATGCCGGCTGCCAATGAAATGTATCAGGATGTTGGTGATGGGAAGAAGTAGGCTCTGAATATCAAAATTAAACTACGGCTTGGCTTCTGGAATGTCTGAACCATGTTTGAAGCTGGAAAATGTGCATAGATCACCAAAGAAATTATTTGTTACAACCTCAAGATAAGGGAATGTAGATGGACTGAGTCAGGATCAATCAAAACGAACACTAGAGAAACAGTCCTATACTCTGGCCGAGACAATGGCCAGCATCACGAAGGGGTTGCAATTATTCTCCAAAAGGGTTTAGTGAAGTCACTCAATGAATGGAAACTCACCACTAAATTTCCACACATGGTCCGATGAAGGTATCATACATCAGAAACACATCTTCAATAATAATACCCTGGTTTCATTCACTCACTTAGTTCTAGTGGCAGGCGGTGTGTTTTATACCTGGGCCTTCAGTGCTGTTCTACTACAGTTCACTTAAACACTGAAACTTAAACTTAACTATAACACTTTAACTTTAACACTTGGCGTATATAGAGTTCTGCCGCTTCACGTCTCTTCTTGTTGCTGTGCATCGACTAAATGTGTCTCAGCACAACATAGGATGTAACAATAGTTCCTATCACATATAAAACCAAACAAAAATCCATATTCATAAAAACAAGTTGTACAAATAAAAATATAGAAACAGGCCTATTAAATAATGACATAAATAATATTTATGGCAGTTAAAGCTACTGCAGATGTAAAAACAAAAGCAGTTCACTTCCCAAAGCTGCTGTTCACTATTTAAAGACAAAGTCCATCCTCCTTTCTTTGCAAAGAGTTCAATGACACGGTTGTACAGAACATCAGTGCGGTTCAGTTCCAGTAAGAAGTCCTTCTCGATTCATGGACGCCAGTGATAACAGTCGAGCCTCCCCAGTTGTATTTCTTGAATACGTTTGAATGCGTTTGAGCGCTGAAAATGTCCGCTCGACAGAGGCAGCAGATATTGGGATTGTCACCGCCCAACGTGTCACGCTAGCCCACTGACCAATCATGTATGGCTAGGCCAGCTGGAAGGCTCTGACACGTCAAAGAATACGTCAAACTAAAAATCTGATTGGTTGAAGACTATGACAATCAACAATATCGTCCCCATTCACTTAAACTGCAAAGGGATTCACTTGTAATTCTGAAGGCCTCCAGGCAGATTTTTTGTTACCTAGAGACAACATAGGGGCGAAAACTATGGAAGCCCATTTCCGCCACTGTGAGGAAAAAATAAAGATCCTGTTATCTCGAACTTTCGACTTACTATCTCATAACAATGAGATACTATCTCATAATTATGACTTAGCATTATGACCTTTTATAGGCCTATGTGTTTTTTCCTCACATGCGCCAAAGCAACAGAAGCAAGTGAATGAGACGAAGCTTAGCAGATCAAAATGGATACCATAATTGAAGACTACTTTAGATGTGGAATCACAAATCGTGAAATTTTAGTCGTTTTGGAGGAATCACATTATATCAAACTAACCCTCCGGACCCTAGAGAGAAAGCTACGAAAGAACCAACTTTGGCGGAGACGAAATAAAACAGATGAAGCTGAGGTAGCATCCTTCATTCACCAACAGCTACAGACGTCTGGCAAACTGCACGGCTACAGATGGATGCACCAGAAATGTTGGATGGCCGGGATAATTACCGACAGAGAAACTGTGCGTCAATTGATGCGACTGGTGGACGGGAATGGGGTAGCTCTGCGGGCCCGCAACCGTTTAAGACGGCGTATCAGCCGTGGGCCAAACTATGTGTAGCCAGCAATGAAATGTCCCTCCTGGGCTACTGTAGAGCTGGGTAGGCCTTAGCCCCTCCTACTTCCTGGTTCCCAATTTGTTTGTTCCACCATAAATAGCCATACCATGAGCTGCGTCTTTCCCTCTCTCTGACCCCCAGGCTCACGGTCCAGCTCCAAAGAGACTCCCACTTCCCCGTCAAGCTTTCCAGATGGGTGTTGTGCAGTCAGCAGGCAGGAGACGTTGACTGCCACTGCTGTTTTGTTAAAATTATCAATTTAGTTGTATTCATGGTTTTGTTTTGCTTGGTTTTGTGTTGCTTGGTTTTGTTTAAAATAGTTTTGCCTCTTTTATTATAACCTGTGTCACAGGTATATTAGATATATACCTTTTTATTGTTTTTAACATATTAAATTGTTGTAATAAATGTCTTAATCTTGGGATAATCCTGGTCTCCGTAAATCATTCACTGCCACATGTACCCTAAAAAAAGATAATCTGTGGGCTTTTTTAGTGGTTTGAGCCGGTATTAAAGGTGCAGTGCACGGTAAATTCAAAACCCAATCCGGGCCGCCCGTGGTCACATTCGTATGGCATATAGATGGGTACGACAAATTAAATCCTTATGGAATATGTATCAGTGGTTGCATAGATGGCTTCTCGAGAAAAATTATATGGCTAGAGGCATACAAAACCAACAATTTCTGTGCTCTGCTACGCCTCAATCAGTTAGTCAAAATGATGAGATAGTATCTCATTATTATGAGATAGTAAGTCGAAATTTCGAGATAGTAAGTCGGAATTTCGAGATAGTAAGTCGGAATTTCGATATAACAGGATCTTTAATTTTTTTCTCACAGTAGCGGCAATGGGCTTCCATAGGATTTCTGATTGGATAGAAGCTCTACTTAAAACAAGCTGCACTGGAAGCAGCGCTGCAGGCTGGAAGCAGAGCAACTGAGGAAGACAGTAGCTGTGCAATGAGATAATAAGCTATTCGGAAAAAATATTTAGAATACATGTAGTGTATTTAGCTATAACTTTGTGATTCTGTCTAGGGCAGCAGAAAATGCCTTGCTCGCCCTGACGGCCCACCACTGATTGGTTCAGAAGTACGGCATCGGAAGCAAAGAACTTTTGGAATAGCTGCAACTTAAATCAAAACTTAACAATAAGTTTATGAAATAACTATCTTCACTCCAGCTTTGTGGACCTTATAAATTACCAACATTGTTAGATGATTTTTTTTTTTACATAAATCCATTATATTCAATTACCATACATTAGTAACCAAGAGCTTATGTTATTCCATTGGAGCTTTAAGAACCACCACCCTCCTCTAAAAAAGATAGGTCAATATTAGATTAAAAAAGTTGTTACGGTTTTTTTTGTAGCAATTTGCTTCATTCCACGAGTCAGTAAGAGGCCAATCTACTGTACAGCTCCAACACGATCCCCTTGGGAAGTTAGCTGCACTGTATAGATCTGCTAATACCAGTATTGATCAGAGGGACATCGTTGTGGAAGACAGCACAGTGGCTAAGAAGTAATTACCTGTAGGCTTCACACTCCGAAGAGGTAAGTATACTGTATGTGTGTGTGAGTGCGTGCTAATCGTGTCAGAAGGTATATGCACGTAAGCACAACGTTCTACCAAAGAACTAAAGTACATTAATGTCTCAGTCCCCAACTTATTATGAGGTAATTACCCAGCTGGGGAGTCTGAGGAGGTGAAAAACGCACGGGGGGAAAGTGAAGGAGTAAGATGCATACTGGTTAAGGGATTCCTTGATTAATGCCTTATAGGTATAATCCTGATAAGGAATGCAGAGAAACAGCAGAAAGTCATTTATCTGAATGTCACACAGCCAACCTAAAAAATAAATAAATACTTTTTTTAAATACTGCAAATATGTTCTGATGAATTAGGATGCAAAAGACATTCATAGATGTGTAAACATATTTTACATCATGCCTGTTGATTTACAACACAGATGACCCGATAACAAGACAGTATACTTGCACAAGTATTTGTATTACCTATGGGAACTGTTTATGTCATGGGTTTTATTCATGGTAACATTATTGCTGAGCTGATAGATTATATCAAATTGAATTTAAAAGACAATGTTGTTACATTCTGTTTATATGGTCAAACAATTGCAAGGGCAAGATGACTTCCCATTGGGGCCCACACACTACAACTGTGTAAACCCAAGTGTTCACCAAATGGTATGCAATCTACTCGAACCTCAGCCATTTTAACAGCCTCTATTCCCACTGGCTCCAGATAAATTACTTTCCACTGTAATTGGCACTGAGCTGTGCAAAATGACTGTACCGACTTTTTGTTTATTTATGCTCTGTGAGCGTGTGGGGGCAGAAATTACGCTTGGGAAACTCCAAATGCTTTCTAAAAGGAAAAAAAAGAAGACAAATGACTCTGAAACTTTGGACCCACTTTCTTCTACAGCAAATCAACAACCACAGCCGGCAGCAGAACGTACGCCTGCCCAACAGCGGCTCAGCATTTAGTGGGAACGTGTCAAGCTATCGTCACCAGCCATCAAGGCAGTTGGTTTGATGTAGGTCTGAATCAAAATGACAGGCAGACACATCTGACAGAGACATCTGTTCTGATAGTAAATGACACACACACACACAGACAAGCCGACAAGCGCCTCCAGCACCAGCCCTCATCAACACTGCTGATTTGTTGTCGTGCAGCTCTCAGCTGCGTTCGAGGCTGATTGGCCGTGTAACCTTTTAGTTGATGTCTGACTGTCTTGTCACATCTCAGCAACAAACACAACCCCCTCCCATCCACTCACTCAACATTGACATTTGTCTGTCTTGTCGTCTCTTAGCACAGCAGTTTAAGAAATGATGGATGTTGGGTGTTACATAAGTAGTAAAATGGGATGTGATGTCTTGAGTAAAGCAGCATGAACAGAGAGAGCGTTCTTGAATTAAACATTCCACGGTCAGAGAGGGGAATTGAACTGAAAACAGACCAGACACTCACTACAAACTACTAAATCCATCCCCAGATGCACACACAAAGCTTGTCTGAAGCAGTGGGGGTATTACATTTGATGTCTGCATTACTGCATTGTGTGTGCTCACTGTTGCCGCATTATTATCAACAGACTTGGCTCAGATGCTAAACATGACATTAGAAGGGCTCTATTTAAATTCCCTTTATTTTCCGTCTCTTTCAAAAACACGCATGCTTTGTTTGGGCTTTTGCCAGCATGACAAAGACTCTGGATTAGTATGAAGTAGAATACTGCGTAGAATGAATTGGTTCGAAATTCAGCAATTTAATCTCTTTCTTTGTTGCGTAGACAATTGGGAGCTTAATGTGAAATTTTCTTCAATTTCAACACATTCTCACCCTCCACTCATTAAAATACCAACGCTTGGTCAGTGGTCCTAAACTTCACACTATGACGCTCTAGGTTCCCCTCTAGCGTTCGATTTAGACGTGTCAGGCAAGCAAAGTGTCCTTACAAAATAAACTTCAGCGTTCACAGAAAATGTTTTCCATTTGTTAAATGCGAACAATGTCCTTTGAAAATAAACTTCCAACGCAGGATTTCTTCGTTAGGTTTAGGCAACAAAAATACTTGGTCAGGTTTTGGAAAAGATTGTGATTTGGGTTCAAATAATTAGTTTGTTACATTTGTCACGTGCCGTGTTGTGGGTTGTTTCTGCGCTCTCTCTCCTGTGTCTCTTCAGCTGCCACCCTTTCCCTGCCCAGCAGCTGCAGTGAGTGAAGGACGCCGCTTGGCTCAATCACTCAATAGGACCTTGTGGTTAAGAGGCCAGCAGAGGCAGACAGACAAGCTGTGTTTGGATGTTTGGATGTGTCAGGGACGTACACAGCTTGTGGTCCTTTTCATTTGGTACTTAAGTTGTTACTTTTGTTAATCAGTGCTGCCTTCCTTATAGAAAGTAGTTTTGAGTTGGTTTCATCATGATCTTTTCATTTAATTGTGAATAAATCTTCCTTTAATTATTATTGAATTATTATTCCTTAATGTGTGTATTCATCCGTTGCCCTTGACTCTGTTTCCCTAATCCAGGAAATCCAGGGTTTACATTGGAGTTAGTTAAAATCCTAGTCCCATACAGACTAAAGGGCGACTCGGTATCAGACGCAGACACTGACCAAGCATCAGTATGTCATTTGATGAGTTAACAGTGAGAACAGATTGTCTATTCACTGTTTCTGCTAATGGGATGTTTTTAAAATATAGTGTATGTCTTTTAAATAGAGTGACATTGCACAAAGGTTGCATCAGCAACTTGTTCTTATATACGTTTTAAATGTTGATTGCTTTTCCTATCTTAGAAATTAACTCTGTCTGTTGGGTCTGTCTACCAGTGACAATTTGGAAACCAAACATTGCATTAGCCTTGCCCATCATAATGTGGAAACTATGCAGATACTGTAAAATGCTGGTTAGTTAGTCAGCTTGTTACCAATACAAAGTGAAGGAAGCAGCAGGAGCCAGAGGCTGAGACTCTCCCACAGGAAACACGTCTGCTGGCTCATACATGTTGATAGCTTATCTGTGCTGTCAAAATGGACTTATCATCAAAACCTTCTCCAATGCTTGCATCAGTGTCTGCATGATGAGTTATTAACTCATACATTTTTAGATAGCAGCATAATCATGAATTTACAGTGTGAATTATGATCTTTGTGAATTACAGTGTGAGAGTGGTGGCCCAGTCTCTCTTGGTATTGTATTAACGCTAGGTATTGTCATATTACATTCTGCAGGACACAATTTATGTAATTTTAAAAGATATGGCTGGTGTTGTTCAGGTATTTTTTCCTATCAATAAATCATATAAAAATACCAATGTGTTAGTCCACCTCTCAGTGCTTTTAGACTTCCCTGCCTTGTCTTTGGCACTCAGCCCCAAGACCATTTATTCATGTACATCTGTAAAAACTGCTCACAATCTCAAGCTCGGTGACTTTCTAAAAGAGCTGGGCGCCATCATTTGTATTTGTATGACCAATAAGATAGACAGACCATGATATGCATCTACGGGGGGTTTGATATTATACTGTCAATGACTCAATATTGTGCCGAGAGTTTCTAAAACTCACTTTGTGGCCTAAACTCTGTTCTGGAGAAAACCATGGAGGCTACACTGTGTAGCAGTGCCAGTCACTCACTCTACAGAGGTTCCATTTAAAGAGAAATGCCAATAGAGCATGCCAATAAAGCACTTATAGTGTTGCGGAAACTGACAAACGTCTCCATATTAAGTTTGCTGAGAAGCGCAGTGATATTCTGCTCAAAATGTTCCATTGATTGTATACAATTTGAAGTAGCCTAGATTGACTTTACATTACTGCACAGGAAAAGTCAGCCCAAATGACATTGTAACACACTGAATATGTCCTGATCTTTTAATTTGTTTGCTCAAATGTTAAATGAAATCCTATTCATGATGACCCTGGCCATGACTATGCAAATGTTGGAAAGTCAGCTTGAATTACATTATACCACATTGATGATTTCCTCATATTTGAACTGTCATAAAAAAGGAAATGTCACAGCAAATAAATGTTTGATTTCTTTCAGTTGGATCCGGCTGTGGCACCAAATGCTACATAAAGATTCTTTTAATTTGGTGAAGGTTTTTGATGCATGTCATCTTAAAAGTTAAATGCACCATTTCCAGTTACACAACAAAAAAATATACTGAGCCCTGTATGGTAATACAAGATTAACTATCTACCTCTAATTGGCTTGATTACTGAACAACAAGATGAAAACTAATTTCATGGCACTACCCAGCCCATATCACTACAATACAGTAGATTGTATTCATATACAATATAAGACCATCACTATGTGATATCGTGGTCCCTGGGTATGATTCATTTTGGTGATAATGTTTGTCTCTCCTCTGTTCAGGTCACTATGTCTTTCTTGAAAGAGTTTTCACAGTGTGCAGCCTCTTTAAACTTTAAATTGAAAGTGGATTGTGAACTATTGACCTTTTTGACTGGATTGATGCTCCTTCAACCTGACATTATAATAATAAATAGGATATGACACATGTCACAGATGCACCGCAGCCCTGCTGCAGATTGTTTGGATCAGCCATGGCATTTGACCTTAAACAAAACCTTTCTGTCTGTCAAACACACACGCGCATGCAAATACTCACATAGTAAGAGTAGGCTAACATTTTCACACACACACGTGATCACAGGGCATGGTTAAAAACACTTTTTTATTTCTATGCAGAATCACTTTCCTTTGGCCTTCAGTCTGCCAGGTAATAATTTATTGAATTATGATCTTAACTTCATTTCTATGACCATGATGAAGTCTTACTGAAGCCCTGTGATACATTTTACAACAATCAAACTTATATTTAGTATGAAATCTGGATTTGGAGTGGGTCTGTCTAAATACAAATCCTGAAGAGATTATGTATCCTGTTTTTATCAGGACACCTTGTCATAAGGGTGCTGCTTGATTAGTCATCTAAATAATAAAGTTATTATTTTCATTCATTTTTATTTTTTACTGACACAAGCCCTTTCAAGTGAATAGAGATTCCTGCGGGATATTGAAGGCTTCTATAACCATGATGCACAAAATAAATCTGCTTTATAAGAAGATGAGTGGTTGAATGACTTACACATCCATATTTTATATCTGTGCCGGGCTAGACCGCATAGGTCCGTAGAATATCCCAGGAGCTGATCCCGGAGCTGGGCTGACGAATAAAGAGCAACAGGTGATTTAGAGTGGACAATTTACTTAACTGTGGGACAACCAAAGATTCTTGATCTAAAAAAAACATTAATATCACTCAAATTGCTCCTGGATTTGGAGCCCAATTTCAGATGTGTAAGACCTGTTGCAAAATGCTGTCTGTTCTGCCAGGCTTAGTGGGTTTAAGTATGTACGATGTTAAAAAAAAGACATCCTAAGTTTGTTGCTGGTCCAGGATCTTTGTACAACTTCATCCAAATCTTTGGTGTGAGGCAAAGTCACAAAATAGAAATCTAAAGATGATACAAAAAAGCTTTTGTGTAGGTGGAATCAATACTGCTGCATCTGCCTTGAAATGGATATTATAGCACATTCACATGACTCAAGATGATTGCTAGACTGCACAGTTGAATACTGTATGAATACTCTTTACCTCTAGAGCTTCGACTGTAAATCTGTTTCTTCAGTGACTTGACCCAGTTAAAAGAAAGTTAAAAACCTCATGTTGTAGAAAGACTTCCTCTGAAGTGTGTAAGCATGTGCAGGAAAGCATGTTTCATAAAACGCAACCTGGTGAATCAGACCATGTTGTGAGTCACAGATGCATCCCATGAGCAATTATAAATCCACTGCAGGGATGAGCACATCACATACGTGTGGAAATAAGATGTCAAACTCAAGGACATCAAATCATACATTAAACAGCTATTTTTGGGCCATGGTCTTGACTGGGTGTTAAATTCTTCAAAGTCTTGAGAAGAGAGACAGAAATTTCGCAGTAAAAGCCAACATATTAAACTACTATCACAGGAGGAAAGTCACATATGTCTTCTCATCCAGCACAGAGAATATTATGCAGTTTTCAAACAGAAGCAGTATGTGCAACGTTGTGATTGTGAAGTAACGACGTGCATTACGTGAAACGTGTCAATTACTTTGGAGCGACATTCCTGCAACTAATAGGGATGTTGCATGCAACATCCGGGCGATATAAAGTGACGTTGTCACATCTCCAAAAAGTGCTGAAAACATTGGGACAACGTACTGGCAACGTTAAATATGATGGGCTGACACTTGACCCCACTTACATCATTACATCATGTGATGGCACACCGCACACACACACCAGGAAAGACTTTCTCTGGGAAGATGCTAACCACCACACGGCACAGGTTACCCTGAAGCTGGCTCTCACTCTTAAAGGGAGGGACACTGCCTGCCTGTGCGAGCTGTATGAGGTGACTAAGGACGGGCGGCTGTGGCTTAGAGGTAGAGCAGGTCCGGTTTGATCCCCGGCTCCTCCAGTCTGCATGTCAAAGTGAGCTTGAAAAGCCTTGAAAGCGTGGATGTGCCATGCAAAATATCCTTAGCACTAGAACTACTATTTTGACAGATTGTTCAATGTAATAACCCATGCAACAATAGGACCCTGACTTTTCCCGTTTCTTAGACTGCAGGTCTATTTCACTCGTGATTCTGACTGAGAGAAGTCTTGACTTGGGTATGTGAAGCAATTATGCAATGGCATGTGTGTTGCTTAGGACAAAAGCAAGGTAGTGTTGAATGTGAAGTTGTTTGTTTGAGCTGGACAAAGCTGCAAGCAGCAACACCACAGGTTCAGCATTTGGTCCAATCTGAACAGACGGGTCTAGAACGAGCACTGTACTAGTTAACATAAAGAGGAAATTATTGACGCAAACGCAAGAACATATTAAGCATCAGTACGATGCTCACTGCAGACCTATTTGTTTTCCAACAGTATCTGCTAATGCAATATTAAAGAACATAGTTATATTTAGGCACTCTCAGCACTATGTTAGGAAAGATCAAGGTCTGGATTAAGTATAGAAAAATAAAAAATAGACTTGAGCATTAGACTGATATATTGACATTTAAGTAAAATCTTGATCTTTTCTCGTACCATTTAACTCGATCTTTTTCTCACCAGAACCACACAGGACACAAGTGTTGCTGGCTTGAGCTTTGCTAAACCATCATCCACCCTGACCTCCCTATGAATTCAGAGCAGTACACAAACATTGCTGGGGACCGGAATCTAGGCAACAATTAAGTTTCTCCTCAAAAAACATTGCAACAAATTAGTAGTATATGAAATGATTCCTCAGAGACAGGGCTGTATTTTGAGACTTCCCTTTGGAGTTTTAGTAGTTCTGCTTTCTATGACAGAAATAGTTCCTATAAAACCTGTGGATAATGTGGCTGGGGATTTTCCAGAGTAAAAAGGACAATGTTTTGGGACGGAGAAGTTTTTGCAATGCTTTTAGCTTTAAAACATGAAATTCCTCTCCATTGTGTTAGGGTGAAGGCAGAACATTTCAGAGAGAATCATCAGAAAACGTGGTGCAGATCAAACCAAAACTATTTGCATGGTTATAGTTCACTAGAGGTATGTGAGAAAATAAGTGTATGTCGTCAGAGTCTCAATACAAAGACATGAAAAGGCTGAATTCTGCCTTTCTGTCACTGCCTGTTCTTTGAAAGTCTGCAACTGTTCTTTTTCTTTACAACATCTGAGGGACACAAAGAGAGACAGAGATGTTGAAGTTACTGATCAAAGCTGTCAAACCTCTCTAAGGTCCCTGTACAACCTCACTTATTCATTATGCAAAATGTACAGCCATCACATTTAAAAGGACATTTCCTGACCCCAAAAACACTTTGAATCAGTCTTATGATGGTGACAAGGACAGAAGCTTGACAATCAGGACTGTCACATTTTTAATCAGGACGTCATGCTATACTCATGCTGGCTAATCAGACAGTAGAAATTAGTGGAAGCACTTCTGTGTGGAGCAAAGGTTTGTGTGTGCATGTGTGGGAGCACTGTGGTTATGTCGCTACCCTCTGCCACCTCTCAACAGACCAGTCAACATAGTCCTGGCAAACATACAGAGAGATGTTATATGACAGACTGGACTGTAAGCTTTCATTAAATTAGCTTCAGCTCAACGTCCCAATGCATTTTTGCATGGGGCGAGATTTGTGGATTTTGGCCCTTGTTGCCCTCTCACTGAGTAGTGGATGCTATAGAGCCATATGGTGAGGAGGAACACGTAGAGAGACAGAATAAGCAGAGGGGGAGTGAGTATATGATCAATATAGTTCCAACTATCTAGACCTGTCCTTTGAGGACTAGTTTTGAAAGCAGTGAATCCACATGTTCCATCAGCTGTGAAGTATCCTCTCTGAACCACGTAGACATGTCTTCATTTAGAATTACCTATGTCACTGAGTCTACCATTGACACACTTTGACTGAACCTTAATGGTTAAGATGTAAGGTATACAGCTTAGATATAGTGGAGTCCTGAGCAGAGAATGAAGCCGCTCGTGTGCGTGCCCCACTGGCTAGCTCACAGTCGCCGCCCTTCACTGCGCTCATACGGTGGTTACCGACAGCGGTGTTGCGGAGGTGCATCGCCCACCCTCCGATTCCCCCTGTGTAAACACTGGTAGCTCTGTCAACGCTGTTGCTGTTGTTTACACTGCTCATGCTGTTAGCACTAGTAGCTGTGAGCCGTCGACATGTGGAGGCATAACTAGGGTAACAATTATTTGGACAGGCAGTGGTAGCATTGCAGAGGCTAGTGACAGATCCAAGTGGCATCATAGTTTAATGATGTTTAGTGGCCTTCTAACATTTAGGATTTGATAAGGGTGATCTATTATTGCCACCAGTTAAGTCTAAACAATACCTCATATACAGTGAATCTAAAGACATACTACTTCAGATCATATCTAAAACAAGTCAATGACAATTAGGAAATGTCCCATGCATTGACATACTATGCATTTAAAGAGTAAAACATGAGTGAAGAGCCTCATGCTGTCTGTCTGTAGCAGAGCAGTTGGCTGGTACAGTACCTGGTCTGAACTGCTCTTTCCTCTCCTCCACTAATTTACATACAAGGTGAGAATTCAGGCAAAGACTGCTCCATGTAAATAAGCCAGGTATCTCACACTCACAAGGGATAGAGCAGCTTTGTCTTTATCCTCATGACTCAGATACACACTGAGCTACGCACACTAACGCACTTAGAGACAAAAAATACATTTAACTGCACTCAAACTTATTAGAGTGTGAAACTCCAGGTACTGGTTTGTAAAAAGCCATTAAACTCCAACAAGCTGAGTGTTCTGTCTGCTCATGTTTATGTGTGGGTGAGTGCAACACAGTGAAGTGCCTGACAGAGAAATCAGAGCGGTGAGCCAATCCTCACTGGCATAGTGCCTATTAGCTTTGTAACAAATCTGAGCCCTGGATCAGAAAATTATGTTGTTAAAGAATTTTGTATTCATTTCTTTCATGGATTTTTTGGTATGAGAGGTAGTTGACAAGCACTGGCTTACGGCCATACCTCTCTGATTGCACCCGATCTCGTCTGATCTCGGAAGCTAAGCAGAGTCGGGCCTGGTTCGTACTTGGATGGGAGACAGCCTGGGAATACCAGGTGCTGTAACTTCTAGAAATTTTTTTTTAAAAGACAAGCACTGGCCCCTAACAGCAGAAAAAGCTACTATTTTGGTTGATCAAGGAACGGCTTCAAATGATATCAGCTCAGTTAACACCAACGCAACAGTGCAACAAAATAGTGTTGGGGTCTGACTCTGACCTGAGATGTGAGATGTTTTTAATCCCGCGTGGACCGCTTGATGCTGGAAATGATGCTTTGCAAATAGTCCGATGCTTCCTGTATCCGCTGCCTGGCTCTACAGAACACGTGCATTATGTAGCTCTATATCAAGTGTAAACCACATTGTGTAAACGTCATGTAAATCAGATGGTGTTTGTCAAAAAACGCAGATTTACTTTCGCCAGCAGGTGGCGCTGTGAGTATTAGGGAAAATTACCTTGTAGACATCCTCAGGCCATGAGTGTTATCAAGCATGTGAAGTTTGGGACCGTTTGGAACAAGTCCAGCTGAGTTACATCAGACATTTCCTTTAGCCAGTAGGCTTCGCGGGTTTACTGTAGCGCCCCCTAGTTGTCGAATGCAAAAGAATTCTCGGGGTTTGTTACGGGATGCGATGTGCACATATGCTGAAAATTTAGGGAATTTAGTACAAATGGTTGAGAAGTTATGTGTATTGATATTATGCCACGCCCCTAAGAAGTATATTGGTCCATATCTTCTAAACGCTAAGATATATAAAAAAGCTTTTGATAACTTTAGATGATATAGGTCCATTAATGATCCACAGTAAATTTCGTAGAAATCGGACCCAGCGTGTAGGAGTTTGCAAAAACGTGTTTTTTTCACTAAATTCAATATGGCGGAAAATCTAAGGAGGCGGAGCTTAGGGGTCTGAGAGGCTTTTTTGTAGATTTAGTGGATGTGGACATGTGTGTTGAATTTCAAGTAAATCGGACATACTGGCCGAGGGGCGTCGCTGGCCCGACGTTGTCGGTTGCTTGGGCCCTAATTAAATAAGTTTAGACAATAAAAAGTAAGCTGTGCCACCGCAGCAAAGGGGACAGTGCAGTATTTGTAATGAACCAACAACACAAAACAAGATAAAATGCTGCCGGCCTTCAACATTCAACTCCATGGCAATGTTATGAATTATGAATTATGAAGCACAAGTGCAGTCCTGTTTTGTTTCAGTTAGCACAGACCCTGAAACACTCCATGTCCAAGGGGTAAAGCCGTATGAACGGACAGCTGGCCGCAAATATGGTCTCAACACTCACCCCACTGAACAGGCCGCCGACTCTTTGTATTCATATCTATATATAAATATCTTATCTATATAGATGCCAACAGCATTTAGTGAAAATATGACATTCTGGCAGTGGCTGGCCGTGCATTTTCTACCTGGGCCTTCAGTGCTGTCCTACTACAGTTGAACCACCTCCTAATTACCTCATTATGACGCTACAGCTACGGTTATTAATTGTTTCGTGTAAATACCTCATATTCACATAACACTGCAACATTTGACAAGTGAAAAAAAATGTTACATGAAGCTCAACACCTATAACGGCTACAAATGCAGTAACTGCAGATACATGAATACGAGCAAAACTATAAAGGATGCAGGTCTGTCACTATGACGCAGAATGATGGGATGCTTCATCATTATCAGACAATGCATATACCGTATTTTCCGCACTATAAAGCGCACCGGATTATAAGGCGCACCTTCAATGAATGGCCTATGTTAGAACTGTTTTTATATATAGGGCGCACCGGATTATAAGGCGCATAGAATAGAATAGCGTCGTAAGCGTGTCTCTTGAAAGGTGCCGTTTTGGGGTCTTTATACACACAAGTGGTGTTGGACTAGGAGTAAGCACAGTACCGGTGTTTACCGCGGTGCGGCTTTGTAGTTTACCAGTCGTACTGAAACATTTTGACAGAGCGCCGTGTACAACCAGTATGGATCAACCAATTAACCAATTGATCCATATATAAGGCGCTCCGGATTACAAGGCGCACTGTCGTTTTTTGAGAAAAGTAAAGGCTTTTAAGTGCGCCTTATAGTGCGGAAAATACGGTAGTCAAAATCGATCCAGCAAAGCTGCTGCGCTAAAACACGCATTCCGTCACACACTCCCCAGGCGAAAAAAAAATTTACTTTTTTGTATTTAAAATATACTTACATTTTCAATAGTACACTGCAAATATACTATCAAAGAAGTGTACTTTCTGCAAATATATAAAAAGTATACAAAAGTCACGCTTTCACCTATTTTCAAAAATCAACTTTTAACACACTTTAAAATAATTGTACTGTAGTATACTTTCAAGAAATATATTATAAGAAAAATATACTTTAAGTGAAAGTTCTGTGCAATTACTAAAATGGATTTCTTTGAACTTTGTTTTCAAACATATTTTTGGTATATTTCAAAATGTATGCTATAAATTCCATTGAAACAATGTATTTAAAGCACATTTTATGAATATAGATTTAAAATACAGGTGCACACTAGAAAATATGAGCGTTCTGCTGAACTGTGGTGGCATCCCCGACAACAGTCTGTTGTATCTTTTGAATAGTTTGGCGCCAAGTCACTGACCAATCAAGTGCAGCATTTTTGTTGATCACATCCAGCCAATCAGAGCGACCGACGTTACTCGTTCGTTGCATCCTAGCTAGCTTACCCACGTCAATGCAGCTCTTCAGGTGAGGAGGACATGATGCCGTTTCAATTCGCCATATATTACTTACGTAATAAAACACTGAAAGTGGAAAGTACTTCTTTATAATAAAGCCGACCAATTGTATCAAGTGACGTCACAGCCTGACCTCGATGAGGACGATAACTGGATTGAAATCAAATGTCCAACGAGAAAAGAACCGGAGAAGACAGTGGCCGCGAAAGTCCTGCTATTTGGCGGTGAGTTTGGAGTTCACATTTTTCTTTTTCAGCTACTAGTTAACTCCTTAATTGTCTTGTTTTGTCTGAAGAACATGAATGCTTAACTTTTTTATCTGTTCTCGTTTTATCAGATTCGTACAAAGAACTTGTCTCAAAGAAGAATTTATTCATTCTTGGCAAAGACATATGGGCAGAGGAAGCAGGAGTGCAGGCATGAAAAGAAAATGTGTGAGACCGAAATCTTGGAGCCTAAAAAAAGCTGTGCGGGTGAGTGAATATTGATTTGTACGAGTCGTTTTTGTGACGTGATAATTCAATTTATATTTTTGCTTTAACTTTATATGTGTACCCTACATGCTGATATGCTAGCTCAAATACTCTGGTAGCTAGCTAAACCTTCGGCGCTCTCTTGTATGCAGTAGGAGCTGGCTCAAATCGTAGCAGCGGCAACTCGTAGAGGCACTTCCTGTTGCAAGCACTTGTCGCGGCAGTTTTCCACTGTTTGTGGCAGCACCTCTCCCAAACAGTGCTGCGGCAGTTTAGCCTTTATTTTTCGTTATTTGACAATATGTGACAATACATTAAGGTCCTTGAAGGTATGACTGTTGGTAGTTGTAATTGGTTTAGTAAAAAATGACGAATTGTAATAGTATGGCTACTCGTTTTTATTAAACTAACTCACTTAAAGGTATACTCCCTCTTGTGGCCAAATGGGTCAATAACGCTTGTCTTTAATATATACTTGATGTTACTCTACTGAATGGAGGCTCTGTGAAAAATGACACCACGTTCCTTTTGTCTTCCCCAGCATCGTCTGCTGTTCAAGTTCAAATGTGTCAGAAATAAAGTGATGGGATTTACTAGGTTACATGTGTCACACATCAGTCATGTGAATTAGTAGAGAGTGGGAACCTCCACACCACTGGTGGTACCGCTCCATAGAGGGATGTACAGACTACTAGCACCGTTTTAAATAATGAAGCACATTGTATAATTATGTGAATAACGTCTATTAATTCCTAATAGGTAGGTAGAGATCTTCCAACTGTATATTAATGTGTTCCATTGATTCTCTCATATACAGCACGCCTTGGCTGGCAGCACAGTCACGGTTTCGAAGAGGGCCTTCCTGCGACTTAATCGTTCCCGCATGACCCTTTTTTGCCAGGAGCTGGCTGCCCTGGTTTTCATGAAGGATGTCCTTGCACTCTCCGCCCTGACTGGGAAGTCTGGGAAAGAGGGAACACCGAAAAGACAACTGGACGTTGCCAAAGTGCAGGCCATAACAGGTAATTGTCTTGAGTCGTATGTAGACAATTTAAAGCTTCTGCGATTTATAAAGCAGCAGGATCACATGTTCGTGGTAAACACACCACCAGTGATGAAATATACGTTTGACCTGCACTGGTAGGAATATTGGCATATCATATTGATATAGTTCCTCAATATTAATTCTGATTTACTGTTCAAAAAATAATATTGGTTCAACAGGATTTCCTGTGTAGTCAAAATAGAAGAAAATGTTGTATGAATATGCTGTGTGACATCATTTCTCGTCTCTTCTCTTAACAGATGCTGTTATAGAAGAATTTCCACAGACGAGAGCCTCGGACGTGCAAGCAGCCATCAGAAGGAAATGCAACAATGAGCAGTTCAACAAAAGGAAATGAACATGTTTCAATTTCAATTTAGAGAGCGAGAGTCTGAAGCGGTGCAATTTTTGGATGGTTCTGTGTTTTATTCTGAAACATTCTGTTTTGTTTGTACCATGTAAACTTAAAATTGTTTTGCTCTCTGTTCAATATATTTTCTTTTATTTCTCAAAAATGCACTATATTGCAATTGTTTCAAAGTGTGTTTTAAATTGTTATAAATATATTATATATATATTTTAATAAAATATATTTGAAATTCAATAAAGTGTTTTTGATTACTATCTGGGAAGTTCATTCAGCATTTAGGATACTGGTAATACATTTGTAATATTGTAATGTATAATAGTATGTAGTGTACAAAGTAATATAGCATAGTAATAAGAAAGTGTGCTTTCTTAGTAATTGGAATAAGCCAAAAGTATAACTTTTGGTATACTATTACCACAATATCAATATATTAATATTGTATTTGCAAAACACTCATAATATATTTCAAATATACTTAAAACACACAAAAAGTATAATTTAAGTTAGCTATCAGCATGTATATTAGTACATACACAGTCATATACTTAAATTGTACTAAGTATACATTAAGTTGTTCCAATTTAGCACACAAAAATATACTAAATACACTTCAAATTGTGCATAACTACTATTTAATCACAACTAAAATATATTAAGTACAAAATAAGTTGTTCCAAAATAGCACTCTTTAAGTATACTTATGATTAGTAGGGCTTCAAGTATACTCAAGTATGCTAAAATTAAATATACTTAGCATATTTATTTTTCACCTGGGTCAGGGGCACCATTTAAATATTATTCACATCAGAGGGAACAATATTAACCAAATCATAAAAACGACACGATAGAAAAATGAACACAGTAGTAACGCTACTGCAGGTGTAAAAAAACAAAAGCAGTTCACTTACCAAAGCTGCTGTTCACCATTAACCTTTCTTTGTTAGAGTTCAATGACACGGTTGTACAGAACATCGGTGCGGTTCAGTTTCAGTAAGAGGTCCTCCTCGATTCATGGACGCTAGTGATAACAGTCAAGCCTCTGTGAAGGATTTCAGTATTAAAAACATTAGTATGATTAAATAGCACCAAGTGCTGAGTAAAAGTGTCACAATAATAAGAATGTCAAAAATATGTCAAAAAGTCACAATATGTGTGCAATGTATTATATGTTTACAATATGCTTACTTATAGAGGATATTATATTACAGTATATTAACTCATTAAATGTATTAAATGAATGTATTAAACCACAAAAGCATAGTCACTGTAGGTATTAAAACACTGTAAGAATAAGTCTTGAGGGTCAGATAGGGATATTCTGAGCGAGGCTTTACAGACATGCAGCAGAGAGGAGAAACAGTGATACCAAATAAGGAGACATCCAGCAGCGAACGGAGGTGACCTAATCGATGGAGAATGTGGCCAGAGAGGAGATGGACAGACCGGCCATGCGGGCCACGACGGAGAGGAGGAGTTCGAAGATGTTTGCCACAAAGGATCGATATAGGGAAGGGACAGAATTCAAATGGAGCCAATCACTGTTCGACACGGAGGATCATTCAGACGTTTTGGGACAGTTTCGGACACTTTTGGACTTGATATCTGCAGCTCTCTTTTTCAGCTAACTGGCCTGGGTCGGACTGTGAGGAGATGCGTGTATGTGATCTCTGCTCTCGAGAACATTACTATTAATAGTGTAATTCAGATTGTAATTGTTAGCTTTGTGTAGTACATTGAATATTGTTTTGAGTTTGAACCGGATCCAGCTCAAGCTCATTTCTGGTGCGTGTGCGCAGTAAGAAGTTCGCAGCAGAAAAGGTCCTGCGGCCTAGCAGGCTCTCATCCTTTGTTCTAAGGCTCCACACCTCCCCAGTTGTATTTCTTGAATACGTTTTAATGCATTTAAGGGCTGAAAATGTCTGCTCGACAGAGGCAGTAGATATTGGGATTGTCATCGACCAACATGTCACGCTAGCCCACTGACCAATCAAGCCACACGTTAATGCTGACGGACTTGTAGGCCAGAAGGCTCTGGCACGTCAAAGAATACGCCCAACATGTCAAACTACAAATCTGATTTGTTGAAGACTATGACAATCAACAATATTGTCCCCATTTACTTAAACTGCAAAGGGATTCACTTGTAATTCTGAAGGCCTCCGGGCAGATTTTTTTACTTAGAGACACAGGGGCGAAATCTGATTGGATAAAAGCTCTACTTAAAACAAGCTGCACTGGAAGCAGAGCAACCGAGGAAGACAGTAGCTGTGCAATGAAATAATAAGCTAATGGGAAAAATAATTTGAACAATGTAGTGTATTTATGAAAAATAATTAAATTATAAATAGCTAAAACTTTGTGATTCTGACAGGGCCAGCAGAGAAGTTCTTGCTGGCCCTGATGGCCCACCACTGCATTCTGGCAAACCTAGTGCACACATTCCTGTGTGAAATCCAGTCACACAAACTAATTACATTTATATTTTTTGCTGGTTATCCATTGAAGTACATTCCGTAACCCTCATATTGGTGGTGGCCAACATTAATTTGTTTTTAATAAATAGCAAAAAGAGATTATTCAAGAACATATATGACTGTAATTCTCAGTCCTCTGAGGAAACCAGCCGTTTGAGTGGCGAGGACTCTCTGTGAGAAATGAGGCTGTAAGTACAGGGAGAGCGTAAACCATAGGAGCTATGATCACTGATTAATGTCTGAAGGAGCTCAAACTCCATAAAACCTTCCAATGACTTTTTAGAGATATGACTCTTGTGACCAAGCACCCCTACGTTAAACAACTTCCAGCTGCTCTCTCCACAATCTGTTTCCAGGTAGTTCAGTTGTCTTGCTCAAAAACTCCTGAAAACCTTTTCTTTCATTGAGTTCCACAAAGAGTTCAGTCTTTGAAATGCCAGAATAAATTAAAGATTTTCACTTAAAACTGGCCAAAGTCAGTTAGTGTGTAATCAGCTGTAGAGATAAGCTTAAGTGAAATAAACCGTTTTCCATTGTTATGCTGCAGACCAGGCTATGTTTTGTTATTTATTGTTTTATTTGATTATTTTAGCAATATTTACCACTTCAAATCCCCAGAGACAGGTAAGCAAGAATCAGTAACATTTTCATATGAGTGTAACAAGTGTTTTCTCTCTACTACTGGTTGATCTTACCAAATAGTTGCTCATGAAAGCTAATGTAAACCTTTATTTTCCTCCAACTCAGACCAACTTGACAGTGGCATGAGTTTTTTGAAATCGTTATTTTATTGACAGCTGATACAGCCTGGATAATTACATTAACTATCCACAACTTCACCAGCATTTAACTGTACTGTACTGATCTATTCTACGCCCTAGTGAGCTGTTTAAAAGATTCTAAAAACACCATTTGTATTTGTTCAGTGATAATAAGACAACTGTTTAAGGCTCACAATGGTAGCTTGTTCTGTCGTAACCACAGCGGTTATAAAGTACAACATGGATTTCATCAGCAGAGGTAGTTTGCCAACTTAAAAACTTAGTATGGCAAAAACACAATTGGCAGAGTGGCGCTGTTCCTCTGGCTATCCGGTCATGCTCCATGTATCCATGTAACCTGAGTATATCTAGCATAAATGTATTACTGGTTATCCAGCTGTAACAGAGTCCCTGCTACCCGGTGGGTCTGATGAGCACAAGGATGCCAGCACACGGTTAAATGACGATTTCAAATGTTCTTTATTGGCATGGAATCTGACTAGCTTGGCCGTGTGCTCTCCTG
The DNA here is from genome assembly GCF_050575085.1 of Anarhichas minor. Lineage (NCBI taxonomy): Eukaryota > Metazoa > Chordata > Actinopteri > Perciformes > Anarhichadidae > Anarhichas > Anarhichas minor. The sequence goes on from NW_027466517.1 coordinate 4,124,026, forward strand.
CCTTGCCTCCGAGCACACGCCACGGGAGGATTGCAGTCCTCTCCCGTCCTGTCCGTTCCAGTGTCTCACTGTGCTCGTCCCGAGCTGTCCCTCTCGCCTCCGTCGCTACTGTTGATTAAATACAGCTGTAAGTGAGACAATCAGGATCAGTTTCAGCTGCGCCTAATTAAGTCTCTTCCCGGCACCGTTCCCTGAACCACTCCCACACTCCGTCCCCTCCACAGCTGAGCCACCCACGCCCGCCACCACACCAGCATTCAAGTCCCGCTGCAGACGACATGATAGACTACGGTGACCCCATTTTCACACCCCCAAAACTTTAAGTGTACCCCAAGTTCATGCATACTCTTATGCACACACCATAGAAATAGTTTATCAGGATGGGACAATTTTTCCAGTGCTAAGCAAGCCTACCGATTGGTGTAATACTAGTGGTGGGCCGTCAGGGCCAGCAAAGCCTTCTCTGCTGGCCTAAACAGAATCATAAAATTATAGCTATTTTACAATTTAATAATTTTTCATAAATACACTACATGTATTCTAATTATTTTTCCCATTAGCTTATTTTCTCATTGCACAGCTACTGTCTTCCTTTGCTCTGCTTCCAGCCTGTAGCGCTGCTTCCAGCGCAGCTTGTTTTAAGTGGAGCTTTTATCCCATCAGATTTCATCTCTATGTCTCTAGGTAAGAAGAGAGGCCTGAGGCCTGCTGGATAGCCTTTGCAGATTCAAGTAAATGGGGACGATATTGTTGATTGTCATAGTCTTCAACCAATCAGATCTTTAGTTTGACATGTTGGGCGTATTCTTTGACATGTCAGAGCTACCGAGGTAGTCTACAAGTATGTCAGCATTAACGTGCGGCATGATTGGTCAGTGGGCTAGCGTGACTGTTGAAAGCTAGCTAGCAGAAGTTAGTAGTGGTAAGAGTTCAAGTTGAAAGATATGTAAGAAGTTATGACATTGACATGACATTTTTAGCGGTTTGCTTGGTGTAGCTTTGTTTTTTTAACACTCAATGGCTAAAGGAGGAGGAGAAACGGATTTGGGAGTTACTGGCAACGCCTTTCTGGAGAAGGACATTTCCAGAAAAGCTGGACATCGTAAGAAAGGGTCGACAAACCACACAGCTAGCAGCCCTAACCCAGCCAGGAAAAGGATTTGTACGAACAGTATTCCTGGCTGACAGCGTTGGAGAAGCGTTGCACATTTTATGGCTGGGAATGCGGTTCATTTACGACTGAGCGTCTTGGTGTTTGGAGCTAAGCTGGATTTGCTAACTTGTGATGGCCCAGGGCCATCAGGAAGATTGGAGGCAGCTGGCCAACGCCTTCGCCCTACAAGACTTCTTTTCCCTGACACCTGGTGTGCTACGCGGAGTGTTTAGGGGGAGCAGTTACACCGTCTGGGATGCTGCGAGAATGCTCTCCTGTTGTGCACTCTGAACTGTCCCGACCTTTTTCTAATAAAGGTGGTTTCTTTATTTAGCACCGTGCCTGAGTTTTCGTTACGTTTTGTTGTGGTTTAAGAGCCGGACCATAACAAATTGGGGGCTCATCCGGGATTCGGAAACTTAAGTGGTGACGTCAGGTCCGGGGATTCCGGGTTTTCTTTGCGCTCGTTGTGGAAACTCTCGTAGGGAGCGATGAGATGTTTTCTCATATTCTGTGTTTATGGTTAATACTATCGGCTTAATTTGGTCTGTTCTGCAAAAAAGGCACGGGACAAAGGAAGGTAAGTTTTGACCTCTTTGTGGCACAAATGTTATATTGACTGCCCTGTAGGAACATCGCGTTTCCCATTTGGGATTCGTTTGCGGCTAAATGTAGTGTGGGGTGAAAGCGGTTGCGAGCAGTTGTCTCGGGAGCACGTCCGTAGTGTTGGCATTGTTGCCAGCTTGCTGGTCGCTTTGTCATACTACCGGGTTTTGGTGCATAAATACCCGCCGTCAGTAGCCCTTGAAGACTAGGGTCGAGTTTATGTAGATCTGGATAGGCAGTTAGAGGGGATGCTCAATTTACTAAATTGCTCCGATACTTTCTTTGTGCACGGGTAAGGTCAATACTGTACGTTCTTTTGATCTCCGGGGATTTTGTGCATTGGTCATTTGTGCGTCATGGTGGGGGTGGATAACTTCATTGAAGCTCCGTCCGAGGCATTGTTAGATCAGTGTACAAAGGATCAGTTAATAAAGATAGCCGACTACTATAAAATAGATGTGGGTGCTAAAAGATTAAAAGAAAATGTTAAGGCTATTTTGAGTGCAAATTTGTATGACATGGACATTTTGACACTTCCTAAACCGTCACCTACGGCCATTAACCTAACTGGGACTGCTGTTGTTAAGGAGTTCTGGGTAACGACGTGGCTGGGGCACGTGTCTGGCCTGATGATCCAGCTCAACCGGTACTTGTCCCGGTACCGCTGGGTAGTAAAGGCCCTGATGAGAATGAGAAGCGGTATCCGGATGTATTCCAGGCTTGCGCCGTGATGCGCGCCATGACTGCGGCCGGTCGCGAGTGGGAAGCAGAGGTAGAATTGGACAATGCGAAAATAAATGACCCCACAGAAGAGTATGTATTATCGCTGTCTAACACTCCATTGTCTGTCTCACAGAGTGAGTTGGCGAGCGAGCAAAGAGCTGATTCCACGCTGAGTGAGCTGTTCCAGTCTGTTCTTCCAGAAAATCAGGCAGGCGGATACTTCATTAAAAACGAGGTATTAGTTAGGAAATGGGTGCCACATGGCGAGGGTTTCATTGGAGATCCTGTTTACCAAATTGTAGTGCCCTTAAAATTCCGTGATTTGGTCTTGCGCGTCTCACATGATGAGTCAGGGCATATGGGTGTAGGAAAGACATATGATCGCATTCTGAGACATTTTTTTTGGCCCCGGATTAAGAGAGACGTGGCAACGTACATCAAGACCTGCCATACCTGTCAGTTAACGGGTAAACCAAATCAAAAAATAAAAGTGGCTCCTCTGTATCCCATTCCGGCTATAAGCCAGCCATTTGAACACCTAATCGTGGATTGTGTGGGCCCTCTTCCTCCTTCAAAGTCTGGTGCTATATATTTGTTGACAATTATGTGTCAATCGACCAGATATCCAGCTGCGTATCCATTACACACACTCATGGCGAAATCGATTGTGCACGCTTTAAGCCAGTTTATCTCAATCTTTGGGATACCAAAAACCATCCAGAGTGACCAAGGGTCAAACTTCTCCTCACAGTTGTTTGCACAGGTGTTAAAACAGCTGCATGTCAAGCATAACCAGTCCTCGGCGTACCATGCGCAAAGTCAAGGGGCGCTGGAACGTTTTCATCAGACTTTAAAATCTCTGTTACGTGCTTACTGTGTGCAGATGAAAGGTGATTGGGAGGAAGGGTTACCATGGTTGTTGCTAGCGGCAAGGGAAGTAACGCAAGCAAGTACAGGATTTTGTCCTAATGAGCTGGTTTTTGGTCATACTGTGCGTGGTCCGTTGGCTGCGTTGCAAGGGGATTGGAGACAAACAAAGCCACCTAAAAATCTGGTGGAGTATGTCAATGGGTTCCGGCATAGACTTTACGCAGCTGGGAAATTGGCAAAGTCGAAGTTGGCTAAAACACAGGATAAGATGAAACGTCTTTATGACCGTGGAGCTGAGCATCGGGTGTTCAGTACAGGCGACCAAGTTTTGGCTTTGTTTCCCATTATAAATTCGCCATTTAACGCTAAGTTTATGGGTCCCTATACTGTAGTGAAACAGATTTCGGAGCAGAACTATCTTATTGCCACACCAGACCGTCGAAAACATCACCAACTGTGCCATGTTAATCTGTTGAAAGCATATCATGCACGTTCGTCTCAGGAGCGGAGCGTAGGGATGGATAGCGCTCACCCGGCATGTGTAGGCAACACGACGTCATCGGGTAGGGAGCATGTTTGTGAGGATGGTTTGCCGAATCCAGATTCAGCGTTGCTAACAGGCCGATTGAAAAACTCTGAAGTTCTGCAGAGCCTAGACAGTGTCCTTGACCACTTGTCTGTTTCACAACGCACAGAGCTATCCGAGCTTATCAGGGGGTATCCAATGTTGTTTGGGGATGTTCCATCTTGTACACACATGATATTGACATAGGAGATGCAAAGCCGATAAGACAGCGATTTTATCGAGTCAGTGCGGTAAAGCGTTCATTTTTAGATTCTGAAGTTGAGTATATGCTGAAGAACGGTATCGCTGAACCGTCATCCTCAAGCTGGGCGTCACCTTGTTTGCTCGTACCAAAAGCGGACAATACCCCTCGGTTTTGTTCGGATTTTAGGAAAGTCAACAGTGTCACTAAACCAGACTCTTACCCCCTACCTCGCATGGATGATTGTGTTGATCAGGTTGGTGCTGCAAAATACATCAGCAAATTTGATCTGTTAAAGGGTTATTGGCAGGTCCCTTTATCCCAAAGGGCACGTGAAATTGCAGCGTTTATTACTCCAACTGGGCTGTATTGTTACTCTGTCATGCCTTTCGGGTTGCGAAACGCACCTGCTACGTTCCAACGACTTATGAATATGGTTGTTCGTGGGTTAGAAGGCTGTGCAGTGTATATAGACGATGTCGTCGTGTACTCAGATTCGTGGTCTTCACACATGGAGCGTGTAAAAGCGTTGTTCGGTCGCTTACTTGAGGCTCGCCTTACCGTTAATCTGGCGAAGTGTGAGTTCGCTAAAGCAACCGTGACATACCTGGGTCGACAGGTCGGGCAAGGAGAGGTGCGCCCTCTGCGGGCAAAGGTGCAAGCCATGGACCGGTATCCGCCGCCGGCGACAAAGAAAGAACTGATGAAATTTTTAGGTTTGGTTGGTTATTATAGAGCTTTCTGTCGGAACTTTTCGACTGTAGTGGCGCCGCTGACAGACCTACTGAAGGGTAAGGTAGAGTATATTTGGTCCGCTGGTTGTCAAAGGGCTTTCGATGCTGTAAAGCTGATCCTTTGTGATTCTCCGGTTCTCGCTGCACCACGAATGGATAGCAGTTTTAAGCTGCAAGTTGATGCCAGTCACGTGGGTGCAGGTGGGGTGCTGATGCAAGGGGACGAATTGGGTATTGACAGACCCGTGAGTTTCTTCTCCAAGAAGTTCAACAAGCACCAGTTAAACTATTCCGTAATAGAAAAAGAAGCTTTGGCGTTGATTTGGTCGTTACAGCAGTTTGAGGTGTATTTGGGTTCAGGGCCTGTGGTAGTTTACACGGACCACAACCCTTTAACATTTTTGAACTCACTACACTGTCCAAATCAGAGACTCATAAGATGGTCCCTGTTTTTTCAGGCATACTCTCTAGAGATACGTCACATTAAAGGGAAGGACAATATTGTTGCTGACGCATTGTCCAGGGCCCCATGTCAGTAATTGTGCATCATGTTTCTTTCAACTTTGTTGTCTGTCTCTTTTAAAGATTGCTTCAAGGTACCAGTAGCTGAGATGGGAGATGACGAAGGAATGAGATGTGGGCATGGGTGATGTCCAGGGGCCTGTGGGGACCCTGTCTTTATGGGGGGGGGGGTGTGACGGCCCAGGGCCATCAGGAAGATTGGAGGCAGCTGGCCAACGCCTTCGCCCTACAAGACCCGCCCCATCCGGAGGAGGGGCGGGCTTCTTTTCCCTGACACCTGGTGTGCTACGCGGAGTGTTTAGGGGGAGCAGTTACACCGTCTGGGATGCTGCGAGAATGCTCTCCTGTTGTGCACTCTGAACTGTCCCGACCTTTTTCTAATAAAGGTGGTTTCTTTATTTAGCACCGTGCCTGAGTTTTCGTTACGTTTTGTTGTGGTTTAAGAGCCGGACCATAACAAACTTGAGTTTGCTAACCAAGGCAGTAACACAACAAGACACTTACAAGCTACGGTGCTTTTGAAAACTTTTGCTGAGACCCGAGTGGATCTACAACTCAACGAACACGTTTACAGGAGGACTTCTTACTGGAACTGAACCGCACCGATGTTCTGTACAACCGCGTCATTGAACTCTTTGTTAACAAAGAAAGGAGGATGGACTTTGTCTTTAAGTGAACAGCGGCTTTGGTAAGTGAACTACTTTTGTGTTTTTACATCTGCAGTAGCGTTACTACTGTGTTCATTTGTCTATCGTGTCGTTTTTATAATATGGTTAATATTGTTCCCTCTGATGTGAATAATATTTGAATGGTTCGTGCTCTTCAGTGTGCGGCGGAATAGGTGTTTTAGCGCCGCAGTTTTTCTGGATTGATTTGTCATGCTTTATTGCGACTGGTTCTTGTGAGTTTGATCTTGTCATTGTGTTATCATTATTGTGTGACTATATGCATTGTCCGTTAATGACGAAGCATCCCGTCATGCCCGTATTCATGTATCTGTTTTCTTTTACAAAGCAATAATTATGGTCTGGAGAAATGGGGATTGTGTGGCGATTGCTGTAGCCCTGTTTGAATCAGTAGGGAACAGCTAAACGCTGCGGGGAGTTTGTAACGTGTGTGCTGCTGTTGGTTTTCCTGCTAAGCTAGTTTAGCATAGCCTCCCAGAACACACGCGCCTCAGCAGAGTACAATGTTTTTCTTCCATGGTGGGCGTGACAGACAGCATGTTGTCTGTTAGGTTGGGTGGGTTGCCAGGTTGAGCGCAGTGGCTCCACAGAAAGAACATTATACTTCCCACAATTTAAGCTTCTGCATTTTCCAAATGCAATAGTATTATTTAAACGTATTGTTCGGTTTGTAAGCCTCGTACCGAACGGTTTAATACGAATACTTTTATTGTTACACCCCTAGAAACAAATAATAACCCATAGCTGTGGCGTCATAATGAGGTTATTAGGAGGTGGTTCAACTGTAGTAGGACAGCACTGAAGGCCCAGGTATAAAATGCACGGCCCGCCACTGATGTAATATAATCATTGATAGTCCTTTTTTAAAACAAAAACAAGGTATTTCTCAGTGTAAACAAGCGCAACCTGCCCATGTCATAGTCTGCTCTATCGCTTACCGGCTGCCTCCCAGTAGTTTTCCACTCATCCCACCTCTGCTCTACTCTGCCACTCAGCCACTCCCACCTCACCTGTACTCCCAGCTGCATCCGATCTCCAATCAAGCCAGTACTTAAACTCCTGCTCCCTCACTCGTTGCCAGATTGTTCTTTGCCATTTCTATGCAGGACTCCTCAGCACTTACCCTTGGACTGATTTCCCATTGCCAATCCTGCCTACCTCCATCTTTCCTGCTTTGGTCCCAATTACCTTCCACCTGCTCTCTACTGGTTCGTCTGCTTCTACTGAGTGCATAGCTAGTTCTTGACCCGTTCTTCGACCACGTCTCCTACCTGCTCCTAACGGTACCGTTGCCCTTCTACGAACTGTTGTGTGTGTGTGTGCCACCACCTAGGGCTGCACAATTAATCGAATTTTAATCGCGATCACGATTTTGGCTGCCACAATTAAATGAGCATGATCGTCAGCGATATTGACGTTTACAATACGTGCTCTGCTACATATCAAATCAAGCGCTTCCTCAACTAACAGTCAGCCGACCACCAGGGGGCGAACGAGATGGGAGGTGTCATGCGCGCACCCTGCAGCGGCAGCCTCAAAAAAAGTTTTGTCTGCAGTCGACTCAGGTATTAGTAGAGAGACAGACAACAGAACAGAGAGCAGACGGTCATTTATATTTTGCTTCAGGTGAATAAGAACCGTATAAGTTTTATTTTGATGCAAAGACGTGTACATTAGCTGGAATGTAGCACAACATGGAAGTGAAAGCAGTGCTCTGTTGATTTAATTTTGGGTAAAAAGTGTTGATACTATTTTATTTATATTTTTCTTCTACGAGATGCACTGTGATAAGGACCAGTCTGATGCAAAGATTTGTACATTAGCCAGAATGTAGCACAACAATGGAAGTGGAAGCAGTGTTCTGTTAAACGTGCAATAAAAAGTGTCCCTAAAATGAATGAATAATCATGATAAATAATCGTGATCTCAATATTGATCAAAATAATCGTGATTATGATTTTGGCCATAATCGTGCAGCCCTACCACCACCTTACCGCACTCAGCTGTCTCCTGGTTTGGCTCACCGAGTTTGATTGTTTTTTCAAAGTACTTTACAAAGAAAAATGCGTGAACATGTGAAATGTCAGAACAGTTATTAGTTTTTGTTATACTAACAATAATGTCAATGAGGTTTGTTTGAGTCAGAGCTATGGGATATTTAAGTAACCATTTCAGGTTTGCATATATACTAAAGGTTTTGAACCTTTTTTTTTAAATAACAAAATGTGATTTATCGGTTATTGTATTAGCCATGAGAGGCAGATCATTTGGTAACATTTTTTAAATCACAATTTGCCTCAGAACAATCTGTTCACATACAACCTCCTATGTCCCTGGACCCTCACATCGGTACAGGACAAACTCCCAAAAATAAACTTTAACTATAATTCTTGGTTATTGTATTGGCTTCATTTGTATCTTGCATCCCTATGAGGAAGCGCAGTGTTCATGGCCAAACTGAAGCCTAGTGAACAGAACACAGGCTACTGTGGGCCGTAGCCTACTCCAAAAACAACACTGCTAGATGTTCTCTTTACAGGCTTTACCATCTGCTCCCGGTCATAGACTAACTTTACACATGCTAGTAGGGCAACAACAAAACATCCCACCTCACTCTCTCTGCCAATCCCAGGTACCCATCCCCATAGGTAGCTAGGATGATTGACAGGTTTAACAGTGACACAGGTTATGAGACCTTCACTAACATCCTGAAGTCTGTCAGAAAGCTGCAGCTGATTCAGAACGCTGCAGCTCGAGTCCTCACTAAGACCAGGAGGGTGGATCACATCACTCCAGTTCTGAGGTCTTTGCACTGGCTTCCTGTCAAACAAATAATTGACTTTAAAATCCTGCTGTTGGTTTATTAAGCACTGAATGGTTTAGGGCCAAAATACATCTCTGATCTGCTGCTACCTTATGAACCATCCCGACCCCTTAGGTCGTCTGGGACCGGTCTACTTTCTGTTCTCAGAGTCAGAACTAAACATGGAGAAGCAGCGTTCAGTTGTTCTGCTCCACATATCTGGGACAGAAAGCTGCAGGTCTGCTGAGACCGTCAGCTCCCTTAAATCAAGATTGAAGACTTTTCTGTTTGCTGCTGCCTTTAATTGAACCACATTCAATTAATATATTAATCAATTTCCTGCATTTTACTACTGTATTTTATTTCTTACACTGGTTTTTAATGTTTGAATGAATGTTCTTAATTGTTTTTAAATCTCCTTTTCTTTTGCCTTATGTTTTAATGGTTTTATGTGAAGCACTTTGAATTACCTTGTTGTTGAAATGTGCTATACAAATAAACTAGCCTTGCCTTGAAGTCAGTAAATGCAATACCCATTACTCTTATATTGAATGTCTTCCTGTCAACACAATAACACTTATTACAGGATTACAGGATAACAGGTTAACATTACGTGTCACTCAGTCCGTTATAATATGCATCAAACTGTGCCAAAAACCGACAAATATGGGATTTAAAACACTACGTTTGAAACACACATACAAGAAAAAATAGAGTTTATACAAAAAAAACAGTTGAAGTGGATCAGCTGACTGATCACAGACGCAAAGACATTACCAGCGGAAACACTCTTGCTCAATTTGAAAGACTAATGGCCAATTGGGAAGCTCTAACTCGACCGAACAATGGTGTAACATTTGGATGGATTGAAAAAAATGAAGTTTAAATTTGAAAATTTAAAGGCTTGTGGGGCAAATGGATTTTTATTGTAAATAGAGGGGGGCAACACTCGCCTATATGGCAACAGTTCAAATGAGAATGCAAGGGGTTGCCTCTGGTTACCCACAGTATTGTTTGCCTTCCTTGTCACTTGTTTTCTGTATATGCATTTCATACTTGGTATCATAATCGGTTGGTTGTTACAGTTTATTTTAAATCCTTTTCCTGGGCCTCAGTAAATGATACAAAAGGTTAAAAGAATTTCAGTAAAGACACAGTAAAACTTTTGTAGCATTTTGTTGTGGACATTTAAGGATAGCAATTTCTTAAAAATAAAAAAACCTTTTATGTTTGGTGCTAATGAGGTCAGTCCACATGTTCCATTTAAACTTAACAATGCCAGGGTGCTTGTAATCTGTGACAAATTGTATTGGCTCTCTATTTATAAAACTAAGGTTTGAGGATTGCAGTTTTCTAAAATCACTGGACAATTCCTTTTGTTTGACTCCTCGCACCAATTTAGTAAGTCAAGAACTGGCCCATGCGCCCCTTCCCCAACAATTAGGGGGCTCACCAAGGCAGTATCATCTGCATACTAATAAAGTGCCTATTAGGCAAAGTGCTTGTGGGAGATGGTGTATAAAATAAGCAATGAAGGTGATAAAACTCATTCCTTGGGGGGGGGGGGGCTGTGAAGATTTTATGTGTGAACTTTTTTACCCATCCTCAACACGTTGGCATCTTTTGCCAGAGTGTCGTACCTACTCTGAACTAATGGATTCTACAGCTAAGAAAATCAGCAATCATTCATTTAAACCAGCTTCAAGTGAAGATTCTGTAAGTAATATATCTGCCAAAATGCTAAGTTGAATAGTGTTGAAGGTGGATGAAAAGCCCACACATAAAATCTTCACGAGTCTTCGGTTTGTCAGGGTCATAATTGCATCTTCCACTCCTTTAGAGGCTTAATAGGCAAATTGAAAGGAGTTTGTGATACAATACACTTTTTCACCAGACGTTCAAAGCACTTCATGACCAGCGATATACATTTTATTGGATGATAGTCATTGGGCCTTGTGGGTCTCAACGTTTTTGGCATGGTAACAATTGTAGCTGTTTTCCATATGGAGTAGGGACTATGTGAAGATTGAGAGAAAAAGTAAAAACTGGTGCTCCCTGCTCAGGGCTTTAACACAGTTCCACAAATATAGTCAGGGCCTGGGTTTTTTCATGTGTTACAGCCTCTAAAAAGGTGAATGACTTCTGACTCCTTGACAGTAAAGTTGGGTATAAGGGAGAGAGGGGGGTGGGGGATCTCAGCACTGTTGCCACTCTCAAAGCAACAGAAGAAGTTGTTCAGTTATCACTGTCAGGCATGACAAGGGTGGGTTTCCCCCTGACCTTGTGTGAAACATTGGTCATAGTTTTAATTCCCTGCCAATGCTCATTGGGACTGCCAGATAGGCCTCTAACTTTAGCTAATAGCAGTTTTTGTCCAGGTGTATTTATCTTATTATTTGTCTCTGCATGTCCCTTCTGGTTGTTTCACCCCGGTTTTTGTAAGCTTTTTTCCTCACCTATGGCTTATTATTAGAATACACATTAAACGTCTACACAAAAATGTATGTAATCAGACACTGCTCTAACCTGATCATTAATATCAGGGCTATTGGATACCTTCCATTATGTGCAGTCAAAACATCCCTTCAGAGCCATTATGCTGTCATTTTTCCACATTTTGAAAGCCCTTTCCTGAGGCTCCTCCTCCAGAAGCCTCTGGTAGACACTGTGGAAAGGTTGAAGAAAGACACGCAGCAGGTTGATGTCAGGGGTACACCTTTGCTTTCTCACCAACTGCCCAACACCACTCGTCCCTGATAAGGAGAGCGACGCCTTAAATCCATGCTTCCGCTTCGTCCATGAACCCCTTCAAATCCGATCTGAGACTGTTAGGTATTGGATCTACAACGGTCTAGTAGTCCGAAGATATGTGATTGTGTAGCAACAGGATTCTCTGCTGTATCAGGTTTCATAGGCTATGGTGCCAGCAACATCAGCATGGTTGTGTCCTCAGGTAAAAGAAGTGTTTAAGATAGCTGCACACAGTAATCAAGTAATCAGTTGCTTCAGTGCAAGTGAGGTGCAGAGTTAAGTTGTGGTAACCTCTTCACTTACTTCGACCAATGGTGTATCAGTCAAAAGTTACAGATAGTGCAAGTACAGAGATATATATATATATATATAGATAGATAGATAGATAGAGATATATATATATAGATAGATATATAGATAGATAGATAGAGATATAGATAGATAGATAGATAGATAGATACAGTTGTGTGAAAAAGTGTTTGCCCCCTTCCTGATTTCTTATTTTTTTGCATGTTTGTCACACTTAAATGTTTCAGATCATCAAACAAATTTAAATATTAGACAAAGATAACACAAGTAAACACAAAATGCAGTTTTTAAATGAAGGTTTTTATTATTAAGGGTCAATCAAGCATTTGCGATAACTGGCAATGAGTCTTTTACAGCGCTGTAGAGGAATTTTGGCCCACTCATCTTTGCAGAATTGTTGTAATTCAGCCACATTGGAGGGTTTTCGAGCATGAACCGCCTTTTTAAGGTCATGCCACAGCATCTCACTCGGATTCAGGTCGGGACTTTGACTAGGCCACTCCAAAGTCTTCATTTTGTTTTTCTTAAGCCATTCAGAGGTGGACTTGCTGGTGTGTTTTGGATCATTGTCCTGCTGCAGAACCCAAGTGCGCTTCAGCTTGAGGTCACGAACAGATGGCCGGACATTCTCCTTCAGGATTTTTTGGTAGACAGCAGAATTCATGGTTCCATTTACCACAGCAAGTCTTCCAGGTCCTGAAGCAGCAAAACAGCCCCAGACCATCACACTACCACCACCATATTTTACTGTTGGTATGATGTTCCTTTTCTGAAATGCCGTGTTACTTTTACGCCAGATGTAATGGGACATACACCTTCCAAAACGTTCAACTTTTGTCTCATCAGTCCACAGAGTATTTTCCCAAAAGTCTTGGGGATCATCAAGATGTTTTCTGGCAAAACTGAGACGAGCCTTTATGTTCTTTTTGCTCAGCAGTGGTTTTCGTCTTGGAACTCTGCCATGCAGGCCATTTTTGCCCAGTCTCTTTCTTATGGTGGAGTCATGAACACTGACCTTAATTGAGGCAAGTGAGGCCTGCAGTTCTTTGGATGTTGTTCTGGGGTCTTTTGTGACCTCTTGGATGAGTCGTCGCTGCGCTCTTGGGGTAATTTTGGTCGGCCGGCCACTCCTGGGAAGGTTCACCACTGTTCCATGTTTTCGCCATTTGTGGATAATGGCTCTCACTGTGGTTCGCTGGACTCCCAAAGCTTTAGAAATGGCTTTGTAACCTTTTCCAGACTGATAGATCTCAATTACTTTGATAAACCACAGTTAATTTATGTTTTAACAGGGGGGGGGGGCAATCACTTTTTCACACAGGGCCATGTAGGTTTGGATTTTTTTTTTCCCTTAATAATAAAAACCTTCATTTAAAAACTGCATTTTGTGTTTACTTGTGTTATCTTTGTCTAATATTTAAATTTGTTTGATGATCTGAAACATTTAAGTGTGACAAACATGCAAAAAAATAAGAAATCAGGAAGGGGGCAAACACTTTTTCACACAACTGTATATATATCTTCTTGACTCCATAATCCATCTTGTCATTAGTCAAATGACTCCATGTTTTGCTGCATTTGTAGGTAAGAGAGTACGTCTTCATACAGAAAGCTCAAGGAACAAATGAAGAATGCTCAGCAGCAAGATAGTGATCCATGATGCTTGTTGTCTCGGTGCCAGCACAGCAAGATCCATATCAGCTTGATAAAGATTTGCCACCCCAAGACATAATCCAGCCAGAATCAGTAGCAACTACATAGAGCCTGCGGCTTCAAAACAACAGCTCAAGGATTACCCCTTATAAACACTCGACAAACTAAATGTTCACATTTAAGATATGTGTGGGGCTATATCCAGAGAAACAAAAGCCATAAAATGCTCTGATGCGCTTCCCTATAGCTGTAAGAATGAATTTATTACAGTAGTATAATTAACAGAAGGGCTTTAGACGGCCCAAGATACCAGCAGTGGGAAACCATCTTCCAGGGATTTGAACTTAATCCAGTTTCTCTCTGCATGCTTTACACACCTCTTTGAAGTTTGATTTGAAAAAGAATCAAATGCAAAAAGTTTCTACAGTGACGAGCTGGAAAAAAGTCTGGTGTTATTAGCCTTGACACTTCTATTGAGGGGAAACTAATGATTAAAAAATAATTAAAACAAGCACAAGTCATCTATCTGCGCTAAAGACAGTCTCTCTAAAACAATCACATGTTGAGTGTCATCCATTGAATATAGAGCTACTCAGGCAGATACAACAATCACTTAATCACATAAACCATACAGCAATTAATCCCCGTCTAGGCATGCAAAGCTGTTAAAATATGCTTCCCCACTGTCCCCAAAGTCTCCTATTTCTCTTAAGTCTTTCTCAGTCTTCATAGCTCCTTTTTATGTGTCTATTTCACTTGCCATTGTCTCGCTCTTGCTTCTCTTATTGTCTGTGCCTGATAAAGTCAATAATTAGAATAATCAGGTTTAAAGAAATCTTAAAGTAAGCCAGAGCAAGATGTCCCCTTAAGAACAATGCCTATTTCATTTTCAAATGTATATATATTAGTGCTGGGCAACGATTAAAATATTTAATCGCGATTAATCGCATGGATTTTTTTCGATGAATCGCATTGTTATGGCAAAGTTCAATAATGAATTCAAAAGTAGTGTATTGCGCACTTTTATTTTAAAAGTACTGCTATATGAACAAAAGTGCAATAACATTTGGTTCACGAGATGCAGGTAGCATGTTTTATACTTAATGTGAATATAATTCATACTTTGTTGGCATCTTATTCTGAAAACCGGATGTTCGTCTGAAGAAACCGGATGTTGTCTCACGTTAATCTTTCAGCTAACTTTCAAAGTCCTTCGCCCGCTCCCGATCTGTGCCGTTTAAATGCATTTGCCGTGAATTTCAGCATATAGGTGCACTAAAATGTAAGTGTCTGCTGAGTTGACCACGGAGATCTGAGTGTCTGCTGACTTTACCGTGATGTCCAGTAGTCTCCAGGGAGAGCAACAGCTGGTGCAGCTTCTCTCTTTATTTCTGCCCCCCTCCCCCCCCTCGACCAGAAGCGGAAGTCGCCTTTTCACTACGGCAACCCTGAAGGGACATCATATCTCCAATACAAAACGATAAACATGAGACAGTCCGTTACAATAATAATAAATTAAAAATACGTACCCGTTTTTTTTGTTGTTTTTTAATTATTATTATTTATTTTTTCCCATCTCAAAAGGCTCAAGGATACACACACACACACACACACAACTGACTATAGGATGTTTGCTGGCTTTTATCCCACTGTTCTTGTCATCCTCTTGTTGTTATGTCTATGTATTGTCTCTTGTCTTTCAATTAAAAAAAAAAAATGTAATATATATATATATTAATATATATAAATATATATATATATTAATATATATATATTAATATATATTAATATATTTATATATATATATATATATATATATATATATATATATATATATATAAATATATATATATATATATATAAATATATATATAAATATATATATATATATATATAAATATATATATAAATATATATATATATATATATAAATATATATATATATATATATAAATATATATATATATATATATAAATATATATATATAAATATATATATATATATATATAAATATATATATAAATATATATATATATATATATATAAATATATATATATATATATATATATATATATATAAATATATATATATATATATATAAATATATATATAAATATATATATATATATATATAAATATATATATAAATATATATATATATATATATAAATATATATATAAATATATATATATATATATATAAATATATATATAAATATATATATAAATATATATATATAAATATATATATATATATATATATATATATATATATATATATATATATTTATATATATATTTATATATATATATAATTTGAATACCAATAAAATATGCACATAAGAAGTATGCTTAAGTAAACACATTCATATGGTAATCAAATTAGAACAAACTACAGTTTTGTTCATATACATTGTGATCCATTCAAATTTGGTATTTAGGCATTAGATTAACTTTATTTTAATATGTTAACGTTGCTCTTTTTAACTGCAACATAAATGTTACATACCACCTACATCCCCATGGATGCTTATAAAGAAGAATTCAGGTTAGCTAGTGCTACAGCAAGCTAATATTGCTAGCTATAACGTTATTATCTTCTCGTAAAGTCATCTAGTTTGATAATAATACATTTCTTACCATTGGTTAGCTATTTTGTTATTGTGTTCGATGATGGTGCATGTATAGTATATTCTCAGATATCGAACATTAGCATTGATTTGCACTAACAGTATACAGGTGCTGGTCATATAATTAGAATATCATCAAAAAGTTGATTTATTTCACTAATCCCATTCAAAAAGTGAAACTTGTCTATTATATTCATTCATTACACACAGACTGATATATTTGAAGTGTTTATTTCTTTTAATTTTGATGATTATAACTGACAACTAAGGAAAATCCCAAATTCAGTATCTCAGAAAATTAGAATATTACTTAAGACCAATACAAAGAAAGGATTTTTAGAAATCTTGGCCAACTGAAAAGTATGAACATGAAAAGTATGAGCATGTACAGCACTCAATACTTAGTTGGGGCTCCTTTTGCCTGAATTACTGCAGCAATGCGGCGTGGCATGGAGTCGATCAGTCTGTGGCACTGCTCAGGTGTTATGAGAGCCCAGGTTGCTCTGATAGTGGCCTTCAGCTCTTCTGCATTGTTGGGTCTGGCATTTCGCATCATCCTCTTCACAATACCCCATAGATTTTCTATGGGGTTATGGTCAGGCGAGTTTGCTGGCCAACTAAGAACAGGGATACCATGGTCCTTAAACCAGGTACTGGTTGCTTTGGCACTGTGTGCAGGTGCCAAGTCCTGTTGGAAAATGAAATCTGCATCTCCATAAAGTTGGTCAGCAGCAGGAAGCATGAAGTGCTCTAAAACTTCCTGGTATACGGCTGCGTTGACCTTGGACCTCAGAAAACACAGTGGACCAACACCAGCAGATGACATGGCACCCCAAACCATCACTGACTGTGGAAACTTTAGACTGGACCTCAAGCAACGTGGATTGTGTGTCTCTCCTCTCTTCCTCCAGACTCTGGGACCCTGATTTCCAAAGGAAATGCAAAATTTACTTTCATCAGAGAACATAACTTTGGACCACTCCAGTCCTTTTTGTCTTTAGCCCAGGCGAGACGCTTCTGACGCTGTCTGTTGTTCAAGAGTGGCTTGACACAAGGAATACGACAGCTGAAACCCATGTCTTGCATACGTCTGTGCGTAGTGGTTCTTGAAGCACTGACTTCAGCTGCAGTCCACTCTTTCTGAATCTCCCCCACATTTTTGAATCGGTTTTGTTTCACAATCCTCTCCAGGGTGCGGTTATCCCTATTGCTTGTACACTTTTTTCTACCACATCTTTTCCTTCCCTTCGCCTCTCTTGGACACAGAGCTCTGTGAACAGCCAGCCTCTTTTGCAATGACCTTTTGTGTCTTGCCCTCCTTGTGCAAGGTGTCAATGGTCGTCTTTTGGACAACTGTCAAGTCAGCAGTCTTCCCCATGATTGTGTAGCCTACAGAACTAGACTGAGAGACCATTTAAAGGCCTTTGCAGGTGTTTTGAGTTAATTAGCTGATTAGAGTGTGGCACCAGGTGTCTTCAATATTGGACCTTTTCACAATATTCTAATTTTCTGAGATACTGAATTTGGGATTTTCCTTAGTTGTCAGTTATAATCATCAAAATTAAAAGAAATAAACATTTGAAATATATCAGTCTGTGTGTAATGAATGAATATAATAGACAAGTTTCACTTTTTGAATGGAATTAGTGAAATAAATCAACTTTTTGATGATATTCTAATTATATGACCAGCACCTGTATATACCCTGAAAGACATCGATCAAGATCGCTTACTAAATTAGCCAAATAGCACTTTGTATGCACAACCTCCGCCCCGATCTCCACACACTAGTCAGATTGGAACTATGACGGTACTGAACGTAATTCACTATTGTAAATGAGTTTAGTTTGAGTTTAATCCATGTAGACTGGACTGTTTCATACCGATCATATGTTATGATATTGTTGACTGAGTGCAGTGTTGCATTGTTTTTACTGCTTCATATCACAAAGGCAATAATGTCTATTTAAAGTTTATACGGTCCAATGACAAAAACCATATCATGACATAACATTTCTGTTGGATCTCATCTCTAATTGGCTAATTTAATTATCTAATGTGTGAAAATGTGGCTTATTGTACAGTAAAGGTCAACTACAGGCCACAGTACAATACATCCACTCATTAAAAGATAATGAGGGTCCGTATCTACCTTACATGCACAGTTCATGTTGTTCTCTGGAGTACCAGAGATCCCTGATGAATAAATGATAATGAATGATATATGAATCAGTAGGTGGTGAAAAATAACCGTTTCATTTAATTAGTAACTTTCATCAACTGAAACAAATACTCCTTAATCCTCATAAATGGTTAGGATGTAAAATGTGTAGGTCTCTGGCGGTTATAGATAGGTAGATGGGGGTGTTTCTGGCACCTTGAAATACAAATTTGAGAAAATAAATAATTAAAAATGTGGAAAACTCAGAGAGGGAAACCACCATGGTGATATGATTGTCTCAGTTCAGTGGCAAAGCCAGTTATCTCAGAGAGACACATCCACCCAGTCATCCTGTGATCCGTTGGCTTGGAGAAGGTATGGTTCGGGTTGACAGACGTTTGTAGTATTAAAAGAAAATGAAAAAAAAAAAAGGATTTGCTACCTAGTGGAGAGTCTTTATCTCTCGCTTCCACTCTCTTTACTATCTCTAAATCGTTCCCTTGCTCTTTGGATGTTAATAGATCAGTGCCTGTCTAGAAGACAACAAGTCAGACTTTTGGTAATGTGATCTTAGACTTAGGGGGTATGCAATTATCATCCTCTTTGTCTGTTCTCCTACCTCTCTGCCACGTCATTTAAACAGCTGTTAAACTCAACTCCAGTGGCGGGCCATGCATTTTATACCTGGGCCTTCAACTGCTGTCTTACCACCTAATAACCTCATGTTGGCGCCACAGCTACGGTTATTTGTTTCTAGGTGTGTAACATCACGTATTCGTTTTAAACCGTCCGGTACGAGGCTTACGAACCGAACAATAATACTGGTGCATTTGGAAAATGCAGAAGCTTAAATTGTGGTAAATATAATGTTTTCGGTGGAGACACCGGTCTGTCTGTCTGTTTTGCTTCCGGGGTCAGCTGAGGCGCGAATGCTCTGCGAGGCTATGCTAAACTAGCTTAATAAGGAAAACAGCACGCACAAACTCACGCTACATTCTCCCCGCAGCGTTTAGGCAGCTGTTTCCTACTGATTCAAACAGGGCTAAGCAACCACCACACAATCCCCATTTCTCCAGACCATCATTCTTGTTTGTAAAAGAAAAACAGCCCAAACTGATTCAATTATCCGGACCCTAACCCCACGCAGGACGGTATGCTTCGTAATTAACGGACAATGCATATGGTCAAAATCGATGTAATTAACACAATGACAAGAGCGAACTCACAAGAAAGAATCACATTTATTTAAAACAAGGCATGACAAAACAATCCAGCAACACTCACACTAAAGAGCAAGGGCCATTCAAATATTATTTACATCAGGGAACACTATCCATAAATGACACGATAGGCAAAATTAACACACTGCAGATGTAAAGAAAACAAAAAGCAGTTTCACTTACCAAATGCTGTTCTATTTAAATACAAAATCCATCCTTCTGTCTTTGTTCACAAAGAGTTCAATGACGCGGTTGTACAGTACATCCGTGCTCCGTTTCCCTGCGAACTTGATCGTTGATCTGGAGATCCACTCGGGTCCTTCCAAACGTTTTTAAGAGCACCGTAGCTTGCAAGTGTCCCACCGTACTTTGGTGTCGTGTAGCGGCTTTGCTCAGGCAGCTCAGGTTACCAAATCCAGCATGGCTCCATACACCAAGACGTTCAGTCACAAATAACAGGCATTCCCAGCAATACAATTTGCAGCTCTTCTCCGACCCCGTCAGCCAGGAATACCATTCATAGTTTGCCGACTGAAAGTGGCGCACAAATCCTTTTCTTACAATGTCCAGTTTGTCCGGAAATGTCCTTCTTGAGAAAGGTGTTCCCAGTAACTCCGCCACTAAATCAGCTTCTCCTCCTTCCGCCATTTGATGTTAAAAAAAACAAAGCTAAGTAAAAAAAACTAAAAATGCCATCATTTCTTCCATCTTTCCACTTGAACTCTGACTGCTAACAACCTAAGTTCTGCTAGCAAGCATACGTTTCACTTTAGTCACGTGCTTGCCCACTGACCAATTACAGCACACGCTGCACCTCGCGGGCAGAGCTGCACGTAATGCTGATGTCATTATAGGCCGGCTAGCAGGTGCTGACACGTCAAAGAATACGGCCAACATGTCAAACTAAAGATCTGATTGGTTGAACACTATGCCAATCAACAATATCGTCCCCATTCACTTAAACTGCACATGGATGCACTTCAGAGACTGCAGGCCTGTGGCCTGTCTTCTTACCTAGAGACACAGAGGTGAAATCTGATTGGATAAAAGCTCTACTTAAAACAAGCTGCACTGGAAGCAGAGCAACTGAGGAAGACGGTAGCTGTGCAATGAGAAAATAAGATAATGGGAAAAATGTTTATAAATTACAATACATGTAGTGTATTTAAGAAAAAATATTAAATTCTAAAATAGATATAGCTTTGTGATTATGTTTAGGCCAGCAGAGAAGGCCTTGCAGTCCCTGACGGCCCGCCACTGCTCAACTCTAATGAGTTATAATTATATAATAATAGAACTCCTTCCTAAAATCTTTTTTTCTCATATTTTTTGTCTTTCTCTATCCTTTTAGAGCTTTCATCACTGGTATTCACTTTCTGTGTCACTGTATCAACGAGATCAAGCCCACAAACCTACAAATAAACCAGTAAAGCGTTATGATCTGGCTGTCTTGTATAAGAAAAATAACATCAAGACTATGTTATCTCAAACAATTAGCATACAGTGCCCTCCAGAATTATTGGCACCCTTTAGTAAAAATAAGCAAAACGAGATGCAAAACAATGGCTTTGTTTATCCTCATGATCTTTTATTCAAAATATTCACAAAAATCTAACCTTTAACTGAAGTAACATAATTGAAAGAATTCTTATCATTATCAATTCTTATCATGAAACAAATATTTTTATATATATTTAACATATATTTAAATATATGTGCCACAATTATTGGCACCCCTTCATTTAATATTTTGTGCAGCCTCCCTTTGCCAAGATAACAGCTCTGAGTCTTCTCCTATAATTCGTGATGAGGTTGGTGAACACATGGCACTGGATCTGAGACCATTCCTCCATGCAGAATCTCTCCAGATCCTTCAGATTCCGAGTTCGACGCTTGTGGACTCTCCTCTTCAGCTCATCCCACAGATGTTCTATGGGGTTTTGGTCGGGGGACTGTGATGGCCATGGCAAAACCTTTATTCTGTGGTCAGTGAACCATTTTTGTGTAGATTTTGAGGTGTGCTGCGGATCATTGTCCTGCTGGAAGGTCCAACCACGGCCCATTTTAAGCTTCCTGGCAGAGGCTGTTAGGTTTTCATTTTAATATCTGCTGGTATTTGATGGTGTCCATCATACCATGTATCCCACCAAGATGTCCAGGGCCTTTGGAAGAAAAACAGCCCTACAACATCAAAGATCCACCACACTTCTTCACAGTGGGTAGAGGTGCTTCTCTGTATGGCTATCTTTCTGTCTACGCCAAACCCACCTTTGATGTTTGTTGCCAAAAAGCTCTATTTTGATCTCATCCGACTATATAACCCGGTCCAATTGAAAATCCCAGTAATGTTTGGCAAACTGTAGGCGCTTTAGTTTGTTGTTGATTGACAGCAGAGGCTTTTTTCTGGCAACCCTCCCAAACAACTTGTGGTGATGCAGGTGGCGTCTGATCTGGTAGTTTTGGAGACTTTGTGACCCCACGACTCAACTAACCTCTGCATCCTCCTCACGGTGCTTGGGGTCAATGTACACACATGTCCTCTTCCAGGCTCTTAACATCTCCTGTCGCTTTAAACTTCTTAATTATTGCCCTGATAGTGGAAATGGGTATTTTCAACTGTTTAGAGATTTTCTTATATCCATTTTCTGATTTGTGCGGCTCAACATCTTTTTGTCGCACATCGTCACTGTGTTCTCGGGTCTTTCCCATAGTGTTAAACGGTTGCGGGCTGTGCATTTTATACCTGGGCCTTCAGTGCTGTCCTACTACAGTTGAACCACCTCCTAATAACCCTAATAACCTATGCTACTGTTATTATTTGTTTCTAGCGGTGTAACAATACACGTATTCGTATTAAACCGTTCGATACGAGGCTTACGAACCGAACAATATGTTTGAATAATACTAGTGCATTTGGAAAATGCATAAGCTTAAATAGTGGGAAATATGTTTTTGGTGGACTTTGCTCAAACTGGCAACATGCTGTCTGACACGCCCACCCCAGAAACAAAACATTGTACCCTGGTGAGGCGCGTGTGTTCCGAGAGGCTACACTAAACTAGCTTAGCAGAAAATCCAACAGCAGTACACAAGCTACAAACTCTCCCCGCAGCATTTAGCTGTTCCCTACTGATTCAAACAGGGCTAACGCAATTGCCACACAATCCCAGACCATAATTCTTGCTTTGTTAAAGAAACCAACAGCACAAACAGAGAACCAAATGTCTGACCCTAACCCCGCGGATGATGGGATGCTTCGTCATTAACGGACAATGCATATAGTTAAAATCGATGCACTGACAAGAACAAACTCACAAGAACCAGTCACATATATGACAACAAAGCATGATAAATCAATCCAGCAACACTGCGGTGCTGAAACACGTATTCATCCACACACTGAAGAGCACGAGCCATTCAAATATTGTTGACATCAGAGGGGACAATATTAACCATATAATAAAAACGACACGATAGACAAATTAACACAGTAATAACGCTACTGCAGATGTAAAAACACAAAAGCACTTCACTTACCAAAGCTGCTGTTCACTTAAAGACAAAGTCTATCATCCTTTCTTTGATTACACAGAGTTCAATACCGCGGTTGTACAGAATATCCGTGCGGTTCAGTTCCAGCCAGTGGTCCTCCTGCGAATGTCTTCGTTGAGTTGTAGATCCACTCGGGTCTCAGCAAAAGTTTTCAAAAGCACCGTAGCTTGTAACTGTCCTGTCGTGCTATGGTGTCGTGTTGCCTTGATTAGCCACCTCAGGTTAGTGTAGCCTAGCTCCAAACACCAAGACGCTCAGTTGCAAATGAAACGCATTCCCAGCCATAAAATGTGCAACGCTTCTCCGACGCTGTTAGCCAGGAATACCGTTCATACAAATCCTTTTCCATGCTGGGTCAGGGCTGCTAGCTGTGGGGTTGGCCGACCCTTTGATACGATGTCCATTTTTTCCTGAAATATCCTTCTCCAGAAAGGCTGAAAAATTATTAAATTAGAAAACAGCTATAATTTCGTGATTCTGTTTAGGCCAGCAGAGAAGGCTTTGCTGGCGCTGACGGTAATAATACTTTTAGATTTTTGTGAATATTTTGAGTGAAAGACCAAGAGGATAAACGGCAAAGATATTTTTTCACAGCCTGTTTTGCTCATATTCACTAAGGGTTCCAATGATTCTGGAGGGCACTGTAAGAAAATAGAATTATATAACATTTTATAAACTTCAAAAAGTTCAGGAACAAGGACCCCGCCCCGAACATATCCAATTTTCTCCTCACAAAGTGTCAAGTTATCCGTTTTTTACTGTTAAGTTAAGTCCTTAACGTCTGCATTTTCCCCACTTGAAAAGGATCAAGTCCACCTGAAGGGTCCCAACTGGATTCCACTCAGAAACCAAACAACTTTTTATATTTCCTCCTTTTATTTTTGGTAGGTTCAGTTCAGTATAGTTCAGTTCAGCACACCACTCAGTTCAGTTAGCCACTTAGTTCAGTTAGCACTTCTAGCCTTTTAGCTTAGCACTTTTAGCACTGCTCAGTTCATTCAGTCAGGTAAAAAACCTTTAAGTAGAAAAGAAACAGAACCCATATTAAATACACAAATTAATTTACACAGGCAAAGCTTTCATGATAGCTTGATTAAATAAAGCACCAGTGTCAAATCCTATAATCTAAAAATGCCCTGATATTAATAAATACAGTTAATGCTATCTCATGTGTATTTACAATACCATCAGTACATAATTTAACCTCTTACTATTACAGTTTACCGCAACCAGATAAAACACATTTGTGGACAGTCAGTCATTAAACAACGGCATTACAAAACAAAGGGTTATCTGTGTATGCAGCTGTGAAGATCGCCGTGGCGTGATGCTAATGCTAATGCTAGCAAACTGGTCGGCAGTTCTCTTCACATCAGCTTCAAAGTCTCAGTTATGTGCGCAGTGTCAGTTCCCTTACCGGCTGCCTCTCCAGACCTTTCCGACTCGTCAGTCATGCAGTGACGGCCGCAGATCTCCACACGATACGATCTCGACGTTACTTGTCCAATTTCCGGACCGTATTTTCTGCGACACCGTGTATTACTTCGTCTCTGGTTATATACAGTTGTGTGAAAAAGTGTTTGCCCCCTTCCTGATTTCTTATTTTTTTGCATGTTTGTCACACTTAAATGTTTCAGATCATCAAACAAATTTAAATATTAGACAAAGATAACACAAGTAAACACAAAATGCAGTTTTTAAATGAAGGTTTTTATTATTAAGGGGGAAAAAAAATCCAAACCTACATGGCCCTGTGTGAAAAAGTGATTGCCCCCCCCCCCAGTTAAAACATAAATTAACTGTGGTTTATCAAAGTAATTGAGATCTATCAGTCTGGAAAAGGTTACAAAGCCATTTCTAAAGCTTTGGGACTCCAGTGAACCACAGTGAGAGCCATTATCCACAAATGGCGAAAACATGGAACAGTGGTGAACCTTCCCAGGAGTGGCCGGCCGACCAAAATTACCCCAAGAGCACAGCGACGACTCATCCAAGAGGTCACAAAAGACCCCAGAACAACATCCAAAGAACTGCAGGCCTCACTTGCCTCAATTAAGGTCAGTGTTCATGACTCCACCATAAGAAAGAGACTGGGCAAAAATGGCCTGCATGGCAGAGTTCCAAGACGAAAACCACTGCTGAGCAAAAAGAACATAAAGGCTCGTCTCAGTTTTGCCAGAAAACATCTTGATGATCCCCAAGACTTTTGGGAAAATACTCTGTGGACTGACGAGACAAAAGTTGAACGTTTTGGAAGGTGTATGTCCCATTACATCTGGCGTAAAAGTAACACGGCATTTCAGAAAAGGAACATCATACCAACAGTAAAATATGGTGGTGGTAGTGTGATGGTCTGGGGCTGTTTTGCTGCTTCAGGACCTGGAAGACTTGCTGTGGTAAATGGAACCATGAATTCTGCTGTCTACCAAAAAATCCTGAAGGAGAATGTCCGGCCATCTGTTCGTGACCTCAAGCTGAAGCGCACTTGGGTTCTGCAGCAGGACAATGATCCAAAACACACCAGCAAGTCCACCTCTGAATGGCTTAAGAAAAACAAAATGAAGACTTTGGAGTGGCCTAGTCAAAGTCCCGACCTGAATCCGATTGAGATGCTGTGGCATGACCTTAAAAAGGCGGTTCATGCTCGAAAACCCTCCAATGTGGCTGAATTACAACAATTCTGCAAAGATGAGTGGGCCAAAATTCCTCTACAGCGCTGTAAAAGACTCATTGCCAGTTATCGCAAACGCTTGATTGCAGTTGTTGCTGCTAAGGGTGGCCCAACCAGTTATTAGGTTTAGGGGGCAATCACTTTTTCACACAGGACCATGTAGGTTTGGATTTTTTTTTTCCTTAATAATAAAAACCTTCATTTAAAAACTGCATTTTGTGTTTACTTGTGTTATCTTTGTCTAATATTTGAATTTGTTTGATGATCTGAAACATTTAAGTGTGACAAACATGCAAAAAAATAAGAAATCAGGAAGGGGGCTAACAGTTTTTCACACAACTGTACCTCCAGGCAGATTGGTTCCGCCCTGCTTTCCCTCCGAACACTCACGCAGTCAGTATCAACCCCATTTACTAACGGCTTCATTTATTATTTTATTTACCATTAGTTTAAATTACTTTCAGTTATTTATATTGTTTCTATTTATATAAAAGAAAACCCCTGTTTGACTTGACACAAAGTATTTAAGCACAACCCATTGACTTCCTTTTCGACTCCTGCGACAGACGAGCAAAATCCTAAACCGCTTACAAAGGCTCTTTTCAACCCTTCCAATAACAAACTGTTCAAAGACGACCAGCTGTATCCTGAAGTCCCAGAGCTCCCTCCTTCTCCTACCATGCTTTGTCGCCAGCAACCTAGGCCGTGTTCAGCTGTTCGCGTTCCCTGCGGCTCACGGTATCCAACTCTTAAGTTGTCGATCCTCCCTTTCCAACAGCCGACTTCGGCGTCCGAGGGATATCGTCCCTCCCCGACGCTTTTCACCCACCCGCTGTAGATCCAGGCGCTCGAATGACGGCCGAAACCACCGCCTCCTCTTTCACTATGCCGACGCTCCGACAGTCTCTACATATAAACACATTACTGAATGGACTCAACTGAAGAATGCAATCACCCAGAGCAACATCCCTTTCCATCAGTCCGATAATAAAGAAGTGCCTCCAGAGCACTTCCGGGTCAGCCACAGAGCCGATGACGCTGGAGAAGCCCAGCCATCCATATCAGTCCTTTCAGAGGGCCAGGTCGTATCCCACCCTCTTCAAGCTCCCTCTGTCCCAGAGACATCTCACCTTGCAATTTTTTTCCCCCAGACTTCACTATCAACCAATGCGCATTCATCCCTCCATCCCTGCATCCTTTTCTTCTGCCTTTCATGTCCCATGTACACTGCAATCATTAAGTCCATCCTCTGCTCCTCCATCACCATCTGGTATGCTGCAGCCAAGGACAAGGGCAGACTTCAGTGCATTGTTCACTCTGCTGAGAGGGTGATTGGCGGCAATCTGCCGTCCCTCCAAGACTTGTTCACTTCCAGGACCCTGAAGCGGGCAAGAAAGATTGTAGCCGACCCCTCTCACCCTGGGCATAAACAGTTCGAGCCCCTTCCAACTAGCAGAAGGCTGCAGTCCATCAGGACCAAGACCTCATGCCACAAGAACAGTTTCTTCCCCTCTGCGGTTGAGTTCATAAACAAAGCCCGGGATCCCCACCGACTCTGACTTTCCCAGGACAATTTTCCTACTCCCACACCCTTGCACATCCTTTCTGTTTCTCTATTTAAATACACTTGCCACTTTTACAATATACTTGTTTTAAGCCTGCTCATTTAACTCAAAGTAATATATGATGCATTAGTGCTGGATATAGAAGAAAACGCGATAAGTGTTGATAATAGCGACTTGGGCTAAGTGACTGACCAGGGCCTTTCAGCAAACAATTATGAAGACTGAAAGCTCCACAGGGTGCTGTGATGCATTCATACACTTTAATGTGACTGACAGGACGAAAGTTAGAGCGAAGCATAGAGTTAAGTACTGGACCTGAGTGTGTGTTTATGTGTTTGTCTCTGTGTATAGCTTCAGGGATGTGGTGAGCATGTGTTAGCTGGGAGATGGTAAATGTAGGTGTGTGTATGTGTGTGTAAAACCAGCTCTGGGTTCAATACAGCATCATTAAACCTCACCAGGGCTGCAATCACATGCGTGAAGACTTTGTGTTTGTGCGTGTCACATCTGACTGGAGATCAGCTTAATAAAACCTCCCAGCTTGTGCCTTGGTATGTCATCAAGTTTAACAGTCTTTTTTACTTGCTCCATCATCAAAGTCCACCATGAATGGGCAAATGAAATGCGCAATCAATAACCACTTCGGGTAAAAAAAGAAAAGAAACACTATTAAATAAAATGAAATGCCTCAAATGTGCACTATAATGTATATGCCATTATTCAGTGAAAACATGTCACTTTACACCAACAATCAGTTGGTTAAAACCAACTGGAGTCAAAGCAAGAGGTAGGAAAAAAACAAGCGTCAGCAGAAACAGTTGTGAAGCTCAAAGTTTAGTTAAGATGATATTTCCCCAGCTTTGATTACCCCATCTATCTATTCTCTTCCTCTTATTCTTAGCTGTGACGTGGGGGCAGCAGGCTTTTACAGACATCCCTCTCCACAGCAACAGTTTCCAGCTCCTCCAGGGGGACACTGAAGCGTTCCCAGACCAGGTGAGATATCAATGGTAAATAAACTCTACTTGTATAGTGCTTTTCTAGTCTTCCGACCAGCCAAAGCTCTTTAACACTACATGTCATCATTCACCCATTCATACACTGATGGGAGGGGCTACCATGCAAGGTGCCACCTGCCCAACTAACTAACATTCATACAACATTCCCACACCGTAGGCACAGCTACGGGAGCAACTTGGGGTTAAGTGTCTTGGACACATCAACATGGACTAGTGGAGCCGGGCATCGAACCGCCGATCCTTTGATTGAAGGACGATCCTGCTCTACCACTGATCCACAGTCGCCCTATATTATATATAATATGATAATATAGGCCTATTATCTTTCTAGCATTTACTGGGACTACTTTGGAACCAGTTGGACGTGCCCAGGAAACCTTGAATCCCCTCAATTTAATTGCCACTGTAATGTGGTGGAGGGGTATGTGTGCCCCAGTGACTCTGAGAGCGATGTTATCTGAGGCAAGAGCTCCTGGTAGGGTCTCCAAAGTGTTCCCAGTGGAGGAGACAGACCAATAGCAATTCTCTAACCCTTTATGAATTGACCAGAGCCGAGGAGTTGTAGGATCTCGCCTGAAAAAGGGAAACCGGTGCCCCCTTCTGGAGCAAGACCTAGGAGGGGAGCTAACCAGCGAGCGTCTGTTGGCTGGGATTTGAAACATGGGGCTTGTTCAGGCATAGCTCAAAAGATCTACATGGAGCTGACACACTGTGGGCCCACCACTCGTATGGATAGGCATTGGGGTTGGGTGCATTGAGTAACTTCTTATCATTTTAAGGTTCTAATCAACAAGTCTCGAAATGCCTAAAAAGCATCGTCTCCAAATCCTTCCAATAACAAAGTTAGAGCTTTCCAATAGTAAATGTTAACATTATTTTCCTACGTTAGGTTTCACCAATATACACATGGTAGCCTTGGTTTTTGGGGTAAAACATAAATTGTGTTAAGGAAATATGAGTGCTTTTTACAAGTATGACATGAGCAAAATAAAAATGATTCTCAAAAAGTGGCATTATGTTGTAGGCAAACATAACTGAGGCTGAATTAGTTTTCGTTCAAACTCAAAATTGTTCTGGTTTCAGATTTGCACGCCAAGTTAAGAGAGTTGGTTTGTAATCATTGAATCAAACTGTACAACAGTAGTCGTTTAAGACAGGGCTCAAGAATAACATTGCCTTGTTGTCTCTGGGACAATAGAACATGTGTTTGGGACACAGATATTTTCCTTGAGACAAAGGGATTTTTCTATGTATATATGTATAACTATTTCTTAATAAATGGCAAACTGAACTGAGCATTGATTAATGGATTGCACTGTTATAGTTACTATCACTGGGAGCAGTGCTAGTTAGCTGTTAGCAGCAGAGTCCTGCGGTATGTTTGGCTCACAGAGCTAGCTGCTAACGGGGCTATTAGAACTAACAGAGCTAACAGCTAACAAAGCTAAATACAGCAGAACTGACATTTTCTGTTCAGAGGAACATGAAGCGTTACGCAGTGAACTGCAGTGTAATATATAATAACCAGATAAATGTACTCCTGTTCTGTACTAATGTACACTGCTGACATACTGTACTTTGAATACAAACAAATGTATGTAGATGTTATTGATTACAAAGTGCTCCAGGAACTAAATATAAAACATTAAAAACAGCAGTTAACTCAGATATATTCTGGAATATGTTCAAATCAATCCTGTTAATCCTGTGTCTTTTAGTGTGACATTAACTATTTTTCTATAGGGCTAGCAAAATAAATATTATTTATTCCCTCAACCTTTTAATGCCGTTTTATAATGCCATCAACAACTGTAGATGCTAATAACAAAGCCCTGCCCCAGACGCATCTGACCCAGATCTGCACTCTACGTTAGTGCTCTTTCAGATAATAATGTAGCAACAGCTGAGCAATTTTTCTTGCACAATTGTTTGTCGGTCATTACACCATTGTATTTGAAATCGTTCCAGTCTCCATCCCCAAACCCATATAATTACACAAGAATATAATTATTACTGGTGATACTGATGACTGTTTATCAGACATTTTCCAATTCCCGATCAATTTAGCTCTGAATAGGTAAATGGTAAAATGACATGCATTTATGCAGCGTCTTGCCATGTCAACATTCACCCATTCACACACATATTCAAACACTGATGGCAGGGGATCGAAACGTTGATCTACTGATTAGTGGACGACCTGCTCGACCCCCTGAGCCACAGACGCCCAGGTAACAGATGTCTGAGCGATTGCTGAATTCTCCTAGTTTAGACAGAGGAGCCACTTTTGTTTAACAAAGCAAATTCAAGACGATATTGAGATAGAAAGGGGAGAGAGGGCTACACAGAGCGAGACAATGAGAGGAAGAGTCCTAGCGAGAAGGGACGATAGACATAGTGATGAGAAATAAGACAGAGGTAGTGGCAGAGCCACAAAGCAAAACCGTTGGAAAAAAGGAAGGCAGGAAAGAGTGTTTAGAGATGAAGGAGAACGGGTGAAAAGCAGAGGGAAAAGGTCCGTGAGTTCCCTGGCATCAATCTTCAATGCTCCACCACACTTTCATTACTTCTAGCTCAATGCAGATGAAGGATCCTCTCAGTAAAATGGAACAAAAGTTAATTTAACTGCTGACCTCCTGTTACAGCCGCACACACTACACATACATATCACTGCTGGAGAGGGAAAACCTTGCAAATAGATTTTCTTTCTTTTCTTTAATTTTGTTGTATGTACATGTAGTTTGATATTTAGATTTCAGAGACTTTTCATCGAGTTGCCTTGAAAAAAACTATGCACCAGATCCTGCTGTGTCTGCTTCAACTTTCTCTCTGTTTTATCAGGGTACATCCATATAATTACTGAAGACTGGTTACTGACTGATCGTTAATGCTGTGTATTTCAATACTGCCGCAATTTGCGTCGAGATAATTCACCACTCGCGGAGGCGGAAGTTGTTTCTCATCAGTTCAAAGGTCAGAACCGCGGCTGTGACAAAGAGTCGCCGGCTGTATTTCTGTAGCTGAGAGAACAATCTTCCGTACTCCACTGCGGCGGGGAGGATCTTAATCTGTTTTTGGAGGACCCCTTTTGTTTCGTTTGCTTTCTCACTTCTTTTACTAACACACACACACATATAGCTTTAAGCTAGGGGTGTAACGGATCACAAACCTCACGGTTCGGTTCGGATCACGGTTCAGGAGTCACGGTTCGGATCATTTTTCGGATCAACAAAGAAAAGGGGAGGAGACAAATATAACTTTGCTTTCCATTTATTAATTAAAGAACTTCAAGAACACTTAAAGCAAATAACTTTGGGCTATAGTCTTACATGAAAACAAAAATATTGAAGATGTCCAATTTGAAACAAAATGAAATAAATAAATAAAAATAATACATTCAAGAATTCTGTTAAGTTTAAGTGCAACATGAGGTATGTTGATATCCTCGTCCTTTGATCAATATTGAAAGAAAGAAACAGCCAGTGAGCTAGTTTCCACTGTTTCAACTGAACTGAACTGCTCGGCAACAACTTGGGTCTATGTTTACTTCCTGTCAGGTTATGTCATTCAAATACACTGAAATAATGTTTACCATTACTGTGACATTATTTTCAAAAAGATGAGAATATCTCCATTGTCTGGGGAGAGGGTAGACCTTTCTGTGGTGACTGGAATATTATTGGGCCTGTCTAGCTTCCACTCTGATACTTCTGTCAGCACCTGCTGACAGAAGTATCAGTAAAAAATACTTGATTGATCCGCGGTTCACGAGTGATCCGAACCGTGAGGGGTGATCCGAACGGATCACGGATCAATCCGTGATCCGTGACACCACTACTTTAAGCTAATGTAGCTCCGGGGTGCGCTAACGGCTTCAGACACGTGTAGCTAACGAGGTCTCTATTGTCTACCGCCATTGTAGAGCCTCGTGTCATCTTGTGGTCTCGCGAGAGACGTCGCCACATTTCAGATTACGTCATACGTTGTCTGAGCTGTTCTCTCGCTCCTCCCCCCTGCACACACTACATGCGCACACACTCCCCACCTCTTTCACCATAGTCTGTTGATTTTAGATAGCGTGCTCATAAATGTATAGTTGTTGTTAGTTTTAGATATTAGTTGACCAGATCATTATTGTTAGAACTTAATAAACTCTGTTATATTTTAAAGAGCAGCTGTCTGTGATTACTTTGTCCATGTGTATTGTGATAATATCTGGATATGTGGCCTGTTGCTCGAACTTAAACCTTCACTTTCACTCTGAATGTATAATAGTACTTTGACTATTGACATTGTGAGTGAACACTAATTATGAGACTTAGTTTATCGTTTGGTTATTGGTGCCCCGTTATTACTCGTTATTACTCTGTAATCGTCGGCCTCATTTCCGCCGATGATGACAGGGAATACAGGGAATTGAACCAGGACTTTATAGGATGGTGCCAGCGGAACCACCTCCAGATCAACTCTGGTAAAACCAAAGAGCTGGTGGTGGACTTCAGCCGGGGTAAACACTCCTCTGGTACCAGTGAACATCCAGGGAATGGACATTGAGATCGTGAGATCTTATAAGTACCTGGGTGTTCACTTGAACAATAAACTGGACTGAACTGACCACACACATGCACTTTACAAAAAGGGTCAGAGCAGACTCTATCTGCTGAGGAGACTCGGGTCTTTTGGAGTACAGGGGGCACTCCTGAGGACCTTCTTCGACTCTGTGGTGGCATGAGCCATCTTTTATGGAGTGGCCTGCTGGGGCAGCAGCATCTCGACAGCTGACAGGAACAGACTAAACAAACTTGTCAAGAAGGCCAGCAGTGTGCTGGGGTGTCCACTGGATACGGTGGAGGTGGTGGGAGACAGGAGGATGATGGCTAAGCTATCATCCCTGATGGACAACACCTCCCACCCCATGCGGGACGCCCTGGCAGCTCTGTGCAGCTCCTTCAGCCACCGGCTGATTCACCCCCGGTGTGTGAAGGAGAGGTACTGCAGGTCCTTCCTTCCTGCTGCTGTCAGGCTGCACAACACAGCTGTGCTCCCAGTAGACCACACAACACTGTCTGTATATATATTTTTAGTTCTATTCTAGTTATTTTAGTCTCTTGTTTGCACTATGTATGCTGCTGTAATCCGGTAAATTTCCCCATAACGGGACTAATGAAGGATTATCTTATTTTAGCTTATCTTAAAATCATCCCAAGTTAATACATTATTTTCTCATGTTTGTATAAATTTTGCAAGAAACTGCAAAAAAAACTGAATATTTGTCACCCATTTTTACAGATTCATGTCTTGGGTACAAACAAATGGTCTTGGGGACAAACTGCATAGAATCATCCAACAATTGATGCTTTTCTTCTATCCTAACCTCCTGTTTAACATCGAAAGAAAATTAAACATTTGTGTGTGTTGTTGAGCAGTCCTTCTAAGAATCTGCATTCTTAGTAATTACATGAAACCCATCCCTTTGATGTCATTGGAGATATTAATACTTGTCCAGTGTTTCCAAAATGATTACACATGCAATTAAATGGTGAATGAATAAAATTACATCCACAATCTGTCTATGCTGGTCTTCCTCCTCTCTCTGCCAGCTTTGACACATTGTTCCCCCTGTAGACAGTAATAATTCTTAGAAAAAAGAATGTTCAGTCACAAATCAAAGGATTACAGTGTTGGAGCTTTAAAGACATGCAGCATATCTCTTGATGATCTACTGCAATTTACAAGAAGATGGTCATAGACTGTAAATCCCTTAATGACCTTTATACTCAATGTGCTCAAAGACAATTTAGTAATCTTAAGAAGGAAGCGGGAGGGACCTCCTTAAATACTAGTCTATGTATGTATATATGGCTACACAACAGTAACAAAATAACTTTTGTTTTCTTCTAGAAATGTTTGTCAAGTGAAAGTAGAGGTGAGTAGAAGGGGGGAGGGGTAGTGTGTGTAACTATACTGGATTTATAAGTCAAGGCTACAACGAGGAATTTCAATTTTTGATGACTTCGTAACATTCAATTATTCTGGTGTTATAAGTGTTAGTTTGTATAGATCGGCAATATTAGCATGCGTTGCTGTGGGCCGCAGGAGTACCTACATAGACAATTCTACACATAGTAGCTTTCAGTAAGTTTTCTATAAAAACATTTCACCAAGTCTCTATTTTACAAAAGTCTACACCCTCATAATACATGCGCTTGGTCAGTGGCCCTCGGCTTAAAACCATGACACCCAAGTATCTGTCTAGCATCAGTTTTGGACATGTCAGGGACAGCGAGTCAGTTTCTGCTCATTACATACGTAGTGTCTTTTCAAAATAAACTTCTATGTTCACAGGAAATGTACACTTTCCACTCGTGACATGCATACAATGTCAAAATAAACTTCAAATTTAGGTTTAATTTTCAGCTTTACCGATGCAGCAAAACTACTTTGTTAGGTTTAGATATATAATTCAATCAAAATAACAGTATGTCTGAGTTGAATATTATTTAACTTCATTTTCAAAGGGCCAACCAAAATGTATAGAAAGAAACAGGATTATTGTAAAATATATAATTCTTTGGAGCATTCTTGTGCAGTTAGAGTAAGTAATCAGCATAGTGTATAGAACTACATTTGAAAGCAGCTTTCTAACCGTGGTGTGACACCAGAGCAGCAAATCAACACTAGTGTCTCACATGAAGTCCCTGGACTAGTTCTAAACTAAGGTATTTGCCTCCTTCTCGTTTCTGGTTAGATGATGATGATGGCTGATGGCTGTGACCCACACATCACCATACTTTAAAGCTCTTTTTCAATAAATCATGGAGCGAGGGGCGACTTGTGCCTGTAATCTCAGCTGGATGGGTTTTTTAAGATTGCATCCCGCATCTTGATTTTAGGATATATACAAACTGTTGCTCCTTGAGCTCATAGCTCCATTTCAAAGTGTAAGAACATTTGACAGTGCTGTTGTACTGCTATCTGTGCACCTTTTGTGACTGGAGTAAGGTGACAGTCCCACCATCACTGGAGGACTGTGGTAGAGCCACTGCAAATCTGCTGCAATTCAGAGCATCTGTGTTAAAATGTTCACTTTAAATACAAGAACTGCAGGTACAGTAATTGTTAAGCTGGTTGCACAATTATGAATATTATTAATTCAGATTTGTAATACTTATCACCTTTATCCTAGGTTCTACCAGGAACCAAAAAGGGTATTAACAATGTTATTTCTCTATAAAAAAAACACTTTATCCTACATTTATCATTTAAAACTTTACCCTAAATAAACTGTTTGCATAGATGAGATTCTGGAAAAAAAGTTAAATCAATTCCGGGAACTGCAACTCCTTCCACTGTAAGTTAAATAAGCTTTTTTGTAGCTCCTGACATCCAGGAAATTTGAATTTGCAGGAAGTAAAAGAAAGCATAGCTAGCTAGCTACCTGTAGGCTATGGTAAGTATAACGTGTATTAATCGTGACTGAGCATAAGAACCACTGATGCTACGCGCTCTAGTTATTGTATAGTGTTAGCGGAGGGGTTATGCTCAGGATGCTGTGCATCATGTTGTGCACCATCGAGCCATGGTTTGAGGCATTTATATGCAATTGCAGATTAAAGCACATATCGCTTTTTAAAAGCAGTCATTTACAGAGCCAGACTTAAGGACAAATGCTGCATGAGAAATAAAATGGCTGGTACAACAGCAGCTCTGTTTGACCTTCCCCGCTTTCCAGTGGCGGGCCGTCAGGGCCTGCAAGGCCTTCTCTGCTGGCCTAAACAGAATCACAAAGTTATATATATTTTATAATTTTATAATTTTTCTTAGATACACTACATGTATTATAATTTATAAAAATATTTTTCCCATTATCTTATGTTCTCATTGCACAGCTACTGTCTTCCTCAGTTGCTCTGCTTCCAGTGCAGCTTGTTTTAAGTAGAGCTTTTATCCAATCAGATTTCACCTCTGTGTCTCTAGGTAAGAAGAGAGGCCCGAGGCCTGCAGACTCACAAGTGAATCCCTTTGCAGTTTAAGTGAATGGGGACGATATTGTTGATTGTCATAGTCTTCAACCAATCAGATCTTTAGTTTGACATGTTGGGCATATTCTTTGACGTGTCAGAGCCTGCTAGCTGGCCTACAAGTACGTCAGCATTAGTGCAGCTCAGTGTCCAGGTGCAGCTCTGCCGCGAGGTGCAGAGTGTGCTGTGATTGGTCAGTGGGCGAGCACGTGACTATCGTGAAACGAAACTTAACAGCAGAGGCTTAGTCGGGTAGTGAATCACATCACGTGATGCAGCTCAGCCAATCAAATATGGGCATTCTGACTGAGCAAGATGTACCACACACCATGACACAGGGGACTGAGACGAGGAAAGACATTGCAGAGCAGTACGTAAAATGTTCAAGTTGTGAAAGTAAAATCATAAGACGATCTCTTTGGGCCGCGACTTGTCATTAACCTCTTAAGCCCTAGGCCTATTTTTAGGGAATGATGGTGGGTCCCACTGTCCCACATGAGTGCAGAAAATATTATGTTTTCCTGAATTTAAGCTTCTGTATTTTCCAAATGCTGTAGTACTATTCAAACGTATTGTAAGCCTCGTACCGAACGGTTTAATACGTACATAGTTACAGCCTTAGAA
Organism: Anarhichas minor; assembly: GCF_050575085.1. Taxonomy (NCBI): domain Eukaryota; kingdom Metazoa; phylum Chordata; class Actinopteri; order Perciformes; family Anarhichadidae; genus Anarhichas; species Anarhichas minor. The sequence continues at coordinate 4,161,068 of NW_027466517.1, forward strand.
ACGAATAATAATTGTGGCGCCATCATGTGGTAATAAGGTGGTATTTCAGCTGCAGGACAACAGTGAAGGCCTAGGTATAAAATGCACGGCCCGCCACTGCCGCTTTCTATTATTATTATCTCTCTAGCTTTGAAGAGGTGAGGAACAACAGCATTGGTGAGCCAACAAAGTCGCCCTTCAAATCGCTTCTGTGATATCAAATACTCCTGTGGAGAATTTCAGTATTAAACGCATTATTAGTAGGATTAAATAACACCCCTAGTGGTGAGTAGAAGTGTCACAATAATAAATATGTTAGTCACAATATGTTTCCATATGGAATGTATTATGTTTATAATATCCTCACTTATAGAGGATATTGTATGTTACAGTATATTAACTCATTGAATGTATTAAATCATAGAAGTATAGTCACTAAAGGTATTAAAACACTGTATGAATAGTTTTGAGGGTCAGTAAGGGATCATTTTTGAGTGAGCCTTTTCAGAGGTGCAGCAGGGGGACGGACAACTGACCAGCAGGTCAGAGAGGAGGAGTTCAAGATGTTTGCCACAAAGGATCGATCCAGGGAGGGGACAGGATTCAAATGGAGCCAATCACTGATCAACGGAGGATCATTCACATGTTTTAGGACAGTTCGGACACTTTCCGACTGTCAGGGGATACAAAAGACAACGTTCGAGAGAGCATTCCTCAGACCACTTCCGCTCTCGTTTTTCAGAACCTGAATTCAGACCTGTGAGTGAGGTGCGTGCATGTGGTCTCTGTTCTCGAGAACATTACTATTGATAGTTAATTCAGTTTGTAAGTGAACTTTGTGTAGTACATTAAATATTGTTTTTAATTTTGAACCGGATCCAGCTTATTCTTCTGATGCGCGTGCGCAGTAAGAAGCTCGCAGCAGAAGTGTACCTGCGGCCTGCAGGCTCCTTCATCCTTTGTTCTTAAAAACCTAACACTCCAAACGGATTGACAGGTCATCTGATGCCTCTGCTGTCTTTCACTACTCTACAGTAGATTCACCTCTCATTCATAAATGAATGCAACGCCTGCCTGCTGGTGAGACTGTCTAACACGTTTTGTGTGATCAGGACAGAAAAAAAATGCGAGAGAGGGGTAATATTTCTCCAAACACTTCTCCTTACCAATCATTTCATTTGACACAACCTTGTCAGCTGCTGTAGTTATAGAACATGAAACAAGCTGTCAATCAAGGCTTTTCCTCTCTACCTGCAACAGAGAATTAGCGGGATGGTAGAGATGCAAGGACCACAAATTATTCATAATCCCATATAAATTATACATTAAAACAATCTCAAAGTTACCATCCTTTGTATATTTTCACATCCATGAATAAAACACATGCCGATTATACAATAACCCCCCATGCCCTGATGAGTCTCTCACTGGTATTCTAAGATAATGGAAGAAACGCTATGAATCACGGGGGACAAATTGGAAAAGCAACCGGCAGTGTAATGAAATGATTGAATGTCTCTGTGGAGACTGTGTTCATATTTTGGGTGTGTGATACAAGTCGGTATTAACAAAAAAAAATGTAAAATGCACTTGCTAAAATTATGAATTATACTGTTATAACAAGATACAGTACATACCATCACAAATATGACATAACATCTGGACAAATAGTTTCAGACTTTAATATTTCAAAAGTAAAGCTGATATTATGAGTAGGCTGCATGCAACCCTCAGACAAAGCCCTCTAATAGAGTGGAACAGAATGCATTAAAGACCTCCGAGTTCAGTCAGCTGTGCTACCTGCAGTCTGTTCATTTGCTATCTGGCTGTCATGTGTCTGTCTGTTTGCAGAGAGACAGAATCAACATGCAGCTTATTGGAATCAGCAGCCAAAGTTAAACTCATTTTGTTCATTTTCTCATAAACTATAACCTGGGTCTGACAAGCCAATATCCATCTGTAACCACGCCGTCAACATCTGCCCAGTGCCATGCTGCTGTGAGAGTTTGTTACAGGCTGCAGGGCCTTCACAAAAAACCTTTATTTTTATAGTGTTCATGAATTAAAGATGGCTTCCCCTGGGGTGTAGAGGTAGAGTTGAGGCTTTATGGATCTCTCTCTCACTCCTCTGCATTAAATCTCCTGAATACCACAGGCAATGTATCAGGATGTTAGACACGGAAAACAATAACAGCCAAACATTCTTATCTAGCTTTTTGTTTGTATTTCTTCCTCTCAATATCCATTTCTTGTTTTCTCCCTTGCTTCTCGCTGCTTTCTGAAAGTTCAAGTCAGTCCATTAAAAACTGCATTACCCACAAGTCAACAGGTTATGTAGTCCATTACGGCTGAAGGTCAGGTTTTCTTGTTCTGTGGCTGGTGGATTTGGGGAAACAGGCAGATGTGGATGGCATAATGGACAAGATCTGCTTCAGGAAGCATCAAAACACAATCTGAATTTACAACCTTAAAATAGTCAGGACCTTGATGTTTTATTTTGACCTGTGAAAAACAAGAACAACATGTATAGATTTAAATAGAAGTGGATTAGAAGTTGATTTCTGTTTTCATATCAGGCAGATTACTTTTCATTTGGTGTTGAAAAATAAAAAAATGGCAGGGATCTGAACAAGACAGTGAATAAATAGTGGAAAGCTGTCTGAGAACAAAACCTGTCAGAACATGAACTGGAGAGGGGTTAAAGGTCATCAACCAGGATTCCGTGGATGAGCGGGGAGAGGTCAAACAACAGAGACCTCCGGGAGCAGAGGCAGGGCTTCTGATCTCCCTTAGATGTACTGTTTGACCACCTGTTCTCACATGACTGAACCATCTCCATGACAACTCATTTCATTCATCAACAGATGAAGATCGTAAGATGTGGTTGAAAGCTTAGGGAAAATGAAGTGGACTCTGATTTAGGATACAGGTTGAAGTTATTGTTTCCATGTATGAAGTGTAATTTCATGCTCAAGAAACATTGAAAAATGATTTTAGAGAATGTCACCTTTTAAGGGGAACCACGCCTATTTGTAAAATGTGTTATTTAAGACAGTCCAAAGATATTAGTAAACATGATCAACTCTCTCAAATCTAAAAACTAGAGAGCTAAAATTTGTCATCAAGTTCAAAGTGTGGAGCTGTTATAGATGGCATTAAGAGCATTCAGGGAAATGTTCTGAGTATGTGGGTCAAGTTTCTGTTTCACAACTGGCAAAACTACAAAAAAGGTTTTTTTGGGTATAAAAAAGAAAATAAACATCAGTGTCCAATTCATTGATGTTTCTGTTTTTTTGTATTTATTATTGACCAAATATTATATATGAAGAATTCTGGTAAAATTCAGTACTACCCTGAGCCTTCCACTTAGCACTTATTGTATTCATACTAGTTTGTTGCACTTATTGTATTCGTTTGTTTCTGTACTTTTGCTCTGGTTCATGCTCTTAGATGCTTGTTTAATAAACAAGGAGATGCACTTATGACTTCTGGTGACTAGTAGTTCTCTTGAATACCTATGTTGAATACACTTATTGTAAGTCGCTTTGGAAAAAAGCGTCTGCTAAATGACTGTAATTTAATGTAATGTAAATTTTCACAAATACTATTCCAAGGCCATGAAAATGACATATTGGAATTCTTAATTTAGGTTGTGTTCCCCTTTAAAGCTTGATCTAGTCTTGCACAATCAACATGTATGGTATTAGCTAGCTAAAGATCTTATGCTATTAGTGTGATCTTGCTTACGATTACCATTACTTCAAGCTGCAGACCAACCTGTAGCTCATGGTAAAGGTTGTTGGACAGGATTGGACAGTAGCTGTGGTGGCAGAGCTGCAGCAGTAGCAGCTCACTGTCTAAAAGCACTTTCATGGTGTTCTGAGTCTCATTATGATCTTTATGGTGAGGTTTGCCATTGCTGCAGATGAAAAGCTGTAGTTCAAAGAAATCCATTTGTTAGAACACACTAACAAAAAAAAGTGAATTGTTAAGATGCCTAGTAAATTTACCACTACAATAGACCATAAACTCCAAATGTGTCACCCTTGTTTTCCTATTCATATGTTGCGATGACAACTTCACGTTCTAACCTTCTCAACTTATTGGTTTTGCAGCAACAGTGTCTGCTTCAAATACACCTTTTAAACATGATATCAAATGTGAAGTTATCAGTTTTGTACTTGGGGTCTTTATGCTAAGAAATAAGGTTTAAAGTGTGCCAAGTGTACCTTGAAAGCATTGTAAACTACCCATCCTCCTGGCTAATCATCCAGCACACTGAAAGCTTTACAGTCTGTTTGAAGGCTGTGATTCACACTGACAGAAGACAACAGGTAAACAAATAGTCTGATGCTCTCTCTTGGTCACTGCAGTCTGATCTAATATCCGTCAAACAATAAAAACTTACATAAAGCAAGTGAAATCATCCATCAATTCTAAACATTTCTGCGTGAGTAAGAAACATCTTTATCACCCTAGTTTGTCCATTACAATGATGCTACCTGCTAGAAGGTGTGTGTAACCCCGGCTGTAACTAGTTACTAGTTGCCGCTAACAAAGCTCTGCTAATTTGGCAATGAACATTTAATTTCCCAATAATTATTCACAATGAAAGTCCCCAGTTTTATTATGAAGCAGCAAAATCAGGAAATGTTGGGTTTTCATAAGCAGCAATTTAACACTACTTCTATACCGCTGAAAGCGAAACAGTAGATGTCTGAAAGTACAAACCGATTCTGAAGAGAAAATAAACTTCAGAGAAGCTACGAAAGTACTGAGAGCTGACCCCATATGTCTATCTTCAGAAACAGACATGAGGTGAGTCCTGGAACATAGGTTGGACGCCGCAATCCATAATAAATAATCCATGCAAAAATATTGTCTCATTTTTGAAAAATAAAATAAAAAAAGTAAAAAAAAGCCCACAGATGGGTCTACAATATGTGTTTGAAGGATATATCCAGATGTCAAACTGAATCATCAGTGAACGCAGGTTAAAAACATAAAGATGGAAACTAAAGTGTTAAAGTGAACCACCACATCGCATGGTGATAGAGAACAAAACTGACTAGGTCTTTCTTCACGGTTACAATCATTAAGAAGCAAAAGCAGCAAGTGCAGACATTTAGTCTACATATAGCTTAAGTAGCTAGCATAGCGTAGAAGTGCTAACGCTCATTTATGATGCTCTATCATACTCTGCTGACGTTTTAGAAATGTATATCTCCTTCCAACCTCTCCGAGTAACGAGTACACAACGTTTAACCACGACGAGCTCCAAACCCACAAAACTAGCCTGAAAATGAAGACAATCTGAAACAATTTCAGTCTATGGAGCACAGCCAGAGAGTTGTCGGAACCTGGTCAGCTCTGGCCAATGCTACACTATGATTGGACACTCTACAGTTGAGGGTGGGACTTAACGAAGAGTCAACTTAATCTGGACTAATCACATCTCACAAGCTACTCTCATTCACAGTTCGTACATATACCTACAAAAAGTTATTCATTGAAATTAGTATGTGACCCACATAGTCATGAGTCAGAAGGTGTATGGCTGTCTCTGAGGAAGTCAGGTGACGTAGTATAAAGAGAGACAAAGTCCGCACAGGGAGAAGGTTGGGAGGTGGATAGATGGATGGGTCAAACATACACAGATATTCACCCAGGAGGCCACCATGGCTTTCACTTACTTTCCACTTAATTTTGCTGAATAAACTTGAAATATAATGCAAGATATGTGATGAACTATAAACAAAATCCTATGTGACAAACAGTACATCTAAGATTGTGTTAATGTCTTTTAAAATACCCTTGAACTGATGACAGCTATCAGAGGTGTCTTAATTTTAATTTAATTTTAATTTATTATGCTATATTGATCCCTTTAAGGGGGAGATTTGTCTCTGCACATCTTTGTGAATTACCAGCTGCTAACATGCCACATACTGGGAATATGTAATTTTGAGAAGATGGCATTTTTGCTAGTGATGCCACATCCTGAAGGGGCTGGTGAATGTGAGGTGATTGAAAATTATGTAAATTTGAATTCAGCTTCAAGACCTTTTTTGGCGTGAAGCAGGAAAATAAATGTGAACAGTGAGGCCTCCGACACACCAATAAACTATTTGCACTGTATTGTTTATACGAGCAGGTTACAACATACATACTGTAGGTGACTGGTGACTGTTTCGACAGGCGGAGTCTCTCATGTATTACAATGATGCAATCCAAAAAAAGCACATTCTCTTTCCTCTTGAGACTTTCTAGCTGACAATGACATGTATCCCAAGGGCCACAGTACAGTAATTACAAACTTAAAAACACACACACACATAGACACACAAGTGCTGTTGTTTATGACTGATGCCATCAGCCCCCTCTGCTACCAATCCTTTTATCTGACAACAGCATCATGCATGGCCAGGGGGAGATCTACACTCACAAGCACATACACAATCTCCAGTGCAAACACGTCCATCTCCCCATCCCTCCAACCCTGCACACCTCTTCTGTTTGATCTCTCCCATCCATTCCCCGTTTAATCCATGTTTCTCCCCCGGCCTCCACCAAATGAAATGCAAATAGCTCGGCATAACCTCGGGCGTCATTTATCTAAATTAGAGCGCCGAGTGTGGCTCCCCATAGGGCGCCCATATGCTAGTGCAGTTAGCGTCATTAGCTTCATTAGCCCGTGTCAGACCATTAATTACACATCAAGCCTATCAGTTAGCTGGGGCTTGGGGTTCCCATCCACACTGGACTTCAGTGGGCAGGAAGGGAAGACAGACAAGCCTGAAGGGGGATGGTAAAGTAGCATGCAGACTTTCAACCGACACCAGAGAGGGGACATGTAGATGTCAGTGGAGAGTTTTTTGAAAGTCTAAATTGCACAGACGATACAACTTGTCCAGACACTCCAACTGGAGCAGTCTTTAGTAAGGAGGAAGGTGGCATGGAAGTAGATGCGGAAGTAGATGCAGACATAATTGATGGTTTTGTGGTTGGGGGCTGTGATGGGCAGAGTCGGACATCTGATTCAGAACATTCTGATGATGAACTTGCAGAAACATTTTCCCTCTCTGAAAGCATTTCCAACTGGGCCATACACTTTGGCATTTCTTTGGTTGCTTTGACAGCACTATTGAGCATACTTCGTATTTTCCATCCTGATCTTCCAAGGGATGCCAGGACCCTTCTTGGGACTAAGACAAAATACTCAATCCTGGAAAGGGCTGGGGGACAGTACCACTATCTTGGGATTCTGCTTTCGCTGAGAAATACACTGTCCAAGTACGTGCATATACTGGCAGACAGTTTCACTTTGAAGTTGCAAATAAACATAGATGGACTTCCTTTATTCAAAAGCTCTAGTCTGCAACTGTGGCCCTTCCTTGGTCTGCTATTGAATGTTCCCATGAAAGAACCAGTCGTGATAGGTTTATTCTGTGGATCAAAGAAACCCAGCTCAGCAAAAGACTACCTTGAAGATTTTGTTACCGAGTTACAACGGCTTGAAAAAGGTTTTGATATAGCGGGTAAGACATTGAAACTCCAACTGGACACGGTCATTTGTGACACACCAGCCAGGTCATTTGTTAAGAACACAAAGAACCACAATGGCTACCATGGTTGTGATAAATGTATGCAGCCTGGGAAATACATTAACAGACGCATGACGTATCCATGTACAGACTTTGCTCTCAGGACAGACCAATCATTTGAAAACATGGTTGATGAGGATCATCATCATGAGGGGCCACATCCATTTCTTGGCAGCAGTGTTGGCATGGTTTCTCAATTCCCTTTGGATTACATGCATTTGGTTTGTTTGGGTGTTGTGAGGCGATTGCTACACATCTGGCTCAGGGGTCCTCTGAATTTCCGACTGCCTGCAACAATTGTAGACAGAATGTCGGCAAAACTGATAGAAATGCGTCCCTATATTCCTGTGGAGTTTGCCCGAAAGCCTAGATCGCTGAGAGAATTGGATCGGTGGAAGGCCACGGAATTAAGGCAGTTTCTACTGTACACAGGACCTGTAATGCTAGGAACCTTTCTGGACAGAAATATGTACAGCAATTTCATGCTACTCTTCTCTGGTATTGCCATTTTAGTAAGTCCTAGACTATCTAGTAACGCACAGTATGCTCACACCTTACTTAGATCTTTTGTCAGTCACTTTGGTGAGCTATATGGCAAAGATCTAATTGTTTATAATATCCACGGTTTGGTCCATCAGGCAGATGAAGTACAACGACATGGTTGCCTTGACTCATTTTCTGCATTTCCATATGAAAGTTACCTGCACAAGCTGAAAAAGCTTGTCAGAAAGCCAGAATTTCCCCTTGCACAAATTATCCGTCAATTGTCAGAGAAGAGAATTACTGACACTCCTTTAAATGGTACCTGTTTTAAAAAGCAACACTTTGTTGGACCAATTGCAGGTGGACTGTCAGTGAAAGCACAGTATGGTGAGATGGCCTGTGACAAGTGGACTGTTAAAGTTTCAACCGGGGATAATGTTTTTGTCATTGGAAACGACATTTGTTACATACAGAACATTGTAGAATGCAGTGATGGAGTGTATGTGGTATACAAAGAGTGTTCAGAGAAGTCTTTGTTCTTCACTTGCATTCAACTCTGACTATTTGAATATTCATAAAATTTCACAAACATCAGATCCACTTAAGTGTGTTAAAATTTCAGAGCTTGTTCAAAAATGTGCAGTTTTGCCTCATATGGATGGTTTTGTGGCTATACCCCTATTTCATACATTATAGTTATGTAATCTGCATTTACAAAAAACTCCAACTTGTGATCTTTGATGTGTACATTTTAAAAATAATTTTTACTCTATTTCAGGAAAATCAAGTCCTTAAATGCACTATCACACTAAAGCTAATGTACACTGGCACACCCATCTTGGCTCTTTCAGCTAAAACTAATAGAAGTGCCCAGGTGGTATACAGTTCACCCACTGCAACGAGGCTTATTCCCTGGGAGAATGATGGTAGTGGGGTTAGGGTTAGGTATTTATGGTTGTATAAGTTGTAGCTATTGTGTTCTAGTGTGAGCAGTTAAAATTGACGGTTTAGCTTTTACTTGGTGGGTGTTAATGTGAAATGAGGGTCAGAGACTGTGACAAAAACTGACCAACTGAATCACCATAATCACTGCGATCTACGACACTGGATACAACATTGACTGTAAGTTGCTTGTCTTCAATGTGTACAACACGCCTATTATTGCCGTTTAATCATTACATTTTTACAGTATACCTGTTTTCAAACACTAATTCACATACTCCTGCCTATAGAGGATTTTTGAGTAGTTGCTGAATTGTTTTTAGAAGTTCTTGGAACAGAAAGTTGTATTCCTGTGACTGATGACAGTGTTTGTTTCTTTCCTTAGTAATTCAGGATGTTCCACTTGATAGAGCTCGTGATCAACAAAACCGTAGCAGTGGTGCCACAAAGCTGGTACAGTGATGGTGTCTGCTTTTGGCCAAAATACAAGAGTGATGACAGAGTGGACAGGGCTGTCAAAAATGCAGAGGAACCTGGACCTGGCTGGCAGACATATGACGCCAGAGAAATTAGATCATGCGGTATGCTAATTATCTTAATAATCTTATTCTAATAACAATTGGCAGTTTCAAACAGATATCGAAAATCATTTACCTTTTTATGTTATATACGGGGGGAAAACATTTTAATCACATTGTTCTGTTTATAATTCTGTACTGTGTTTTTCATTCTGTTAATTTGACTTCATTTTTAGATAATTACTTGGAGGCAAGACGATGGTTGAAGAAATCTCTGTCTTGCAACACATCTGATCTACAGTCGGAAGAGGAAGAAGAGGCAATTCCTAGAAAGAGAAAGGCAATGCCGGTGTGAGTAAATGCGTATACGTTTCACATTTTCTGCATGAACGTTTTTACCTTAATTCAAAATTTAAAAAAAGCGTCCGTCATTCAGTGTTATAGTATCAAATGAGTATTTTTCTAACCCACTTTATAGCCGTTTCTTCGGGGACTCTGACGACAGTGAGAAGGAAAATCCTCCCAAAAAAAAAGCCAGAGGTCCAACCACTAATCGCACAGTTGCCCCTCCAACTGTTGCCCCTCCTCCACCTCTTCCACTTACTCCATCACCTCCACAATTGGACAGTGCAAGACCAGCCTGCTGTGGTGAGCAATAACTCAACCCACTATGGGATTCAAATTGAACTTTTTAATCATTTCACTTTATAAAATGTAAAACATTGTATACCACATATATTACATGCAACATTGAATCCAAGCAAATATGATTTATTATGATTGCATTACTGGAATTGTATAAAAATGTATGTTTCCATATTAAGTGAAATCTGTCTTAATCAGTTGTCCAATGAATTTAACCTTATTCTAATGTTGTTTTTTAAAAGCTGCTCAACCCCATATGATGGTCTTAATGCAGAACATGAAAAACCAGCTAGACCAATTGATTACCAGGGTGAACTATCTCGCCAGTAAGCAACAGACAACTGACCAAGAAGTAGAAGTGACTGACGACAAAGTGCAGTTTCCATTTACCTCAGTGGAGGAAGTGGAGCTTTTTGAAGAACTGCTTCAAAATCCCTCCAACTCCCAGCTGAAGAAGAGACTGGTGAGTTTTTTTGTTTTATTAAGCATCTCAATCAAATCTGATTAAAATCAATCTTGATTTGAACTATTGTATTTAATTAACACTGGATAATACCCTGTTTGATGAAATTGTATTTTACAACATTCTGTAAAGTATCAGATAATAACAGTACTTTTTAATCCTTTTTAGATTTCCTCCCTGGCAACCATCGGAGGACATGATACCAAACGGGTTACGTGGAACATCCTTGCCCATATGTTCAGCGATGATGTTGGCAGGAGCATCAACTGGAAGGGGGTAAATGGAAAAAAGGCCTTCAGCCAGATGGCGTCGAAGACTTTGCTCCTGCGTAAGTAACTAATATTTAATAGTGTTCAAACTTACAAATTAGCATGTTTCCCAGATCTTCTCCTTTTTAACGGTGTTAAATTCAATATTTGAATAGCAACTTCATTATCTGCTCAGGTAGATATTACTTGACTGTATCTTTAGATTATAGTTATATGATATTAGCTCTGAATATAGCATAGCAAACCTTTAAATGCCAGACAGCCACTAGCTTTTAGACTGCATGTCTGCTATATGTTGCACTGAGGGTTCATGGGATTTCGTATCATCTGCTTGTGTGATTACAGATGCCGTCAGAAAGAATCATTTTACCCGTGCAGCCACTGATGAGGAGATTCTCAAACATGCAATTAGGTGGTTCAACCTGGCAGCAGACCGGGGAAGCTCCAGGCGGCGTGTCACTGTCAACATCCCCCCCACTGAACAAACGTAAATGTGTATGTGTGATAGTGTACATAAGAATCCTTGGAAATGGATATCTTTTAATAAAAAAAGTGTTTCTGATATTATTTATGGTTACATTTCTTTTTTTCCATTGATACATATTCAATATGAAAGGACTGTTTTTGTTTTTTAATAGAGGATTTTATTGTTACTTGCAGTTACTTGCATTGTTGGATATAAATGCACATGGGATTTTACACAAAGTATGCATTTGTTCTCCAGTGTAATTGTAGATTTTAAGTCTTGTTCAAGATTTTATTATTAATAGAGTATTCACACTTTTATAGAGCAATCTGGATGTAGCTCAGCTTGATTTGAGATATTTCTGTAATTCGTTTTGAGTAATGGATCTGTTTTGGATCCAGGCCAAATGAGCCGCTTTATGAACGGGTCCAAATCGAATACGGACCGGATCTGGTCTGGATCTTTGACGCGTATCCGTTCTAGATCCGTCCCGCTGTGCAACTAGACTACGATGCGGATCCGTTTATGAGTTTATGATACCTCCAGGGCGGATCCGGAGCGGAGTTAGTTTGCTATCTGGGGGATCCATTCATGGACGCCAGTGATGACAGTCAAGCCTCCCCAGTTGTATTTCGTCGGTCTGCTGCGGCAGGTCCGCAGTGGGGCCGGGATCCCAAATCCGTCGGGGCACACGCCGGGTTGTGGAGTTGTTTCCCTGCGAACGTGTTTGTTGAGTTGTAGATCCACTCGAGTGTCTCCAAAAGTTTTCAAATGCTATGGCGTCCTCAGGTTAGCGTAGCGTAGCTCCAAACACCAAGACGCTCAGTTAAAAATGAAACACATTCCCAGCCATAAAATGTGCTGTCAGCAAGAAATACCGTTCATACAAATCCTTTTCCTTGCTGAGTCAGGGCTGCCAGCTGTGGCGTTGACTGACCATTTCTTACGATGTCCAGCTTTTCCTGAAATGTCCTTCTTTCTTGAGAAAGGCGTTGTCAGTAACTCCGCCACTAAATCCGTTTCTCCTCCTTATTCAGCCAAAAACAAAGCTAGGTAAAAAAATAAATACACTACACCAAGCAAAACCCTAAAAATGTTATAATTTCTTCCATATCTTTCAATTTGAACTCTTACTCCTCCAACTAAGCTCTGCTGGCAAGTTAAGTTTCAGTTTACAATAGTCACGTGCTCGCCCACTGACCAATCACAGCACACTCTGCACCTCGCGGCAGAGCTGCATCTGGATACTGAGCTGCATGTAATGCTGACGTCATTATAGGCCGGCGAGCAGGCGCTGACACGTCAAAGAATACGCCCAACATGTCAAACTAAAGATCTGATTGGTTGAAGAATATGCCAATCAACAATATCGTCCCCATTCACTTAAACTGCAAAGGGATTCACTTGTGAGTCTGCAGGCCTCTGCCTCTGTTCTTACCTAGAGACACAGAGGTGAAATCTGATTGGATAAAAGCTCTACTTAAAACAAGCTGCACTGGAAGCAGAGCAACTGAGGAAGACAGCAGCTGTGCAATGAGATAATAAGATAATGGGGAAAATATTTTTATAAATTATAATACATGTAGTGTATTTAAGAAAAAATATTAAATTATAAAATAGATATAGCTTTGTGATTCTGTTTAGGCCAGCAGAGAAGGCCTTGCAGGCCCTGACGGCCCGCCACTGCAGAACTAATTTGATTGACAAAGCCATGGGAAGTTGGAATGAATAACTGGGGTCAGCAGGGAACCCAGTTAGTAGGATGAGGATTTTAAGTGACCGCTTTTGTCAACTGAGTCTGGTGGCTTTTAAGAGAACAGTTTCACTTTCAGTTTGGTTTCTGTAACAATGGATTAACTTTGACTTTAACGTAAAATAAGGCAATGACTTTTGGTTTCACATGGGACACTAACATGAGTCTCTTGGGTGAAGTTTTTTTTTGACCCATCCCTCCACTGACATACTCCCTATGCAGACTTTCTCTCTCTTTGTGCTACGTCCCTTCACTGTCTCCTTTACTTCACCATAACTACGGCCACGTAGAGCGCCATTGTTTGAAGGGTAGGGCCACTGACCAAGCTGCCCTATTTGATGAAAAATGCTCCTGTTGAGGTGTAACTTTTTGATTTACTTTTGGGATAAAACCACTGACATTATCTGTACCATTTTGAATAACATAATGTTACAGTAGCATTAGTGTTAGTAGTAGGACAGAAGAGTCAAAGTTAGCAAACTTAATCAGTAATGTGAGCCATACAGTGGATAACATTAGCCACCATAAAACAGTTGTCATACCAAACCAAGTAAGGCTGTAGCAGCAAAGTGTGTTCAATTAATGATAATTAGCCATGAATTAAAATGTCAAAGTTCTTACAATCAAGAGAATTGTAAAGAAGGGTGCTTGGCATCTTAAGTGCTAACTGTAGAAAAAAACACTTATCATGCACATTGTTAATCACTCAAGTACTCATTTTGTAAAGATGAGTAGCGAAAAGTGATCAGGTAAAATGAATGCTCAACAAACAGCAGTGGTACCATTTATATGTAAATGTAAAAAGCCTGAGCTTTCAAAATAAAAAAAATTCTCCCAAAAACCTTAATTTCTTCTTTATTCTGGCCAACAGGTATACAATGACTGAGCGTTAGGAGCAAGCTGTATGGCAGACAGGTCCTTTTTATGGAGGACATTTTGACATGTCTCAGTGGGAGAAGCCCAGGTGAAAATAATAAAGGTAATAATGGCTGGATTCCATGTAGCTGCATCAGTGTCAGGGTCCTGTTATTGTTCATGATGGCTCACTATCACATTGCCATGGCTTAGTTGGACACCTGAATGAGACAGAGCAATGATTAATCTTATTAGTAACATCCGTGCTTTCCCTGTTGTGAAGGCCAATTGGCTTATGATGTAGCTTCAAATCTTTGCAGCATGTTTTTCTAAATGGCTGGCTGGTAATGTAGTTAACAGCTGAATATTCTCGAACTAGCAGCTCACTGCATGACTGTTTAGCTGCGTGTGATACTGAAGTTCTTTGCCCTGAGGTGAGCCTTTCAGACAGCACTTAGTGCGCTTTCAGGCTGACAACAGCCCTCTGGCAATACAACACAAGGGTCTGCATCAGTGTTGGCATGTTGCTACAGGGTACTGATGAGAGGATAAAACATGAACCAGGAAGTCCAATTTAAAGGCAGACACATAGACACCACATTGGGGCTTGATAACCCTGTGAGTCAGGTTTGAACAACTCTGGAAAGTATGGAGCAGTACAAATTCTGTCTTGGTGTTTGTGAGGTAAACAACAACATGTGTAGAGTGCAAGTTACATGCAACAAGGACAAGCACTGAACTGTAATGAAATCATGAAATAGTGGCCACACTTGGTATTGTGACTTCAGTTAGTTTGTAACTTCAACAGACTTTTGACTAGCAAGGACCACACCATCAAATAGATTGGGATGTGAGGCCTGAACTTCATCTAGATCTTCCGCTTAGCCGAATGCGTTTTGGGGAGCACTGATAAGGAATCCCCCATAACAATCTGGCTTGATGAACCCCTAAAACCCCAGATTACTTAAAACTAGATTGAGAGGATTTCAGAGGTAGCCATTTGTACAAACTGTACGATGAGAGGGGATGGCATGAGTCGAAGTGGTGGTATGAGGCAATGACCTCGGAACATCTGAGGCAACAGAAGATGGCGAGCGAGTATGTTGTTCCTAAAGTTTGTGCAATGTGAGGATTATTGTTTTTCGGAGCAGATGATGTGGATACATGCTGACAGCGAGTTAGCAGTAAAGATAGCGGCTTGGATTTTGAGCAAGCTCTTTGCCAAGAAGACCTTTGAGAGGTGTTTTTTATTAGGTTCGATAGTTATAGGCTTGGGCTACCGCATACAATTTTGACGAGACGCTTATTCTACTAAAATAAGTTAGATGGTATGAGTTTTTGATGGCTATCGGAGAATGGACAAAGGTAACGAAAACAGATCATGGAACGAGATTGGACGACCGGTAGGGGATGATGTTGTAGATGATGATGAAGAGATTGTAGAAAAATATGAAAGCATAAAAGTATAAGCATTACAACATATAACTTGTTTGATTTTTATAACCATTACAACATATATTGTATTATCTTTTGCACCACTTAGACTTTCATTGAGTTGAAATTGTTTTATGTAACTGTTTTGAGAAAACAATATATGTAACTGTTTTGAGAAAACTTTAATAAATCCACAGCCTTACCATTTGTAAGTGTCTGGGACTCAAACTAAAGACTCTGGTTTTTAGATTAAGTTACCCCTCTTCCCCTGTCCCGGAAACGTGTGATACACAAGTGACGACTGACTCTACCAGAGGAGCTTAAGGTAAGTTCCCTGGGTGAAGACTTGGCATTGTTCGTCAAAAATGGTGAGAAAACTAAAATAGGCAATAGTAAGGTACAGACGATCTACGTAACTATTCATACTGGGTGTTAGGGTTACATCCTACTGAGAGAGCCTGGGGCGTAGTCGTACAAGATTCTCAGAAAGACAATAATTCCTAACGATTCAGCTACGGGGTGAGATAAAAGGCCGAAGGTATTTTTCAGACTCCTCGGAGCAGAGGTAGCCAACACGGTGCCCACGGGCACCTAGTCGCCCGCAGGGAACACGTGAGTTGCCCGCAGGGCATGTTGTAAAAATAGCACTAGTATGAAGGCAAATCACTGTCAAAATCCGAGAGCGCAAATAAGATCCACGTGCAAATTAAACAGCAGCGCGAGTGTATTACTTTGACGAGTGCTTTCACATCACTCCGCACAGAATATCTACGCTCGCGCGAGCAAAGTTGCAGCCTGCGTGGAGAAAACCATGCTTTGAGCGCGCGACTACTATCACTGCTCTTCTGCTCGCAAAACCTTCACCTAGTTTTTATTTTTGACACTAAGTGGGCGGACCCAGTCACCATTGTATAACTATATTTCATTGGTTATAATCCTCGTCTTTGGATTGGCCGGATATCAATCTTACATAACTGATAATTTGTATAAACATGGGACAGTGTTCATGATTTGTTAAAAAATGTTACAAAGGTAGTGGTTAGAACAAACGAGACAGGATTTGAAGATATGACTGTTAATGATTTCATAAAAAATATTAGAAGTGATAATTTGTACAAAAATATAACAGGTGTGATTTTGAACAAAATACACAAACATTGTTAATAATTATTGTGAGGAATATTAACATTGACATCAGACAGTCTCTTCACATATATTATTAAAAGATGATCTGTGCAACTTTGTTATTCAGGAAGTTTGTATCAAACGAGTAGCCCTTCGTACTACTCAGTGCCCTTGAAGTAGCTCTCCGTTTCAAAAAGTTTGGTGACCGCTGCCTATGAGGGACACAAATCCCCTAAGGTTGTTCAGACTACTGACGGAGTTACCACCGTGTTAGGTGTGTGATCCTGCCCTTCTTTCCATTGGGCAGGACCCGTTCACGCTACAATGTACTGGTCCCGTTGAGGAAGTAGTGGAAACTCTTCCAACTTGACCAGTTGAACAAAAAAGTTGAAGGAGAAAGGTGATCGACGATGGAGTTCTATTAATTAATGATTGGCAAAGAGACAGGATTTACAAGTTGAACAATAGCATTGAATATGGAGGAATCAATGTTGGATGGGTGTCTGTAAGAAAGCCAAATTCCTGAACTTCTGGATTGAGATACGAGAAAGTGAGAGAGTGGCTTGGACATGTACTGCGTGGAGAACGTACTGATGTCACGTCCAAGGGGCAGCAACTGAACGTGACGGATCATGCGGCGCGTGAATTGCATGATTGATGGGGCGTTGTGCCGTCCTTTGATGACGAGGAAAACAACTGCAAGGTTGTTGAGAGTAAAGATATGGACTTACCAGAACATTTCTGGCCTCATGGAATGGCTGCGGCTACTATTGGGTAGATTTCGTAGAGTGAAGAGGAAACGACTTGGCATTCACTTGCAAGCTCTGGGAGCCGATTCACTGCAAACCATCTTACGTCATGGAAACCCCCAAAACCGACAGAGGGAGTGGCATCGCGAACCAATTTCTGAGGGTCCGTCGGCTGATCATCTTAAACAAGATTGAACAAGCAAGGACAGATTGAACCGAACTCGAGTCAAGACAGTTGGCACGGCAGGTTAATGTACTATTAGGGAGTATCAAGGAGAAACTGATGGCCCTGATGTCCAGTAGAGATAAATAAGGCACTTCCGCATTGGCTTCACTTTTCAGAACCAGCCAGGTTAACGTGTATCAACTCAGAGGAACATATTCTGTGAAAAAATCGGTCGGCCCATCAATACTGTCTTTGAGTTCGATGATATGGGTGAATTGTTCCTTTGACAGGTGAGCTGATGTTACGGCATTTTGTTGGGGTGTGTGTGATGACATTGGCCAGAAGAGAGCTGCTGTAGACACGTGGGGGGAATACGACGAGATCATACCAGCGTTGAAAACTACTGCTTGGTTTCCTGTTTTGAGGAATGGAATTCCTTTATCTTTTCGCATCTTTGAGTGTTGCTACGGCCCGATTGGAATTTTTTTATTAAGGCCAGCCATCAGCGGACTTTGCTGGAGCGCGATGATGCTGCGACCATGTAATGTTACCAGAGTGGTCGGGTCGATAGCAGGAGACTGGAGTTATTGTCGGAGGCAATGATGTAGGAGAACTGTGGCGACAGTGATGGCCTGTCCATGAATTGCCTCGTCCTGTTTTTGTGATGATGGAGGTAGCATGGGACAGATGATGTGGCTTCCTAGACTCACTCTTCTGGACGTCTTTTGGAATACGGAGGGCTGGATCTCAGGTGCAGATGTGGCAGAGACGTTTTCAGCCTCCTGTCACTGGGTCTGCTGCTACAGCTGACTAAAACTTTTGACGTGGTTGTTCTGATTTCGTCCGAATAGATCATCATTAGATGAGGATAGTGAGACGAAACCCCGCTAAAGATGAGATGATGATAGATAATGTTGCTTGTAAATTGTTAAGTTAGGTAGCTCATTTCTTTGAGTGTAGTCGAGGCGCTATTGCACGACCTAGGTTCTTCGGAAAAAGATAGGGTTAGGCAAATATTTATGGATATGCAGGAAGTGGCACGGTTGAGAAGTGGTCCTGCTCCTGAAATTCTGTAGGTAGCTCCAATTTTGAGCATCACAAACTCCCCAAAGGACTCTTTGTATTATCAGAATTCGATTGAATTGGTACAGGAACAATAACCTCCGGTGCTCAAAAATGATGCCAACACAGAAGTGCCAAAAACTGCAGTTCATCAAATGGCCACTTGGCCAAAAAGGAGTCAATCTCCATAGACCCCAATGTTAAAATCACCAACTTTACATCTGAAATAAACATGTTGACAGCCTCGTACAAAATGGTTTTGGTCTCTATAGCTAATATCCCTATTCATGACAACTGTACGGGGGATGAATTTTTGATAAAACTCACCCATTTCAATTATTTTTAGGCTTAAAGTTAGACATAATTTAGGGTGTGGCTGCTTTAAGGTACAGATGGGTCTCTAGCTGTCTGCTCTGCCTACGTACCACCGGCTAGAGTGTGTCGTCCCTGCGAAGTCAACCACTTTGACCTTAACAACAGCTCTTCAGAAACCAATAGGTGACCTCATGGAGAGTACGTCCATAAGAAGTTCCAGTTGGTAAGGTGATTTAGGGTTACGGTTTGTTAAGCAAAGAACACAGCTTCTTGTATGCAGCCTGACAGAAAGGAATACTTGAAAGGTCTCCTTAGGGCAAAAAAAACCCTTGCTGGTCTTACAGGCTGACATATTGATTGGCTGACAGTATTTTGGTTAGTTGGCTGGCATGACATCTGTGGGAGCCAAAACAAAATTAAGATGGAAACATAATAGCTCATGGCATTAAAATCATGTGTATGCAGAAATCATACACAAATCAATCTTTAATCAAATGATGTCCTGTACTCAAACAGTATAGTCAACACCCATATGTCTAAGAAAACACTATTTTCTGTACAAGATTTCTGTTTCCATGGGTCCATTTTGGCACTCTTTCTTGACAAGTAGATTTTAAGCACAGCTCTAAAAGGCAAAGTGGCATGTGTAAAATACCTCTCTTTAGCCACTATTATACACTCTTGCTTTTGAATTCTGTGGCAGTTAATGTGACAGAAGGGGCTGCACTTGAGTGTGAGAAAAAGCTAATTCACCATGGCAGCCAGGTGAAGTTTGGAAAAAATAACATAACATAATGACAAATATAAAGACACCTTTCCTAGTTATATAAAAGATACTCTGATATTGTGACCTGAGAAAACTTTCCATTCCCTAGACTTGTTTTCTTTATGGTGAGTTTCACATCAACGTTGTAATGTATTCTATAATGTGCTTAGATATCCTGCAAGTAACACCCATATTTTTTACACAAAGTGTCATGAGGAAATCAGAGAGAAGAATTGGGTTGTTTTGCACACAAACCCAGTAACTCACACATGATGAACTTCTACTTTGTTGAAGGTTGCACCTTCTCTCAAGCCCTCTGTACATGAAAACACAATTACCTCTAAATATAACCCGGATCATGCTGCTGAACGACTAATGCACATCACTCAATATCCTGTCTGCCACTGTCACAACACACACACACACACACCCCTTCCCCCTCCCTTGTAAGTTATATTGAGTCACACTGACTATGTGTTGACAGTGGCATGCACTTATATACAGGGACTGTCATATAGATAAAATATTTAAAACATATGTAGGTCAAGCACATCAACATTAAGTGAGAAGAAGGTTATGATGATGAATGAACTGAGTATTTTTAAATAAATTAAGAAAAAAAGAAATCCCTGTGAAATGGAAGTTAGATAATCTATAGCTTATGTACTGTGATATTTCACAGTGAAATGGAATATTTGAGCGGTGTACGGTTACAAGAGGGAATCTAATCAAATCCTTCGCATTCGATTGGACTGCTAAAGTGTGGGAGGACTTAGGACTGTTACAGCTCACATACAGCTCCCTCACCTGTTGTTGGATCAGGAGGACGAGGAAGAGATTAAAAACAAACTTAATTTGATGTTCAACCCGCTCTGTGTCATAGCAGTGCGGCCAGTACATGTAGATGAACGGCGCCCGGCCTCCCTCCATGCCACCTGCCCCGAGCTCCCTGCTCACCTGCCGGCAAAACTCCGCCGGTTGTTTTCTGTCATCTTCTCTTCTGCTGTACTGCCTGAGCTGCACCGACATACGGTTTAAAATCAGCAAATTTCCATAATCATAACAGTGACAGGCCCAACAGCTGAACAATGAGCTGTAACCAGCTCCAAAAAATGAGGGGAGCTGCAGATTCAAAAGATAATTGGAGTAATCCGTTTAGCATTGTCACATTGTTATTACATGGTCATTTAATTTAAAGTCTTAAGAATATTGATTGCTGCTTTAAACACTAAGTCATTATAATCTGTTAATTAATTAGAGTTGGGGATGCAGATTTCCAAATGTAAATTGTCATTCACTGTGGTAAAGTTCAATATACACAAATTCCCCAGTATGATGGGTTTTTCATGCCTGTCTGAATCTCCACTGAATGAAAAATAAAAGACTTCATTTAAACTACTCACAGACCAGCCAAAGTCAATTGGGCATGGGAACACATAAACACATGCTTTGTTTCGATAAAATATAATTAGTTAGTAAAACACGGTAGCAGTCAGTCGCTAACATTGGTGACAAAGCAGGCTACATTTCCAGTAACTGCTTCACAATGATGTCCTTCCACTGATACCTGATTTTTGTTAGGCAGCAGCAACAGGAATAGCTAGAAAGGGTTATCCCGATAATCAGACCTAACTGAGACTCATAATACAGTTTTCTGTGGCTCAGTTCTTGAATGATAACATTTATTTCATGAACGATGAGTGTAAATCTAAACAATTAGTTTGTTGTTCGCAACAGATTTGAATTTCTCAATCATTGAAGCAAATTGCACGGACAGAGTAAGTACAATTGTCTATAATTTGCTTAATAATCACTTGCAAATGTCCCAGTGAAACTGTGCACAACTTATAAAAATATGTTCAATGTTTGACCCATCATATGGAAAGTGGTCCATTTAATTGACTAGTTGGTGAACATAGTGAAGCACTTAGCACCTAAAGACCCAGAAAATTCTCTTTGCAGTTAAAAGAGTTAAAAGAGAGATTATTCAACATTAATCAGGCAGACAAGCAACACATCAAATGGAATGATAATGTTGCTCCTCCAAAATGCAAGGCGCATAGAGTGGAAAACGGTGAGGCGCCCAGCAACACAAAAGCAGGGGATGCTCACTGAAAGTCATTACAACAAGATGCCCCAGGCTGCTAAAATGCACTCTGTCTGATCAGGGCTTTAATCTTTAGTATGTATTGCTTATTATTAAATGTTAGCATGCTAACACACTAAACCAAGATGGTAACAATAATCATAACATACCTGTTAAATATCAGCATGTTAGCATTGTCATTGTGAGAATGTTAGCATGCTGATGTTAGCCTCAGAGCAGCTACTGTGGCTGTAGACTAATGCTGCCTTTAAATGTAACTTGTGAGCTTGTAGTTATGACTTGGAAAGTCATGTACACGATATGCTTGTCGTTGAAGTGGTTAAGTTGTGAGAACGGAACTGCTAGGCAACAGTAATGGAATGCAGTAAATGCAAAGGCATAATGACAGTGGGAAAAGATGAGGCCGTTGGTAATATCTAAATTTCCTTCAGAAAAAAAATTTAATTACAAGAAAAAATGTATGTAACTATATCTTATCACCCACTGAAAAACTACAATGGCCTTTGCCATTGCTGAAACACAAAACACCAAACTTATCACAACTTTCCACAGGTTCTGAATACCACAAGAGGCTAATGGAATCTTTTCTCGTGAACACGGTGAACAGAACCCCATGGGAAGGCATTTGCCTTGTTTTAACGGCCCTGTTGACTATGACTACATTTCAGTCACCTACTATTGCTAAGATTTGAGGATATGGTGATTTCATTAGAAAAGTCCAACAGGGTAATGAACATGAGTTGTCATGCAGACCAATAGTAAACAAGCCGGCAGTGAAACCATATATCTCCAATCAGGTAGTTAACAAATGCCAGTAGATCAGATTGTGCAGATGATATTGTGGCTGATCTTAATCTCATTACTCTACAATTTTCTTTCAAAAAGGTAAAGTAATTATATTTAATTCATTCATTCAATTCCTACCATAAGCGCCAAGTGGGTATAATGGCCTTCCGACTAATTGCTTAATTAATCCAGTGTTGCGTTATTAGCAGTCTTAACAGCCTTGTGAAGTCATTGTCAGATCTAAGATCAGAATCTGATACCCATGATAGATCAATAACAGCAGTGTGCTGTAAGCAACAGGCTCAACTGCACCTCCTTCCTCCCTGCCCTGTCATTGCTCAGAATTCTCTCCTTAATCTCTTCTATGCTGGGGGTCCTTGAAAGGATATTTCTGGCAAAAACAGGGATTCTCAGAATCTTTGTAAGTATGGCCGCAGGGCTGGGTGGGAAGGTATCAGCGGGGGAGAGCTCATAACATAAAGGGGATGACCAGAGGGATGTGAAGAAGGACAATTTTTTTCATGCTCTCTTCAACTACATTGATCTTTAAACTGTCATGGCTCCATTCCCAATTTTACCTCTTCCGTTTTTTCATCCTAAAGTTTCCTGTCAATGTTTTTGTATCTTGTCTTAGTTTACACTGTAGACATCAGCGCAGAACTTTGGCTGATGCTAGTAGTAATAGGGTAACCGTTCTCGATATCTTTAATCACACACTCACTGACTCAATCACGTCAATTTATCCTTAAACAATGGTTTGTGTGATATCTCACAAAAAGTCCTCCTCAGTTTTTGTACGTTTTCCTACAAAAGCCAGCAAGACGTTTTTAATTTCCGCTTGTTGCATGCATACATCCATTGATTATCTTTAACCGCTTATCCTGTTCAGGGTCGTGGGGGGCTGGAACCGAGCTGAACCCGGGCCCCTCTTGCTGTGAGGCAACAGTGCTAGCTAGCCACTACACCGCCATGCAGCCCAAACTACATGCATACAGTCTTTTCAAAATAAACTTCAGTGTTCCCAGGAAACTACTCAGTTAGGTTTAGGCAACAAAACTACTTAGGTTTTGAAAAAATATCGTCGTTTGGGTTAAAGTTCTGTATGCAAGTAACGTGACAAATAAACCAACATTGACTTCTGGTTTCGCATAGGGAACAAACTGCGGTCTCCTGGCTGAAAGATCGCTGTTTGTTGGACACATCCACCACCCCTCCCGTCCGCCTGTGTGTGCTTTTGCAGTCTTTATACCTCCTCGTTCATGATTACATGGACAACATAGGAAATCATTTTGTGGGATATCTACAAATTACGGCGCATTATTTCCGTAGGTATAGCTATGAATGCTGGATGGGAGCAGCCTGATCCTGTACTTGCAGTGCCACTAACATACACACAAGATTGTCAGATAATTTTTTCCCATTCGCTTTGCCTCAAATCTTGAATGATTTTTTTTAAACAATGAGTTCAACGATTTGTTTCTTTTGTTCACCAAGGGTTTGAATTCCTAATTGAGTGAAGCAACTTGCACGTGATGCTGATCAAAACGCATGAGTTGATTCTCAGTGAAACTGTAATACAGTTCACAACTTCTACACGTTCCTCCATTGTTTGAGCCATCACATGCAAAATGATCCATTGCATTATAAAAAATTGTCAGACATACATGTATATACCATAAATATCTATGAAAAGGTGTTACATACTATGACGAGATACAATTTTTTGTTTTTCACTGAAACAGCTATTTTCATTGTTGATGTTTTTTTTCTTTGCATGTATGTCATTTTGTGGCACATTTTCTCTTCACTGTCTTTGACCTTACATGAAAGATCAAAGGTGACTTTTCTGGTTAGGTAGTGGCCTAAGGGAACATTGGGCTGAAGGAACATAGGACTGTGGGAATATAGGGTTGAGGGATAATAGGGCTGAAGGAACATATGACTGTGGGAACATAGGGCTGAGGGATAATAGGGCTGAGGGAACATAGGGCTGAGGGATAATAGGGCTGAGGGATAATAGGGCTGAGGGAACATAGGGCTGAGGGATAATAGGGCTGAGGGATAATAGGGTTGAGGGAACATAGAGCTGAGGGATAATATGACTGGGAACACAGGGCTGAGGGAACATAGGATTGTGGGAACACAGGGCTGAGGGCTAATATGACAGTGGGAACACAGGGCTGAGAGAACATAGGACTGTGGGAACACAGGGCTGAGAGAACATTGGACTGTGGGAACACAGGGCTGAGAGAACATTGGACTGTGGGAACACAGGGCTGAGGGATAATAGGGCTGAGGGAACATAGGGCTGAGGGATAATAGGGCTGAGGGATAATAGGGCTGAGGGAACATAGGGCTGAGGGATAATAGGGCTGAGGGATAATAGGGTTGAGGGAACATAGAGCTGAGGGATAATATGACTGTGGGAACACAGGGCTGAGGGAACATAGGATTGTGGGAACACAGGGCTGAGGGATAATATGACAGTGGGAACACAGGGCTGAGGGAACATAGGATTGTGGGAACACAGGGCTGAGGGATAATATGACTGTGGGAACACAGGGCTGAGAGAACATGACTGTGGGAACACAGGGCTGAGGGATAATAGGACTGTGGGAACACAGGGCTGAGAGAACATAGACAGACTCCCTTTTTGTAAACTGCTTTTTTCCTCCTTCGTTCTCAAAAGAAATCTAATCCACACAAGCACTTTGTCGATGTAAACACAAAAACACAATTAAGCGCTGCCAGGGCCAATGGGCAGGTTGGGCCATACACACACCGGCAAAGTCTGTATCACTGGAGTCACATAGTGAACTCCGTAGTGCACTCTGATGCCTCTGTTCCTCAATATAGTGGAGTAACTGTACATGTTTGTGTTAACATGTAAAAAGTCCTGTTAGCAGGTTGTTTGGCCACATCCACCACTCATGTATGTAACTATGCCGCCTCATTGGTGACACCTCACAAAGGAGAAGACAGCACACACTTGTTACATGCTAAAAACTCAGTTTTCCTACAATTCAACATTGAAAACAGGGAGACCTCTGTGTACAAAAAAGCTAAACTCACAAAGACACCCATATACTGTACGTATGGACTAAGCCTACAGCACCATACTTTAACATCTTACTGCAGTCCAAATCTACCTGGCAACCCTTCTGGTTGTGTGTGTAGGCCTGTGTGTCAGTGTGTGTGTGTGTCTACCTGGCAGAGTCCTCGGCCAGCCTCAGTGAACAGATGGTCCTCCAGCAGGTAACAATGACCCAAGACAAACTCTTGATTATGCCTTTGAGAGGGCAGGGACACAAAGTATCACTGTCACAGAAAGAGAGAGAGAGAGAGAAACAGAGAGATACAGCAAGTCTCAATCCAAGTATGTGATGTATTCATTTCGAAAGGCAGAATGAAAATGGCATTAATGCTCAAGATTGTAACATTGTTGAGCTCACTGGACAAAGATGTGTTATGGTATGCTGGGCACAAATCACCAAGGTAATTTCTTTGGTTCCATCTTATGAAATTCAACAATAAATAACTGGTTTTAAAAGATAATTATGGTGTATTTCAATGTGGGTCTTATTAACATATTCATTTATATTATGGTGAAATTGTTCAAATTACAGTAATGAGATTTTTGGGAACATAGCAATATCAGTAAAACGTTGTCTGACAGGTGTGATAGAGACTTTTCCCTGTGCTAGTACATTTATACTGTGATTTAGTTTATGTGCCTTACTCACTAACAAACCTATATGTGACATGTGATTGTTACCTAGGAGAGTGGTAACAGGACCATATGGGTTATCTTGGGCCTTTGCTTGGATAAGACGGAGTGACTCAATGGCGGTGCAGTGTAACCAAAGAATGTTGAGGTGTGAAGATTCTCAGAGATAGGCAAGAGTAATACAGACACATGTCTGTGACAAGGCTCAGAAGAGGAAGGGGATGACTGGAGGGTTCAATGGGGAGCTTGAAACTGCTGATCAATTGTGATAATGTAAATACCTGATGTTCCCCCACGCTGCGTGCTGAGATGCTTATAAGCATCTCAGAATTCTTGGCTCATCCTCTGCAGACTGAACTGCAGTCTGTATGACGGTGAAGCCTTCTCTGGACAGAGAATACATATTTTAAAGACAAACTTCTTTCCTCAATGTTTCTTGTTTCAGTATTCAGTATTATAGGACTCACTCGGTACTATTGAATCGTTTTTTCCCACCACACAGGGCAAGAAACACAAGCAGGTAGATTATCAGACAGGTTGTAAACAAGGCAATTTTTTTTTGGAAACCCTGATGAAGTCTCCCGTGACCCATCGGTGGTCCACGCAGTTTTTAGGAATGACTGCTCTAGATGATCGAAACCACCTTATAGCCGTTTGATTCATCAGCATATAGCTCAGGGGCATTGTCTCATGTATCATTCAACAATAACAAAGTTATTTTGCATCCTGACTCAGATCAGCAAAAGCTTGCTTTGTTTCAAATTCATTTTTTTCTGAGATTTTCCAATTTGTCATTCATTTCCTCATTTCCATTATTGGAGGAACTATTCCCTCTTCGAGTTCTGATTTAATTATTTTCACTTTCCTCAAAAGCTGTGCTCCACAGAGCAACCTTCCCTTCTGCAAACAACTATTTAACAGTGGAGGTGTCTGTTTTGAATCATATGTAGTGTTTTGTTGTTTCCAGCAGTCAAGTTAAAAATCATCTAATCAACTTTATTTGGAGGTAAAACTGAAAGTGAGTGCTCCCAAACTATCAGTGATAATCCCTTGTTGCACAGGTAAACGTGGCAAGGACATTATTACTGCTCAGAAACAATGGTCAAACCTACATATAGAATCAAAGTTGTAATAAACCAGAATTATTCTCAAAAGTAAAATTAAAACTTAATATTAATATAATAATATTAAAACTAATAGGCACTTGGAACAGCAGATTTACCTGGTAATTTTTAGGTGCATGATTGTAATTTGACATTCAAAAATCTGCTGGAAACAGGGATGTATTTTCTGTGAAATATATGCAAAAATAACTTGACAGCTGGATGGAAAACATTGTTGCCCACAGCAAGAGAGAGAAACAAGAACTAAGGGATTTTGAGAGATAGTCAGAGCAACTGAAAGAGAGAGACTGCAACATCAAAATCTCAATCAACCTTGAAGCAGTGGGTAATTTAGATATGAGCACTTTCCCTGAATGATTACAAGCCAAATAAGGCGCGCACACACAGTAGGCAGAATGCCCTTACTGCAGGGCCTATTAGTCGCCATTGGCAGTGTGTGCAGTGCCTAGGCTGCGTGGTCATATCATGGCCAATGGCTCACTAAAGAAGCTGAGATGATGCATACTGACAAAGAGACAACTTTATAAATGAGCACCAAATGTAACAATGTAAAGATAAAAACACTTTTTGGGCAACATGGACTTAAGAAGTTATGGACTTAAGAAGCTATTGTATATCCATTTTATATTATTATTGGTATAGTCCTCTAAGAGCTGTCGCTATTGGGTACTGCGTGCCCAGTCCTGAAGATTTATTTTTTTGTCCTTTTGTCCTACACAGGTCTCTCTTATGTCTGTACATACAACAGCCGTGCAACCATAGTTCTGCTCCCAATTTAAACCAGCATTTCTTCAGTTGGCGTAGGTGGAGCCAGAGTGGCCAACAGCTTAGAGGACTACGCCTATACTCATAGAATGGGGAGTTACAATATGAAATTATTGTTCTATATTGTAATGGCTTCTCCCTCTAAGAGTTGTCACTATTGGTCTATGTCCACAAGCAGACAACATACATCAGTTGACCCCACCGTATATGCCACATGTAATAAGGCAGGGAGGCACTGACTTTGCCGTGGTTAACGGTTTAAAATGATGTTAAACTCTCTTCACACAGCACTGCTGTTGCAGAAGAGGATATCAGTTCTGTACCTAATGGTCCCCATGCCGTCCTGCTAATCCGAGATGGTCACATTAGAGGCGTACCATTTCATACGAGTATAAAAGTTCCCGATTGGCAGCGTTTTCATTGCTGTCTAGCACAATTAAAACTGAATGAGTCAGGGAGGATTCCGATCCATCTCGCGGATAGAACAAATGAAATGTGCATGACTGAGTTAGTTTAGGGTTAAACAATTCCAGGATAAATTGTCATGAACTGCTCACATGATGAAAAAACAATTCATTTTGGTGGTGTTGGCCTATTTACTAACACAATAACTAAGTATTTGAAAGATGATTGACGTGATTTGGGTGTGTTACTAGCTTTTGCAGACATGCAATAGAGTTGTAATGTCCCATGAAACTGTTTTAAAACAATAGCCAAAACATTAGAAAAACTGGGAAATGCATTGGTTGTGCGCAATCATGGAAGCAAAGACTCAGACATACAGGGATATGTAATATTTCCTTTAGATTCCTAGAGAGCACTTTAAAGTTTTTCTAAATTGCTTTGGCTCATTTTCTACTGCATGTCTGCAAAAGATCACCCAAAAACTAGTGTTGTAACGGCCCATTGTTGATCTGTGATCCGTACAGACCCCTCCCAAGCTCGGCGCGCATGTGAACCGCGGATTAATTACACAGTTTAACGTTAACCATCACAGCGTGAAATAAAGTTTTACTGACGATCGTTATCCGCCAATATTCAGTAAAATATGGGATCAAGACATTGGCATTTATCATTTTCTAGTTGTCGATCTCTGATAATGTTACATTGTTAACAACCAATCCGTTTTTCAGCGTAATGCTAATGCTTGCGCTAATTAACTGGCGATGGCAGTGATCTTCACGTCAGCTACAAAGTCTCTCAGTTGTTTGGAAAGTTCAGCTCTCTCACCGGCTCCCTCTCCGGACTTTTAGACACGTCAGTCGTGCACAGTCATATCGCAGATCTCCATACCATGCGATCTCTTTTGGTGCGGTGTTTGTCCGATTCCGGACTGTATTTACTGCGACACGATGTGTCACTGCGTGTCTAGACTTCTAGCCAGATTGGTGATATAGTCAGATTGTCAGTATTAATTACTTTACAAACTGCTTTATTTATTACTTTATTTACAATTAGCTTAAATCTTGTTCAGTTCTTTATATTTCTTCGATTTACATAAAAGAAAAACCCTGTTTGAGTTGACAGAAGCAGAACTTGTTGGAGTTAGCTATCCATATATATAGCTATATACAGTATATATATAGAGAGAGAAAGAGAGAGGGGGAGGGAAGGAGGGAGGGACGGATAGATAGATGTAATTGTATTCATGGACAACATATTTCGGCTATATCTAAAAACACTAATTTGTCAGAAAACAGATCTAGTTATCAGTGTGAGTATCAGGGTTTTGGAGAAAACATGAGTTGATGATGAGTGGGAGAGGGGAGGATTTGAGCTGTTGGTTCAGAGAGATGTGGGATGCTAGGAGTGCAAGTTTTGAGGTTCAAGGACTATGCATCCACAGGCCCTCATTACAGGATCCAAAAGGCCAGACTCGTAAATTCCTCTGCAAACTTTCTTTAAATAGAGGCTGTAGATCCGCATTTATCCCAGACTGGTTCCTGGCAGAGTGGAAAGACCTCTGAAGCAGCATGCAGACAAAACTCTCCACTAAAACCAATACTAATGTAATTCTCTGGTACAGCATCTCTACCACATAACTCTAAACTGTCCACTGAAACCAGGAAAAATGAAATTGTATGAATCACATTTAAACTGTACAGCACTAGTGCTGCCCACTGAAACCGATACTAATGAAATCCTCTGAAACAGTATTTGGACCAATAACACTCTCTATTGCAGGATGCCTGTTCTTCTGCACAGCATGGCTCTCTCTGTCTGCTCAGCTGGATACAGTGCAGCATTACATCTTTAAATTTAAGGATTGTGATAAGAAAAAATGATGTAATGTGACGGCATGTCAACAACCAACCTGTACCCGCTTACCAAGAATTACCAAAGTGACAATTATATAACCAAGTACTTTTGTTTGTATTTCGTAGTAATTTTAGGGCAAACCATGATGTTTTTTACTAAACCTAACTTAGTATTTTTGTAGCTATTTAGTTTTTTGTTTGTTTGTTTGTTAAACACATCTTTGAAACGGTTTAAAACTGTGACTATTTGGTCCGTTTCCCCCGAAATGTAACTGAGAGCGAAGTTAAGTGAGAACGTGATTTTGTGGTAGACAGGGTTGCTTGTTGAGACAAAGCTTGTCTCATCTGAACAGCCCGTGTGGAGCTCAGTATCAAGTATCACTTCTGTTTGTGTTATTGAAATGACGTACTTACATATTTGTCAGTTGTGTAGAGAGCGAAAGAGAGACGAGCACACATACACACACACACACACACACACACACACACTTACAGCCGCTGTGGCTCAGAGGTACAGCTGGTCATCCTCTACTCGTAAGACCTCTGTTTCTCTGGCTCCTCCTGTCCCCATGTTGAAGTGTCCTTGGATAAGATGCTGAACCCTAAATTGCAACCGAAGACTGTGCCATCGGTGTGCGAGAGCGTATGAATGTGAATTAGTTTAGATCCTGATCTGATGGGCACCTTGCATGGCAGCCTCTGTCATTAGTGTATGGATGTGCGTGTGAATGTTGACATGTTGACTTGTAGTGTTCCGTGCTTTAAATGGTCGGGAGACTAGATGGTTCAGAGAGATGTGGGATTTAATGGTTTTATGTGAAGCACTTTGAATTACCTTGTTGTTGAAATGTGCTATACAAATAAACTTGCCTTGCCTTGCCTAGAAAGAGGCTGTATGAATGCAAGTCCATCAACCATACAAAGAGCAGAGGAGCAGAATCACTTGGTGGAGATCATTGGATAAGCTGATACCGCTTCCAATCATTGGGGATCGGCCCCAAACCTCCTGATAGGAGCACCCTTTTTTTCAATCCAATTCTGCATCTGACTGCTGAAAACAATTGTGCATCTACAGTATAAGCTTCTATCAGTCTAACAAAAGAACACATGATGTGCACAAGATACAAGCAGTGTCAAAGTGTGACCGTAATTGTTTTGGTCTGACCCATTTCCCAGACTGAAGAGAGCTGGCCAGCCTGCTGAGCTCTGGGGCAGTTGGCTGCTGGGGAGACGGCTCTGTCTGGTAATGTGTTGGCTGGGCTACTAATAACTCGGGCTGGGATCTGTCTCTGCGGCCATCTGGACTGCTGATCCATCTAGTTCCACCACTTTGATCTCTTCATCTCCATCTGTCTCACTGACTTGACCCAATGACTCACTTTGTACGCATCCGTCCGACTGACTTTAGATCTGTCTGTCAATCTGACTTAGTGATTCTTCTATTTGACTGACTAATGAAATGGTTTACCTCTTAAAAACAAATGTTTTATCACCTGCTATTATGAGAGCGTCTTCTGCATGAGGCCAAGCCAGTTACCACACGTGCACTATTAAAATCCATCAGTATTTACACTGTATGATGACAGCTTTTGATGGGACCAATAAAGGTTATATTGCTATGAAACGTAACATATGAAACAATGCAGTTGCCATGCATTTGATCCTCAAAATGAATGACTAAAAGAGGAAGACGCGCAAATGCTTTCCAAATACGTACATCTATGTCCCACAATCCAAAAATCTGGACCTCCTCACAGTTAAAGACCTAGGTTTGCCCAAATCCTCAACTCATCAGGTTTGCAATGTGTCTCAAATACACATTCTGTGGACTACCTGAGAATCTACTTGGGGAGCAGACTTAATCATAACTGTATGTGACTCAGAAATATGATTAACTTTCTTACCTCTGATAAGAAAAAGAAGCACAGCAGAATTCAGTTGGAGGACTGTGCTTTGTATCAGTGCATGTTTCTGATTGGCTACCGTCGTGTTTCTCTACTTCTCGGTTTTCATGACTCTGACTGTTTTTCAACAATGCAGAGGGTTGACTACAGAGCTACAGGACCTGGAGTGGAATAATCGTAATAATACGTAAGATCTCTCTTTTCACATTGGTGTCATTCATTCTCCATGGCCTTAATTAACTGTGACAAACTGTAATTTATATGTATGTGCCCGATCACTGGCAGGGAGGAAGGAAAGGACGGGGGAAGGAGGGGGATAGTAGAGGAGAGAGCGATGAGAGGCGACAGGAATGGTGTTCAGTGGGTTGGTGGTAAACAGCACGGCAGAAGCATGTGTGACCAAGGACTTTTTTCTTTTGGAAATTCCATCATGAATTAATCAACCCCCACTCTGAGTGGGATAGATTCGGCCTGGACCCTGTGATTAATCACTGACTTTAGAAAACCAAATACAGTAAATTAGATTATAGTGCAGAGAAGTTTGCTTCCTCCCTCCCATGCTTTATTGGCAGGCCATAATAAACCATTAAGCGGTAACAAGGAAACAAAATATGATGCGACAAGAAAATCCATTTAAATTGATGAACAAATTAGTAAATGTTAGAGAGAAGTGGGTGTTGGCACTTTGTTTCATGTAGCAACACGGTTGTTTGGTTAATTAGCAGCTCCACTGTAATTACCGTGGGAATGATAAACAGTAATCCCTGTATATTACAAATTAACAGGCTATTTAAAATGTGTCCAGAGAACATGCCACTCAGATTAATGAATGCACACGCATATCACTGATCATCAGCCTCATCCGTTTTATGTGTGCTGATAATGTGGGTCTCCTCTTGTTCGTCTGAGTGGCATTGCTAATGTTCTGTTCATTCAATCTTTAAAACAACAACCTGCAAAAAGAATCAATTCAGAAGGTGAAATAATTTTATGTTTACATCCTTAATTTGTTGTTTAGCCCTTCATCATCTCTCTGTAAGATAATTAAGAGCACTGTGACCTTATGCCATTACTTCCTGTTTACCATCTCCCATCATCCCTCAGGCTTTCATTATGACAGATGAGTATGAGAAATACCTTTAGCCTTTTATCTCTGCCTTTTTATCATAGCAGCAGAAATCCACTGAGAGTCATTGATTGGATGGTCTGCAATTCATCTTGGTGGTAATTGGAACAAACACTGTTTAATGACAGTGAGGACCAAGTGGTTGGCAGAGCAGAAAGTTCCTCTCTCCAGAAGTCTCCAAAGAAGTGCAATAAGATTCATACAATCGGTTCTTGGATTGGTTAAAAGGGCACGATGATACTGTACAGGAAAAATGTGATCCATGTCATGTTAAAGACAGAAACCAGAAAATATGTTGTAAAAGTGAGCATGTCCTTATTTAGTTACAATAAAGGATACTGCCGTGGAATATATGGTTCTCAAACCAGTTCTTTACTGAATGACTAAAAACTTAAGGTGATAGAATTGCAAAACATCCTTTTTTAATAAATACTAAAACCCTTACCTTACCTTAAAATGGGACTTATCCTGAACATGTCACTTCTTCAGTGCTTGTGCTCACACATATAGGCATCTGAAGGGCCTACCAACCCACAAACTGAACTAAGACCAACTTAGCTGTCTAGATCCAATTGTTACCAATAACAACATAGCAACATAGCCATGTGGATTACATGTAAATTCATAGGGGTTCCAAACTGATTATTGTTTCTTGAATTTTATACCTTGTTAGACTTACAATGCAAAATACATATTTCAAAGAAAGAATGGAGCAGCTCATTGCAATGCAGTGTTGAGACCTTGCACAATTACAGTATTGTTTTGCTTCACCCACTGTAAAATCTGGGATCAATCAATAGCCAGGAGGTCCTCCTGGCTATTGATTGATCACACGGATCACACAGATCGATCACACGGATCACGACCCTGACTTTACCACCAAGGCCTTAATTTAAAGCAGCAGCCTGTCTGTGTGTGTGTGTGTGTACGTGTGTGTGTGTGTGTGTGTGTGTACATGTAAGCAAATCAAAGTGTGTGTTGACCTCGCTATAACCCTGTTATATTCAGCACTCCCTTGTTCAACAGAATGCCGAGCAGAGAGCAGGCAGATTGACAAAGGAGGAAAAAAAGTCAATGTGCACCAAACGTAATTACATCTGCTTGTGCACACTCGTCGTCATCATCATTGGATTTAGATAACATTAAAACAAATTCAAATGTTCTTAACTTGCAAAAATAATATATCTATATTCAAAAATATGGGTAAAAATTGATAAAAGCAGCTTATTGGAGCCCAAATGACCACAGAAAGGCTTATTTGTAGTTGACTGTGCACCAGTGTTCTCCATCATACTAACATAAATCACTAGCAGCCCAATAAGAATGTTGTGTACTGTATATGTACAAAGGTCCATGACAGGCATTCCATATTGATGCATTTCCCTCTAAGACAGTATGTAGCTTTAAAAAAATGACATAACAAAATGGTGGCTGTTACAAAATGCACGGAGATTCACATCGGGTTAAACATAGGTCAGTAATTGTACAAGTACCGAACCTTGCTCTGTATTTTGAAGGCATAAATAAGGCATAAACAAACGAGCCAGCGGATGTTTAATGTGGCTACACTGGGACTTTTCCTGTGATAAATGGGCTTTGAATAATGCATGCAGGTACAGCGGAGGGGCTACAACCTTCAGGTTTGCCATCTGGTGTCCCACACTAGATACTGAGCAACCTCCGTCAAATGGTGAAGGTATACGTGAACTAACTGTTTATCCTACACACAAGATGAATGAAACAACGTGTTATTCACAATTATACCTAACTGAAGCATTTGTATTGGTAAGTTGAGTCTGAATCTTTAAAAAAAACTAAAGAAAGTCAATCTTTTGATCATTTTTTTTATGTTAAAGCTAGAGTTGGGAAGCTGATCAAATGTAAATCAAGATTATATTACTGCATTACCTATTTCTTACCTCAAATGTTGGCAGAAACCTGTTTTAATGTACTGTTTAGCTGTAAAATGAGAAAGGATGTGACCCGATCGCTGTTGAAAACAGTCGGGCCAAAAACCAAGTTAGATAGTAACTACTAACTGTGGTTTTATTGAGTTTCAATGGGGACAATTTGTGATCCCACAGCCATTACAGTATAACATCGTACATTCATACATAAATTGTCCTATCTAATATTTTCCATCAGATTGAGCCATTTCCTCATTGTTTCCCCAATACATGCTATCTTCCTGTTTTCCACTAGGGGCATTCCTGCTGTAGTATGGAGCGCTGCAGTGTTTGATAAAATGCATCTAAATCTATGTTGTTGTTGTTAATCATTGATATATCCCAGACTATAAACAAAAAAAGGGTTTTTGTATTGTTGCTTTTTTCATGAAAAACAACAGTGGCAATCTGTAAACAAACGGATAATAAAAGGGTTGAAATTCTGAGAATGAACCAATATTTGTTAGTTTTGATCAGGACTGTATAAAGGGGATACTAATGGTAATATATAGCAGTTTCAGGAAGCGGATATTTTTGTCCTTGAAGGTAAACATTTTTTGACATTGCACAAAAACACAAATGCATCAAAATCTATGTTGTTGCTCACCATTGACATAGCCTAATCATAGACTGAAATCAATTATTTAAAAAATCTCCTTTGCATCTTTCAATTTTGTTTTCATAAAAAAACAACAGAGGCATCTAAATAATTATGATCAGGGTTGAAGTAGGTGAAAATATTTAACTGCGGGGAAGTGCACATTAATAATACTATTTTTTTATGGCAAGAATCAGAGCTAGTTTTTTAAAGGGATGCACATGGGGTTGGCCTTTAGTTTGATTCATATGACCAGGTGATCCTAAAGCCATTTGAAGTAACTGCCCTGAGATGCCTGGAAACATGTTGTGGACTTCAATTTTAAAATGTGATAGAAGAACTGAACATTTTCTTAAGAACATAATTAGACAGTAGAAGCTTTTGTTGAAATGATGTGTGGCACAATATGATTACTTCCTGTTAAAGGGAACTGAAAATATAACAAGTTACAGACACAACAAGATAATTAAGTCATCATCACACTATTAGTCTGTATCTTGATTTTTACATGTAATTTGTTTGTAATTATATAACTTAATATTATACAAAATTGCATTCAATACATTCTGTATTGTGATTGATATATGTCTGCCTTTTAATTAGTGGAACAAATGGCTATTACCACTATTTGGTAACCAGTGTAGTGTGAGATTATGCTGCCATTGGAGAGAGGGTGTGCTCCATTATCCCCATTTCTGCAATTCATCTTGTTAAGACTACAAAGACACACAAAAGCCACATGTTTCTTAGAAGGAGATTAGTTTGATACAGACAGGAGGAGGCTACGAATGCAGACTCTTTGCCCCACCTTGGACTGTTGCTTTTTTAGTTTGGGTGAAAACACTTTTGCTCTCAGATGCAATTGGACAACATGTCATATGACCTCGTTTGTTTGAAGCAGTGTGAGCATTTATATTCTGACACAAATTATTGAAAAGTGCATGCACAAAACTTTCAACTTTAAAATAAATGTATTTAACTTTAACTTCTTCTGAATCTGGCTGAGCTCCGTCTAACAAGATGTATTCCCGAAAACCTTCATGACCACTATAGCAACCGCTGTGGTTCAGACACTTACAGGTCCACTCATGCTGGCTCAGTCCAAACCACCTCATAACTAGAGCCAGGCCAATACTGGTTTGGGCAGGCTGATACTGATACTGTGACGGCAAAAACACCAATCTCGGAACCCAGCGGTCTGACACCAATTTAGTCGTCTGGGGCCTCGGACAATATTCAAGAGATTCCCGTGTAGCCAGTAGATATGTGGGACGTAACTTCCTCTACTCTGCGCTGGTTACTGTTTACAGATAGCAACATGAGATGTGAGAATGGAGTTGGAGTTAAGAGAGGTGGTCTAACACTGGATTCACTTTATCGTCAGACGATAGCCTGTTGGTTCTGACATTGCATTTCGGCCAATGCATCCTGTCTCTTTTGCTCTCTCTGATTGGTCAATACTACTTGGACTACAAATGGTCTAGAAATAGACACCAGCATGCTTTTTATGGCCAAATCTCATCCTGTTGCCTACAAATTCTGCATTCATATGCAGATATCTGTTTATATATTACGGCAACAATGTGTCTAATTTATCTCAAATTTACACACTCGTATATGTATATTTTTACTCAGAAGCTAGAGTTTTAAATTTAAAATCTCTAACTGACCGCCACCATATCAAAAACCACTTCCTTTGTATTTCCCCATGTCATTCAACTATAAAAACAGGACATATGAATAATAAAAAGGCACCACACTCACAAGCAGCCTGCACTGTGAATTAGCTGCTCTCACCACACCCCAAACCTGACATGTTCTAAACCTGTGAATGCACAAAGAAGATGAAGGACCCACTTTGGATTTGCAGGTGGTCAATATGGATCATGCACTGGCTGCTGTTTTGTCAGCACTAAGACTGCAGCCAAAACATATTCCTGAAATCTTTGTATTTGCAAGGAAAACCAGCGGGGGTTCTCAACCTAACACCTTGACATAGCATTGATGGGGAGTAAATGGCTTATCTACCTGTGCACCAAAGAGATCCCTGGATTTGCCCTCAAAATACACTTTTACAGGCAATCTGCTTTCCACAAAAAGGGGTCAAGACAGGCGGAGAGATAAATAAATTGCTTTGCTACTGCACCTGTATACTCTGGCTTGTTCCAACCAGGTCATAGAAAGCATATGCCTCCCCACACACATGGAGCAAAGGAGACAAACAGCCATAGAGGACTTGAGAAAGTTGAGCGGAGGAGAGAAAATAAGAAAAATAGGTAGAGAAGAGCCTATAATCAAAGAAGGAAGGGTGAGGAGAGAAGTGTGGAGAGATGAAAGAAGGAAGAAAAGAAGAGAAGATCAGAGGACAGGGTTGAATAAATACTATAACAAGACCATAACATCATGGTAAATTCTGGAGAGCAGATTGTGATCTGAGGATAGAGGGTTGGAACAGCAGAGTATGATAAGAACAGCTTGCAAGTGGAGTTTCCACGCCTATATGCTTGCAGCAGCCATTACTCAACTGCATGGAAAAAACATCTTTTTTTAAGAAAAACGAGAAGAGGAAAGCTGGATGTTATATATGCTGCATGAGTTTTCAGACATGTTGTTGCTATCACAGTGTTCCTCTCAATTCGTTTTGTGCTTCCGTTTGCATCGCTTTGTATTACTCATCAGCGTGTGAACGTCTAACCCTGTACTTTGATAAATGCCATTACTGCATAATCCTTTGTAATGGATTCATAATAAACAGGGGTGTGGTTAGAGGCTAGGAGAGATGGCTGCAGCTGATTCCATTTGCCTTGTGGAGAGAGCAGCAGTAGATGACTGAATGAGGATTAGGAGTAGAAATGATGGGATTTTGATGGTGGAAAGCCCAGCTGAGAAGCAGCGCAGCATGAGACCATGAAGCGTAGCGGGAGAGCAGACGCAGGCTGGGTTTCAGTGCCTTGAGCAGACACTGTCACATCTCCCACACAAAACAGCAGCATTGATTATTGCAGAATATGGAGCCAGGAGCCCTGTCTTTCTCCTATACAATGCTGAAATGAGGCATGCTGTCTAGTAATACCTGGTTAATGTCAACAAATTGACGGTCCAGGTCTTAATGCTTTTTCTTGGCACCTCTGTCATTTCACAATTATTTTCTCACTGTAACCGTGTATCTTAAGGACAAGAGGCTTTCACGGAATGATTTATTTTTATATATATTTCATACTGAAAAAATCATATGCGACGCATTTCAGCAATAATCCAAACGTGTGAATAGAACAAAATAACTACTACAAGGGCACATGGAGAGTGCAGACCCCCACCAAGACCAAAAGCCGTATCTCACGATGTTAATCAAAATAAAAATGTATTCATGTATCTGCCTCTGGCGGGCCAGTAGTTTATCAGTCATTCTGCTGACAAACAGAGAACAAAACCAACTAACCCAGGGGAAGAGGGGGGCTCCAATGTTTCCTCAACAGCCAACAAAGCTTTAAGTTTTTAAATATGTGTCTCTCTGACTGTTTAGCTAAACATTCTTTCTGTGAACTCTACTCCATAGTATAACAAAACCAGGTTTTAAGATTAGTAATGCTGTATACACTAAATTACTACCCTACCTATCAGTGGTGGGCCGTCAGGGCCTTCAAGGCCTTCTCTGCTGGCCTAAACATAATCACAAAGTTATAGCCATTTTATAATTTAATAATTTTTCATAAATACACTACATGTATTTTAATTTATAAAAATATTTTTCCCATTATCTTATTTTCTCAATGCACAGCTACTGTCTTCCTCAGTTGCTCTGCTTCCAGTGCAGCTTGTTTTAAGTAGAGCTTTTATCCAATCAGATTTCACCTCTGTGTCTCTAGGTAAGAACAGAGGTCGAGGCCTGCAGACTCACAAGTGCATCCCTTTGCAGTTTAAGTAAATGGGGACGATATTGTTGATTGTCATAGTCTTCAACCAATCAGATCTTTAGTTTGACATGTTGGGCGTATTCTTTGACGTGCCAGAGCCTGCTAGCTGGCCTACAAG
This sequence comes from Anarhichas minor, assembly GCF_050575085.1. NCBI lineage: Eukaryota > Metazoa > Chordata > Actinopteri > Perciformes > Anarhichadidae > Anarhichas > Anarhichas minor. The sequence goes on from NW_027466517.1 coordinate 4,201,035, forward strand.
TACGTCAGCATTACGTGCAGCTTAGTTTTCGGGTGCAGCTCTGCAGTGAGGTGCAGCGTGAGCTGTGATTGGTCAGTGGGCGAGCACGTGACTATCGTGAAATGAAAGTTAACAGCAGAGGCTTAGTCGGAGTAGTGAGAGTTCAAATTGAAAGATATGGAAGAAATTATGACATTTTTTGCATTTTGCTTGGTGTAGATTATTATTATTTTTACCTAGCTTTGTTTTTTTAACACTCAATGGCTGAAGGAGGAGAAACGGATTTGTGAGTTGGGATTTAACCGTGGGATTAAACTCTTTGTCAACAAAGAAAGGAGGATGGAGTTTGTCTTTAAGTGAACAGCATTTGGTAAGTCAACTGCTTTGTTTTTTTACATCTAATATCTGAATGGCCCTTGACTGTGTAGCAGAATGCGTGTTGCTGCTGTTGTTTTCCCGTTAAGCTAGTTAGCGTAGCATCCCAGAACACTTGCGGAGCCCCAGTTATTTTTTGTTGTGTTTTTTTTGTTCTGTTTCAGAGGTCACACAGACCGTTGTCTCCCTACATCAGTGATTCTCAACTGGCCTGACAAAAAAAAAATAATCTTGTGCTTTTATTTTTTAAGGATATTTTTTAAGCAGCGGAATTATTCCAGCATTTACGGCACTTGTTCAGCGGTGCAGGAAAAACACCGACCAATGCGTTGTAAATCACGTCACGTGATGCAGTTTAGCCAATAAAATAAGGGTATTCTGACAAGTTTCCTGACTCGAGTGAGATGTATACACAAAGTGACACAGGGGGCTGAGACAAGGAAAGAGATCGCAGAGCAGTACAATTATTATGTGAGTTGTGACAGTAAAATCATAAGACAGTCTACAAAAGAGAAAAATGGGTCGTGGCTTGTCATTAAGGAGTGATGGTGGGTCCCGCAACCGGACCAGTTGAGAACTACTGTCCGACATGAGCGCAGAAAACATTATATTTCCCACAATTTAAGCTTCTGCATTTTCCAAATGCACTAGTATTATTCAAAGGTATTGTTTGGTTTGTAAGCCTTGTACCGAATGGTACGAATATGTATATAGTTATAGCCCTAGAAACGAATAATAGCTGTGGCGCCATCATGAAGTTATAAGGTGGTATTTCAGCTGCAGGACAGCAGTGAAGGCCCAGGTATAAAATGCACGGCCCGCCACTGCTACCTACCTATGTATGTATGTCATGTAATTTAAAAATAGTTACCTTAGACAATATTTGTAAGTTGGGCAAATATTAGTTACAAAATCGGATGAAAGGGTGATTCTTCTTAGAGGCTGATTGGTCCACTAAAAGGACCCCTGTGTACGTTTGTGCATATAGTGCTGAGAAGCAGACAGCAGAGTACACATTCTGCCTGAAACAGGCAAATGGCATTATAGAGAAAAAGCAAAGCTTGATTTATAATGCACATTCCAGATGATACACATTGTGCCTCACAGCAAAGCAAAGAACATTTATAGTATAAACACATGCATGCTCAGTGCACGGAAACAATCGGGTCCAATTAAAGACACAACCACAACAACACAAAGCTAATGAAATAGTAGGTAACAGTGAACGTTTTCTTACCGACTTCAAGCAATGCCATTATTGAAGCATACCTAAGGTAATCTATAGCAGAGTATTCCAATAGCTAGACAACACAAAACAAAAGCACCTTCACCAAGTTTGAAATGAATCATTCGAACAACCAGACCGGCTGACGAGGAAGGCCAAGTAGGGCTTGGTCAAATTTATAATATGTCAAATCTAGTCATTCATTTGAAGAGTAACCAGAGAGACAAGGGTGAGATGGTCCAACTGGACATGTTTTATTCTGGCCACTGTATCTTCATAGATGAGATTACAGAAATACAACCAATTACTGTAGAGATGAATGCATGTATTCATTTTCTACATCAAAGGCTTACTTGGTTACATGAGTTACATCAAAAGAAAAAGCATTTTCCCAACAGAAACCAAATGCTATGTTTAAAGACAGCTCGTACCCCTGAAACTGCACTGCCAATGTCTGTTAAGATGTTGCGAGTTACTTTTACTTCATCAAGATAGTCAAGTGTGAATTTCCTCTCAGTACTCAATCTCAGGACTTAACAAAACCATTTGACAGCCAAACTAGCAGCAGGTGGTGTGTACAGAGAGTGAATCCCTGTGATGAGTGGGGTTGAGGGGTTTACCTACGCATCTTGGCTGCTTCACTCAGTGTGGTGCGTGCGGTAAATGTTGTGTAACATGAGGGGGCTTCAGATGGTGGAGCCGTCTGCTGTTATAACTCACTTAGCTGATAAGGACACTCACCATCACCTACCTTTCCTGTCACAGACTGTTGCCATAGTGATACAAGGACATGGGTGTGTGAGCAAACAGGTGTGTTCATCTTTGAGAACAAGCCAGGGACAGCTCTGTAACCACTTAGATCCACTTAACCAAACTGAGACGTGTCACACTCAGTAAAAAGAGTTTTCTAACAATTTTCAGAGCAGAATTTTATTCTTTCAAATGTGTTTATACCCTCATGGGACACCAAAAAAAAAACTGAAGACCTGAAACAGAATTCCGTACATCATCGTACAGCAGTGGCGGGCCGTGCATTTTATACCTGAGCCTTCACTGCTGTCCTGCAGCTGAAATACCACCTTATAACCACATGATGGCGCCACAGCTATTATTCATTTTTAAGGCTGTAACTATGTACGTCTTCGTATTAAACCGTTCGGTACGTTCGGTACGAGTCGTTTGAATAATGCTAGAGCATTTAGAAAATGCAAAAGCCTAAATTCAGGAAAATATAATGATCTCAGCTGGTCTGGCTGCGGGACCCAATGTCATTCCTTAATGACAAGCCACAACCCAAAGAGATTATCATAGGATCTTACTTTCACAACTTGAACGTTGAACGTACTGCTCTGCAATGTCTTTCCTCATCTCAGCCCCCTGTCTCATGGTGCATCTCACTCAGTCAGAATGCCCATATTTGATTGGCTGAGCTGCATCACGCGACATGATGTGACGTGATGTGACCCATCAGCCTCTGCTGGCTGTTAAGTTTCGTTTCACGATAGTCATGTGCTCGCCCACTGACCAATCACAGCACACTCTGCACCTCGCGGCAAAGCTACACATGGATACTGAGCGGCATGTAATGCTGACGTCATTATCGGCCGGCGCGCAGGCTCTGATAGTCAAAGAATACGCCCAACATGTCAAACTAAAGATCTGATTGGTTGAACACTGACAATCAACAATATCGTCCCCATTTACTTTAATCTGCACTGGCTGCACCTGAGACTCTGCAGGCCTCTGCCTCTGTTCTTACCTAGAGACACAGAGGTGAAATCTGATTGGATAAAAGCTCTACTTAAAACAAGCTGCACTGGAAGCAGAGCAACTGAGGAAGACAGTAGCTGTTCATTGAGAAAATAAGATAATGGGAAAAATATTTTTATAAATTATAATACATGTAGTGTATTTAAGAAAAATTATTAAATTATAAAATAGATATAGCTTTGTGATTCTGTTTAGGCCAGCAGAGAAGGCCTTGCAGGCCCTGACGGCCCGCCACTGTCGTACAGTCACCCTGAGAGGTAAATGAGAATACAAATATGGTGATCCATTTTCTGATTCTGATCTAAATAGTTTTCCCTCCTGGACTTCAGAACAGGTGAAAAGAGAGGTTTTGCAGGACAAGCTTTTTTTTTCTCTTGCCATCTGTGAAAAGGGTGGGAAAGACGTTTTCCACATTTTTTTTAACCTGTGAGTGAAACAATAGATTTGGCAGGTGATTCAACCAAATGTTGCGTATGAAGAAATACTCCACACTAAAAACAAGTTACATATGTGTGTGTAAATATAAACTCTCCTGGAAGGAAATGTGAATGCTTTTAGTCCAGAACATCGGGTAATGGTGCACTTCAGCCTCTCATGGCCGACATAAGTATTACAACAATCACTTAATCCTGGGGGAGCAAAAACCTGCCAAAACGATGTTTTTAAAGATGTAAAATGTAACTTTAGAAAAATCATCCTGTTAAAACATTCATGAAAAAATGATCGTAGGAAAACCTTTTGTTACACCTGTTCTTAAATCTTAAACACTGACTTTGCTGAATTAGAAATTGGATCACAATAATTTTGTTTCCTCACTTGCCTCTCAAGGTTACATTTGACCTGCATTAATTATCATTATACTTATATTGTCGTATATTAGCAAACAGTTGCCAATTTATGTAGTTTCTGGCCACCAGATGAATGAAAGTCCAATGTTACTAATATGATACTAATATTGTTCTTCTCCAAAACATAATGTATGTATTTTATTTTATTTTATTTCAACCAGTTTAATCTCCTAACAGGATTCAATAAAGATCCCATGTATCTCGAAAAACAACAAGTGATTTTTGAGGTTTATCTCAACAGTGGGAGCTTTGTGTTCACCTGTGTCAGTAAAGTGGAGGCCTGTATTTGCTGAGAGACGCCTGCCTCTCACAATGAGAGCACGAATAATCTCCCGTAACGTCTAATGCCTGTAGAGAGGCTCTGGTTTGTCCTAATGTAATGGAATTATTCTTCAAAGATCTCTTGATGCAGAACCGCAGTGAAACAAACAATTACAATTCAATGCGTGCAATCTACAATAACGCAAGATTGTTTTCCAGCCTTATTACCAGGAAATACACAGTTATGATTTACTTTGTAGTTGTCTCAGCAGCAAAGATGCATATTTACTGGGATGTATATTTTATATTCACAATCAAGAATGGCACTGCATGTCTTAATTGTAAATGGAATATATGGCTGTTGTATGGATGGATGGGTGAATGGGAAAAACAAAGAAGAGTTTGAGGAGAAGACTGCACCACCCTCATATCTAAATTTGAAGCTACATTCAGTGGCTGGTTAGCTTAGCACAAAGACAAGGGGAAACAGCTAGCCTCGTAAGTAGCCTGGTAAGAACACCCGCCTTCCACCACCTCTAAAACGCACACATTTACACGTTATATCTCTTGTGTTTAATCTGTACAGAAATTGTAGTGTAAAGTGTTAAGTGCAATTCACAGTTTTACGAATAGTTATCCAGCAGATCTTTGGAGCAGTAAAACAAAACACAAGTTATTGCTGTTTCATGTAACATTCTGAGAACCAGAATACCACATTGTTACGAAATTATTAGTTCTGAATAATAATAACAACGATTATAATAGTAACAATACATTTATATAGCGCTTTCAAAAGGTACTCAAAGGCACTTTACATGAAAGGAAAAACTAATTCTTCCTTAGATCTGTCAACATAAATTATACCTGAATAATATCCACATGGGATGGGCCCTCACTAAAATACCTGTGGCCAGTAAGAAACGTTTGAGGCTTGGGCTTCCGTTGCTTTATGATTAAGGGATTAGATATCAATATGTAATTTTATACCAGCATATTATAATTTATACATCCTTATTTATACCTGTTTTCTAAGAGCACCTTAATAATTGAAATACTGCATATAGTGTCTTAATGTAAGTATTGTGATTTGTATCTTTGGGTATGGGGAGGGTTTTGGTCTCCCCTGGGTTACAGTTTTCATCTGCATGGAATCAAATTAATTTATCATGAACGTTTTAACAAAAAAACAGCACCAATGTGCCAGACAATTGATATGAGAAGAATGATAAACATTACATTACATTTGAAAGACAGTGCCGGCATTAAATTGTAAGCTAAAACCTTATATGTTTAACTTTGTTGATAGGGGGTATGGCATGGAATTAGCAGTGATAGACTTCTAACAGAAAATTATATTTCTACATGCCTGTCTTGTTCCTTATCGAGGTAGAAATTTAAGTCCCTCTGCTTGGTGATATTCTTCAACTAATAATGAGTATTACAGTGGTGTTAGCAAGTGAGCCTGCCTGTCTCAAGTGTATGATGAGTAAGCCTGCCTCAAAGCCTGCAGCAAATCCTCTGTCTAATTCTCTGTCCAGCATGACGCCTATCCCCTCCAGCCTTCCCCCGGCCCTCTGGGGGGATCTGGATCAACATCTAATGAACTGCCTTCATTTACCGCTACCTCCACTATTTGCCCTCTACAGCTAACTAGAGAACACAATCAAGTACCTCTGTGTTTCATTTCCTGTGGACCCGCGGGCCTTTGGAAGCTGAGGCTACCATGGACACAGAAAGCCCATGAGAGCTTTCATGGATGCAGCAACACTCCAAAAAAAGACACGATTAGGAAGCCACTCTCACTCTGGATTTAACAGGCTTGGATTATTTTCTGTCAGATCTGATCTCGCCAAATTTTGGGACACGAGCACAATTTCTAAAAATGTTAATAATGTTCAATTACAATTTCCCACCATAAAAGGATTACATTAAAGAGACATGACTAGCAACAGGGAGCAGTTTGACATTGACATAGAGTAGATAATTAAATGTGTAGAAGTTAAAAGAAAATTCTCTTTTAACCATTATTACATCTGACCATTGCCTTTACCCGTAAATGCCGATTCTGTGGGTGCTTTCTCACCAATATCATTCCCAGCCTTCTTGAAAGCTGCTGTAGCAGTGCAGGTACATTAAGGTAAGTACGGTTAGTTAATTTCTTCATAAACATACACATCAGAAGCCTTACAGTGCAGCATAATCGTCTGTCAGTTGATTGGAATTTGATTTCAGCACATGGGTTCTAATGATGCAGGAAGATGATCACCAGAACTGACCAATCAAGGAGTTACCTGTCATTCTGTATAACTTTATTTTTCCCCTTTTGGTTCTTTTGTAAAACGTGAGAGTGAACCAGGAAACCGACCAGAAATAAAATGCTAAAATGTGCCCCAGACCAAATGAGCCCAACTACAGGTATTAAAGCACCCTTTGTCCTCCCAACAGACAGCTGTACAGCGGTGTCAATACCATCCACGCAGAGTCGGACTGGCAATCTGTCATAGTGTACTGAGTGGTACTGACTTTCTTCACCTCCCCCCCTCACTTTCACGTGGATCCGTCCATGAAATATGAGCGGTTAAGTGGGAAATAATCTAATAAAATCCAGACAGAAAGCAGAGTTGAATGAAAATACAAATGAAATGCATAAAGGAGCGTAAAAACAAAAAGGTGGACAGAAAAGGCCAGTAACCGTTGATGCTAGTGCAAAATCCTGCTCGCTGCAGCTGTGATAACATCAAACGTCTGCAGGCACCAAATGAGGAGGAGGAAAGAGTGTGCAGCAGCAGAGAACAGAAGCAGAAGACCCTCCAGCCGGCCATGCATGTAAAAGTATTAATGCAATTTAATTCACAACGAAGTGTTTTCAATATTGTTTGATGTTAAAATGTGAGGTATTTTCAATGAAAATTGCAACAAGATTTCCGAATGCCTTAATATGTTGTATGAACCTTGGTGTTAGCTTTGCAGTGCAGTCATTGTTGTGTCTCTGGGGACATTATCTGTGGTCAGCTAACCCTTGACACTCTGGGGAGCTTTAGTTCCATTGTGCAGCTGTCCCCTGCAGAGGTTAGAAAGATGATTCCATAACCTTCCATAGTCCTCAAATAATGTGACAAACCTTCACCCTGTCAGAATCTTTATTTGTCAGTCCGCTTGGCTTCACACTGCTGAAGATGTGACCTTGATTGCCACGGCTGTTAAAAACATGCTTTGAGTTATTTTTCTGCACATTCTGACGGGCCTATACTGCCTGTCCCTCCTCAAATCCATTAGTTCTGGAGAATCTAATTTGTGCTGCATTTCAGAAATCAATTTTTCTTACCTCAGGTTAGATATTACTCACACACACAATACAATGCGTAAAGACTAGTAAATGTGTAACCACAGATTTGAGAATGTATGTCTTTGTGGTTACAGATAGCTCAGAATAGCCTTCCTATCAATGTTTCAATTAATGTGTTTTTCTTTTTCATCTCCACCAGGAGGATCATGCCATGTCATGTGTATGTGTGTGTCCATGAGTGAGTGTGCATCTATGTGTCTGTCAACGGCTAATCTCACATTCTGTTGAAGCAAGCTGTGACCACTTATGGTTCACATTCTGCATGCTATGGCTGACAGGATTGTATCAATACGAGTACTATTATCAACACTGCTTATCGGTTCCTTATCGATACTCTTATCGGTTATTTTTGATTATTTTGTGAGAAAAAGATAATCAATTAAAAAAGATTAATTATTCGTATGTAAACTTTCTGTATGTAAATTCTTTCTTGAATGGCAACAGCAGAAATGTTTAAATCACTCACTATTGTTGTTGTCATAAACTATTATTAAAAATACCGTATAAATTATTGTGAAGCTGCTAGTCTGTGTTGTTATAAGTTATAACACTAACTTATAACAACACAGCTACTCCCTTATTAATAACTATGAATCAAACAACTCAATACACACTGACAGACAGTTGTTACCTCAAGCCATTTGACTCCTCTGTTGAGAAGGGGTGCAGGCCTTTAACAATAAACTGGGTAACAGCTCTGTGACACTCTCTAATGTGTCATCTTCCCTGTAGCTGCTAGCGTGAAGGGACTTGGGCTGAGGGAGGGGGGATGGGCTGGGTCATGGCTGCAGCCTCAGCCCAACAATCTACAAGAAGTTCCCAAATCCTTAAAAAACAGTCACAGCTAAATGATTAGCTAAGTCTCATCAATCTTTCAAAATCAATCTTTCATTGATTAGCCTATTATCAAACTCCGTATGGCATCGCTAACGTTACCTGCAGTGGTCGAGGATGGACGGCTGCTCGACAAACAGTAGAAAACTGAGCTTTTCTTCACATTTATGTTCTGCTTGTTGGTCAGATGCTGTGATAACCTGCTGGTGTTACCTCTCTTACTTTAGAGCAGGGGTATTCAAGTAAATTTCCAAAAAGGTCCAGATTGAGAAAATCTCCTCGTGCAAAGGTCCGGAACATTACAATAACATCTAACTTGCACTATTTA